>NW_027554422.1:1274227-1592784 GCF_053574225.1 Canis aureus
GGCTCTGGTTCACATATGGGCCTCTCCTGGACCTGATTCCTGTCGTCTCCATCAGGCATCACCTGGAACAAAATGACTCTGGTCCATATTTGCGCCTCTCCTGGACTGTTGACTCTGGTCCTTACCTGGGCATAATTGCGACCTGGTTACACTCTTATATACCTGGGCCTCACCTGGACCTGGTGACTGTGGTCCAACCTGGGCCTCACCTGGACGAGGTGACTGGTTCCCACAGGGACCTCACCTGGACCTGCTGACTCAGGTCCTCATATGGGCATATGGGACCTGGTTTCAGTTCCACATCGGGGCCTCACCTGAGCTAGTGATTCTCGTCCCCCTCTGGGCCTCACCCTGACGTGGGGACTCTGGTCCCCACCTGGATATCACCGGAACCGGGTGACTCTGGTCCCCCTCTGGGACCCACCCGGATCTGGGGACACTGGTCCTCAACTGGGCCTCACCTGGACCTGGTGAATCTGGTCCCCATCTGGGCCTCACCCAGTCCTGGTGACTTTGTTCACCACCTGGACCTGATTGCTGTGGACTACTTCTTGGCCTCACCTGGAACTGGTGACTCTGATCCTATATGCTCGTCTCCCAAATCTGGTGACTCTGGTCCTCACCTGGGAGTTATTGGTAACTGGTGACTCTGTTCCTCACCTGAGCCTCACCTGGACATGATGACTCTGGAACCTCTCTGGGTCTCTCCCTGACCTGGTGACTCTGGTCCCCATCTGCATGTCACCTGGACGAGGTGATTCTGGTACCCCTCTAGGCATCAACCAAATCTGGTGACTCTGGTCCTCAACTGTGCCTCATCTGGACCTAGTGTATATGCACCATCTGGGCCTCATTTGGACCTGGTGACTCTTGTCCCTACCTGGGAATCATCGGGACATGGTTCCGCTGCATGCCTGCAGGTTGGCCTCACTTGGACCTTGTAAGTCTGGTTCCTACCTGGTCATCATCGGGACATGGTTCCTCTGAATGGCCTGCAGGTTGGCCTCACCTGGACCTGGTCAGTGGGCTTGCCACCTGGACCTCACCCATGCCTGGTGACACAGGTCCCCACGTCGGCCTCACTTGGACCTGGTGAATCTAGTCCTTGCCTGGTCCTCACCTGGAACTGGTAACTCTGGTCACCACCTGGGAATCACCTGGACCTGGTGAATCTGGTCCCCATCTGGTCCTCACTCAGTCCTGGTGACTTTGTTCACCACCTGGACCTGATTGCTGTGGACTACTTCTTGGACTCACCTGGAACTGGTGACTCTGATCCTAACTGGGCCCCACCCAGATCTGGTGACTCTGGTCCTCACCTGTGGACCCTTATGATCTGGATGTTCTGTTCCACACCTGAGCCTCATCTGAACATGAGGACTCTGGATCCTCTCTGGGCCTCACCCAGATCTGCTGACTCTGGTCCTCACCTGTGGACCATTATGACCTGGATACTCTGTTCCACACCTGAGCCTCACCTGGACTCTGGTCCCAATCTGGATGTCACCTAGACCAGTTGAATCTGGTACCCCTCTAGGCCTCAACTAGACCTGGTGACTCTGGTCCTAAACTGGGCCTCACTGGGACCTAGTGAACATGCTCCCCACCTGCGCCTCATCTGGCTCTGGTGACTCTGGTTCTACCTGGGCATCATCGGGACATGGTTACTCTATTCCCCACTGGGACTGACCTGATCCTGGTAACTCTGGTCCTGACTTTGCCTATTCTGTACCAGGTGACTCTGGCTCGACCTGGGCCGCACCTGTAACTGGTGACTCTGATCCTAAGCATGGCCTCACCTGACCTGGTGACTGTGGTTCCCATCGGGATCTCACCTGGCCCTCATGTCTCTGGTCCGACCTGGTCCTCACCAGGACCTGATGTCTCTGGTACCCACCTGGGTAGCATCAGGATATGGTTACACTGTTCACTAACAGTGACCCAGCCGGACCTATTAACTCTGCTCTTCACCTGGGCCATACCTGGAAATGGTGATTCTGGTCTGCACCTGAGACTGCCCTTGATCTTGTGACTGTGGACCCCACCTAGGCTTCACCCGGATTTGGGGAATCTGGTCCCCATCTGGGCCTCACCTGGCCCTGTTGACCATGGTCCTCAACTGGGCAAAATTGGTACCCCATGACTGTATTCCACAACTGGACCTCACCTGGACCAGATGACTCTGGTCCCCCTCTGGGTGTCACCGTGCCCTCGTGACTGTGAACCCCACTTTGGCCTGACTTGGACCTGCTGACCCTGGTTGCCACCTGCGCCTGGCCTCGAACTGTTGACTCTGGTTCTTGCAAGGTCCTCCTCTGGACCTGGTGATCCTGGTCCCCACCTGGGCCTCACCTGGACGTGGTCACTCTTGTCACCACCAGGGACTCACCTGGACCTTCTTACTGTGTTCCACACCTGGGCCTCAAGTAGATCTGTTGACCATGGTCCCCAAGCCGGCCTCACATGGACCTGTTGCCTCTGATCATCACCGGTATCTCACGTGTACCTGGTAACTCTGGTCCTCACCTGGGCCTCATCTGGACTAGTGACTCTGGTCCCCACCTGGGCTTCACCTGGATCTGGTGACTCTGGTCCCCACATGGACTTCACCTGGCTCTGGTGACTCTGGTCCCCACCTGGACCTCTCCCGGACCTGGTGACTCTCTTTCCAACATGGACCTCACCTGGATCTGGTAACTCTGGTCCTCAGTTTGGCCTCACCTGGACCTGGTGTCTCTAGTCCCCACTTTGACCTAACTCAGAACTGCTGAAACATGCCCTATCTAGACCACACCCAGACCTGGATACTCTTGTCCCCAGCTATGCCTCAATTCGACCTGATGAATCTGGTCCTCACGTGGGCCTCACATGGACCTGGGACTCAGCTGGATAGAGTGGCTCTGGTTCCCACAAGGGGCTCACCTGATACTGCTGACTGTGGTCTTATTCTATGCCTCACCAGGACATAGTGATTCTGTTCCCCATCTGGGCCTGCATGGTCCTAGTGACTCTGGTCCTCACCCAGGCAACATTGGGACCTGGATACTCTATTCCACATCTGGGACTCACTCTGACCAGGGACCTCTGGTCCCATTCTTGGCCTACAAATAAACTGGTTACTCTGGTTCCCCCTCTGGGAATCACCCTTACCTGGTGACACTGGTCACCCCTTGGGCTTCATTGGGCTTGGTGAATCTGGTCCTTAGATTGTCCTCACTTGGATCTGGTGACTGGTCGCCACCTGGGCCTCACCTGGACTCGGTGAATCCTGTTTCCACCTGCGCTTCACCTGGACCTTGAGACTGTGCTCCCACCTGGTTCTCACCTGGATCTGGTGGCTCTGGTTCACATATGGGGCTCTCCTGTAACTAGTTCCTGTGGTCTCCATCTGGCCTCACCTGGAAACAATGACTCTCATCCATATTTGGGCCTCTCCTGGACCTGTTGACTCTGGTCCTTACCTGGGCATCATTGGGACCTGGATACTCTCTTATATACCTGGGCCTCACCTGGACCTGGTGACTGTGGTCCCACCTGGGCCTCACCTGGACGAGGTGACTGGTTCTCACAGGGACCTCACCTGGACCTGGTGACTCAGGTCCTCATATGGGCATCATGGGACCTGGTTTCTCAGTTTCACTTCGGGGCGTCACCTGAACATAGTGATTCTCGTCCCGCTCTGGGCCTCACCCTGACGTGGTGACTCTGGTCACCACATGGATATCACCAGAACCAGTGACTCTGGTCCCCCTCTGGGACTCACCCGGAGCTGGGGACAGTGGTCCTAATCTAGGCCTCAACAGGACCTGGTGAATCTACTCCTCCGTTAGGCGACGTCTGGACCTTGTGACTCTTTTCCCACCTGGCATCAATTTGACATGGTTACTCTGTTCCCCACATGGGCCTCACCTGGACATGATAACTTTGCTCCGCACTTTGTTCTCAACTGGTCCTGATGACTCTGGTCTCCCCACCTAGGCCTCAATCTGGACCTGGTGACTGTGGTCCCCACCTGGGTCTCACCTCGACCTGGTGACTCTCATTCCCACATGAACCACACCAGGACCTGCTGACTATGGTGTTCTTGTAGACTCACATTTACCTGGTGACTCCGGTCCCCACTAGGGCCTCACCTGGATCTGGAGACTCTGGCCTGCAGGATGGCCTCACCTGGACCTGGTGAGTGGGGTTGCCACCTGGGCCTCACCCATACCTGGTGACTCAGGTCCCCACGTGGGCCTCTTGGACCTGGTGAATCTGGTCCTTACCTGGTCCTTCCCGGACCCGGGGACTCTTGTCACCACCTGGGACTCACATGGACCTGGTGAATCTGGTCCCCATCTGGGTCTCACCCATTCCTGGTGATTTGTTCCCCACCTGGACCTGATTGATGTGGACTCTTTCTTGGCCTCACCTGGAACTAGTGACTCTGATTCTATCTGCTCATCACGCAGACCTGGTGACTCTGGTCCTCACCTGGGCATCGTTGTTACCTGGTGACTCTGTTCCTCACCTGAGCCTCACCTGGACATGATGACTCTGGAAAATCTCTGGGTCTCACCCTGACCTGGTGACTCTGGTCCCCATCTGGATGTCACCTGGACCAGTTGATTCTGGTACCCTCTAGGCCTCAACCAGATCTGGAGACTCTGGTCCTCAACCTGGCCTCACCTGGACCTAGTGAATATGCTCCATCTGGGCATCATTTGGACCTGGTGACTCTGGTCCCTACCTGGGCATCATCGGGACATGGTTCCACTGCATGTCCTGCAGGTTGGCCTCACCTGGATCTGGTAACTCTGGTCCCAACCAGGGCATCATCGTGACATGTTTCCTCTGCATGGCCTGCATGTTGGCCTCACTTGGACCTGGAGAGTGGTGTTGCCACCTGGGCCTCACCCCTACCTGGAGACACAGGTCCCCACGTGGGCCTCACGTGGACCTGTTGAATCTTGTCCTTACCTGGTCCTCACCCAGAACTGGTAAGACTGGTCACCACCTGGAAGTCACCTGGATCTGCTGAATCTGGTCCCCATCTGGGCCTCACCCAGTCCTGGTGAATTTTTTGCCCACCTGGCCCTGATTTCTGTCGACTCCTTATTGGCCTCACCTGGAACTTGTGACTCTGATCCTAAGTGGGTCTCACCCAGATCTGGTGACTCTGGTCCTCACCTGAGGACCATTATGATCTGGATACT
Source organism: Canis aureus (assembly GCF_053574225.1). Lineage (NCBI taxonomy): Eukaryota > Metazoa > Chordata > Mammalia > Carnivora > Canidae > Canis > Canis aureus. Next base: position 1,279,426 of record NW_027554422.1, read on the forward strand.
CGGTTCCACACCTGAGCCTCACCTGGACATGATGACTCTTAATCCCCTCTGGGCCTCACCCTGACATGGTGACTCTGGTCCCCATCTGGATATCACCTAGACCAGGTGAATCTGGTACCCCTCTAGGCCTCAACTAGACCTGGCGTCTCTGGTCCTCAACTGGGCCTCACCAGGAGCTAGTGAACATGCTCCCCACCTGCGAATCAATTGGACCTGGTGACTCTGGTTCTACCTGGGCATCATCGGGACATGGTTCCTCTGCATGACCTGTAGGTTGGCCTCACCTGGACCTGGTGAGTGGGGTTGCCACCTGGGCGTCACCCATACCTGGTGACTCAGGTCCCCACGTGGACCTCTTGGACCTGGTGAATCTGGTAATTCTGGTCACCACCTGGGAATCCCCTCGAACTGGAGAATCTGGTCGCCATCTGGGCCTCACCCAGTCCTGGTGACTTTGTTCCCCACCTGGACCTGATTCCTGTGGACTCCTTTTGGGCCTCACCTGGAATTGGTGACTCTGATCCTAACTGGGCCTCACCCAGATCTGCTGACTCTGGTCCTCACCTGTGGACCACTATGACCTGGATACTCTGTTCCACACCTGAGCCTAACCTGGTAATGATGACTCTGGATCCTCTCTGGGTCTCACTCTGACATGGTGACTCTGGTCCCCATCTGGATGTCACCTAGACCAGGTGAATCTGGGACCCCTGTCGGCCTCAACAAAACCTGGTGACTCTGGTCCTCAACTGCGCCTCACCTGGACCTAGTGAACATGCTCCACACCTGCGCCACATCTGAACGTGGTGACTCGGGTTCTACCTGGGCATCATCGGGACATGGTTACTCTATTCCCCAATGGGACTGACCTGATCCTAGTAACTCTGGTCCTGACTTTGGCCTCTTCTGTACCAGGTCACTCTGGCTCCACCAGGGCCTCACCTGTAACTGGTAACTCTGATCCTAAGCATGGCCTCACCTGAACTAGTGACTGTGGTTCCCATCGGGATTGTACCTGGACCTCATGTCTCTGGTCCCACCTGGGCCTCACCCGGACCTGGTGTCTCCGGTACCCACCTGGGTAGCATCAGGATATGGTTACACTGTTCACTAACAGTGACCCAGCCGGACCTATGAACTCTGGTCTTCACCTGGGCCACACCTGGACATGGTGACACTGGATCCCACCTGGGTCTCAACTTGACATGGTGAGTCGGATCCCCACCTGGTCCTCACGTGTAACTGCTGATTCTCCGGCCCACATGGACATCATGTGGACCTGGTGGCTGCAGTGTTTCTAGCTTCTCGTGTACCTTGTGACTCTGGTCCCCGCCAGGGCCTCACTGGTTCCTGGGGAATGTGGTTGCCACCTGCACCTCACTTGGACCTGGTGATTATGGTCTGCACCTGAGACTACCCTGGATCTGCTGACTGTGGTCCCCACCTGGGCTTCACCTGGATATGGGGACTCCAGTCCCCATCTGGGCCTCACCTGGCCCTGTTGACCATGGTCCTCAACTGGGCAAAATTGGGACCCGGTGACTGTGTTCCACAACTGGACGTCACCTAGACCAGGTGACTCTGGTCCCCCTCTGGGTCTCTCCGTGCCCTAGTGACTGTGAAACCCACTTTGGCCTGACTTGGACCTGCTGACCTTGGATGCCAGCTACGCCTGACCTCAAACTGTTGACTCTGGTTCTTTCAAGGGCCTCCCCTGGACCTGGTGATCCTGGTCCCCACCTGGGCCTCAACTGAACGTGGTGACTCTTGTCACCACCTGGGACTCACCTGGACCTGGTTACTGTGTTCCACACTTGGGCCTCAAGTAGACCTGTTGACCATGGTCCCCAAGCCGGCCTCACATGGACCTGTTGCCTCTGATCCCCACCGGGGCCTCACGTGTACCTGGTAACTCTGGTCCTCACATGGGCCAATTTGGATATGGTGACTCTGGTCCCAACCTGGACTTCACTCGGATCTGGTGACTCTGGTCCCCCCTGGACCTCTCCTGGACCTGGTGACTCTCTTTCCAACATGGACCTCACCTGGATCTGGTGAGCTTGGTCCTCAGTTTGGCCTCACCTGGACCTGGCGTCTCTCGTCCCCAGTTTGACCTAACTCAGAACTGCTGAATCTTGCCCCACCTAGGCCGCACCCAGACCTGGTGACTCTTGTCCCCAGCTATGCCGCAATATGCCCTGATGAATCTGGTCCTCACGTGGGCCTCACATGGACCTGGGACTCCGCTGGATAGAGTTGCTCTGGTCCCCACAAGGGGCTCACCTGATACTGCTGACTCTGGTCTTATTCTATGCCTCACCAGGACCTAGTGATTCTGTTCCCCATCTGGGCCTGCATGGCCCTAGTGACTATGGTCCTCACCCAGGCATCATTGGGACCTGGATACTCTATTCCACGCCTGGGCCGCACTTTGACCAGGGACCTCTGGTCCCATTCTGGGCCTCAAACTAAACTGGTTACTCTGTTTCCCCCTCTGGGCCTCACCATTACCTGGTGACTCTGGTCACCCCTTGGGCTTCACCTGGGTCTGGTGAATCTGGTCCATAGATGGTCCGCACCTGGATCTGGTGACTGGTCGCCACCTGGGCCTCAGCTGGACCTTGAGACTGTGGTCCCACCTGGAACTCACCTGGATCTGGTGGCTCTAGGTCCCATATGGGACTCTCCTTGACCTGGTTTCCGTGTTATCCATCTGGATTCAGCTGGAACAGAATGACTCTGCTCCATATTTGGGCCTCTCCTGGGCCTGTTGACTCTGGTCCTAACATGGGGATCATTGGCAACTGGATACTCTCTTATATACGTGGGCCTCACCTGGATCTGGTGACTGTGGTCCCACCTGGGCCTCACCTGGACGAGTTGACTGGTTCCAACAGGGACCTCAGCAGGACCTGGTGATTCAGGTCCTCATATGGGCATCATGGGACCTGGTTTCATTTCCACATCGGGGCCTCACCTGGACCTAGTGATTCTCATCCCCTTCTGGGCCTCACCTTGTCGTGGTGACTCTGGTCCCCAGCTGGATATGCCCAGAACCGGGTGACTCTGGTCCCCCTCTGGGACTCACCCAGAGCTGGGGACACTGGTATTCAACCGGGCCTCAACAGGACCTGGTGAATCTACTCCTCACTTAGGCCTCGTCTGGACCTTGTGACTTTTTTCCCACCTGACATCAATGGGACATGGTTACTCTGTTCCCCACCTGGGCCTCACCTGGATATGATAACTTTGCTCCAACTTTGGCGTCAAATGTTCCTCATGACTCTGGTCCCCCCACCTAGGCCTCAATCTGGACCTGTTGACTGTGGTCCCCACCTGGGTCTCACCTGGACCTGGTGACTCTCATTCACACATGAACCACACCAGGACCTGTTGACTGTGGTGTTCTTGTAGACTCACATTTACCTGGTGACTCCGGTCCCCACTAGGGCCTCACCTGGAACTGGTGACGGTGGCATGCATGTTGGCCTCACCTAGACCTTGTGAGTGGGATGGCCACATGGGCCTCACCCATACCTGGTGACTCAGGTCCCCCCGTGGGCCTCTTGGACCTGGTAAATCTGGTCCTTACCTCGTCCTCTCCCAGACCCGGGAACTCTGGTCACCACCTGGGCCTCACATGGACATGATGAGTGTGGATCCTCTCTGGGCCTCACCCTGACCTGGTGACTCTGGTCCCCATCTGGATGTCACCTGGACCAGGTGATTCTGGTACCCCTCTAGGCCTCAACCAGATCTGGTGACTCTGGTCCCACTTGGCCCTCACCAGGACATGGTGTCTCTGGTACCCACCTGGTTAGCATCAGGATATGGTACTCTGTTAACTAACAGTGACCCAGCGGGAACTATTAACTCTGGTCTTCAACTGGGCCACACCTGGACATGGTGACCCTTGTTTCCACCTGGGTCTCACCTGGACATGGGGAGTCGGATCGCCACCTGGTCCTCACCTGTAACTGGTGATTCTCGTTCCCACGTGGACATCATGTGGACCTGGTGGCTGCAGTGTTTCTAGCTTCTCATGTACCTCGTGTCTCTGGTCCCCACCAGGGCCTCACCGGGACCTGGTGAGTGTGGTTTCCACCTGCACCTCACCTGGACCTGGTGATTCTGATCTGCACCTGAGACTACCCCGTATCTGGTGACTGTGTTCCACATCTGGGCCTCACCTGGCCCTGTTGACCATGGTCCACAACTGGGCAAAATTGGGACCCGGTGACTGTGTTCTACAACTGAACCTCACCTGAACCAGGTGACTCTGGTCCCCCTCTGGGTCTCACCGTGCCCGAATGACAGTGAACCCCACTTTGGCCTGACATGGACCTGCTGACCCTGGTTGCCACCTGCGCCTGACTTCGAACTGTTGACTCTGGTTCTTTCTAGGGCGTCCCCTGGATATGGTGATCCTGGTGCCCACATGGGCCTCACCTGGACCTGGTGACTCTTGTCACCACCGGGAACTCACCTGGATCTGCTTACTGTGTTCCACACCTGGGCCTCAAGTAGACCTGTTGACCATGGTCCCCAAGCCGGCCTCACATGGACCTTTTGCCTCTGATCCACACCGGGGCTTCACGTGTACCTGGCAACTCTGGTCCTCACCTTCGCCTCATCTGGACCTAGTGACTCTGGTCCCCACCTGGGCTTCACCTGGATCCGATGACTCTTGTCCCCACCTGGACTTCACCTGGATCTGGTGACTCTGGTCCCCACCTGGATCTGACCTGCATCTAGTGATTCTGGTCCTCAGTTTGGCCACACCTGGACCTGGCGTCTCTCGTCCCCACTTTGACCTACCTCAGCACTGCTGAATCTTGCCCCACCTAGGCCGCACCCAGACCTGGTGCCTCTTGTCCCCAGCTATGCCTCAATTCGACCGGATGAATCTGGTCCTCACGTGGGCCTCACATGGACCTGCTACTCAGCTGGATAGAGTGGCTCTTGTTCCCACATGGGGCTCACCTGATTCTGGTGACTGTGGTTTTTTTCTATGCCTCACCAGGACCTAGAAATTCTGTTCCCCATCTGGGCCTGCATGGCCCTAGTGACTCTGGTCCTCACCCAGGCATCATTGGGACCGGGATACTCTATTCCACACCTGGGCTTCACTCTGACCAGGGACCTATGGTCCCATTCTGGGCCTCAAACTAAACTGGTTACTCTGGTACCCCCTCTGGGCCTCACCCTAACCTGGTGACTCTGGTCACCCCTTTGGCTTCACTTGGGCCTGGTGAATCTGGTCCTTAACTGGTTCTCACCTAGATCTGGTGACTGGTCTCCACCTGGTCCTCACCTGGACTTGGTGAATCCTGTTGCCATCTGCGCCTCACCTGGACCTTGTGACTGTGGTCCCACCTGGAACTCACCTGGATCTGGTGGCTCTGGTTCCCATATGAGGCTCTCCTGAACCTGGTTCCTGTGGTCTCCATCTGTCCTCAGCTGGAACACAATGACTCTGATCCATATTTGGTCGTCTCCTGGACCTGTTGACTCTGGTCCTTACATGGGCATCATTGGGACCTCGATACTCTCTTATATACCTCGGCCTCACCTGGACCTGGTGAATTTGGTCCCACCCGGGCCTCACCTGGGTGAGGTGAGTGGTTCCCACAGGGACCTCACCTGGACCTGGTGACTCAGGTCCTCATATGGGCATCATGGTACCTGGTTCTCAGTTCCTCATCGGGGCCTCACCTGGACCTAGTGATTCTCGTATCCCTCTGGGCCTCACCCTGACGTGGTGTCTCTGGTCCCCACCTGGATATCACCAGAACCGGTGACTCTGGTCCCCCTCTGGGACTCACCCGGAGCTGGGGACACTGGTCCTCAACTGGGCCTCAATAGGACCTGGTGAAAATACTCCTCACTTAGGCCTCGTCTGGACCTTGTGACTTTTTCCCACCTGGCATCAAAGGGACATTGTTACTCTGTTCCCCACCTGGGCCTCACCTGGACATGGTAACTTTGCTCCACTCTTTGGCCTCAACTGCTCCTGATGACTCTGGTCCCCCCACCTAGGCCTCAATATGGACCTGGTGACTGTGGTCCCCACCTGGGTCTCACCTGGACCTGGTGACTCTCGTTCCCACATGAACCACACCTGGCCCTAGTGACTGTGGTGTTCTTGTAGACTCACATTTACCTGGTGACTCCAGTCCCCACTAGGGCCTCACCTGGATTGGTGACTATGGCCTGTAGGTTGTCCTCACCTGGACCTGGTGAGTGGGGTGCCACCTGGACCTCACCATACCTGGTGACTCAGGTCCCCACTTGGGCCTCTTGGACCTGGTGAATCTGGTAATTCTGGTCACCACCTGGGAATCCCCTGGACCTGGAGAATCTGGTCGCCATCTGGGCCTCACCCAGTCCTGGTGACTTTACTCCCCACCTGGACCTGATTGCTGTGGACTCCTTTTGGGCCTCACCTGGAACTGGTGAGTCTGATCCTAACTGGGCCTCACCCAGATCTGGTGACTCTGGTCCTCACCTGTGGACCACTATGACCTGGATACGCTGTTCCACACCTGAGCCTCACCTGGATATGATGACTCTGGATCCTCTCTGGGCCTCACTCTGACATGGTGACTCTGGTCCCCATCTGGATGTCACCTAGACCAGGTGAATCTGGGACCCCTGTCGGCCTCAACCAGACCTGGTGACTCTGGTCCTCAACTGGGCCTCACCTGGACCTAGTGTACATGCTCCCCACCTGCGCCTCATCTGGACGTGGTGACTCGGGTTCTACCTGGGCATCATCGGGACATGGTTACTCTATTCCCCAATGGGACTGACCTGTTCCTAGTAATCTGGTCCTGTCTTTGGCCTCTTCTGTACCAGGTCACTCTGGCTCCACTTGGGCCTCACCTGTAACTGGTAACTCTGATCCTAAGCATGGCCTCACCTGACCTGGTGACTGTGGTTCAAATCGGGATCTTACCTGGACCTCATGTCTCTGGTCCTACCTTGGCCTCACCAGGACCTGGTGTCTGTGGTACCCACCTGGGTAGCATCAGGATATGGTTACACTGTTCACTAAAAGTGACCCAGCCGGACTTATTAACTCTGGTCTTCACCTGGGCCACACCAGGGCATGGTGACAGTGGATCCCACCTGGGTGTCAACTTGACATAGTGAGTCGGATCCCCACCTGTTCTTCACGTGTAACTGCTGATTCTCCGGCCCACATGGACATCATGTGGATCTGGTGGCTGCAGTGTTTCTAGCTTCTCATGTACCTTGTGACTCTGGTCCCCGCCAGGGCCTCACTGGGTCCTGGGGAATGTGGTTGCCACCTGCACCTCACTTGGACCTGGTGATTATGGTCTGCACCTGAGACTACCCTGGATCTGCTGACTGTGGTCCCCACCTGGGCTTCACCTGGATATTTGGACTCCGGTCCCCATCTGAACCTCACCTGGACCTGTTGACCATGGTCCTCAACTGGGCAAAATTGGGACCCGGTGACTGAGTTCCAAAACTGGACGTCACCTGGACCAGGTGACTCTCGTCCCCCTCTGGGTCTCACCGTGCCTAGTGACTGTGAACCCCACTTTGGCCTGATTTGGACCTGCTGAACCTGGTTGCCACCTGCGTCTAACCTCGAACTGTTGATTCTGGTTCTTTCAAGAGCCTCCCCTGTACCTGGTGATCCTGGTCCCCACCTGCGCCTCACCTGGACGTGGTGACTCTTGTCACCACCGGGGACTCACCTGGACCTGCTTACTGTGTTCCACACCTGGGCCTCAGATAGACCTGTTGACCATGGTCCCCAAGCCGGCCTCACATGGACCTGTTGCCTCTGATCCCAACCGGGGCCTCACGTGTACCCGGTAACTCCTGTCCTCACCTGGACCTCATCTGTTCCTAGAGACTCTGGTCTCCACCTGGGCTTCACCTGGATCTGGTGACTCAGGTCCCCACCTGGACTTACCTGGATCCGTTGACTCTGGTCCCCACCTGGACCTCTCCTGGACCTGGTGACTCTCTTTCCAACATGGACCTCTCCTGGATCTGGTGACTCTGGTCCTCAGTTTGGCCTCACCTGGACCTGGCGTCTCTCGTCCCCACTTGAACCTAACTCAGAACTGCTGAATCTTGCCCCAACCTAAGCCGCATCCAGATATGGTGACTCTTGTCCTCAACTATGCCTCAATTCCACCTGATGAATCTGTTCCTCACGTGGGCCTCACATGGACCTGGCACTCAGCTGGACCTGGGACTCAGCTGGATAGAGTGGCTCTGGTTCCCACAAGGGGTCACCTTATACTGGTGACTGTGGTTTTATTCTATGCCTCATCAGGACCTAGTGATTCTGTTCCCCATCTGGGCCTGCATGGCCCTAGTGACTCTGGTCCTCACCCAGGAATCATTACGACCTGGATACTCTATTCCACACCTGGGCCTCACTTTGACCAGGGACCTCTGGTCCCATTCTGGGCCACAAACTAAACTGTTTACTCTGGTTCCCGCCCTGGGACTCACCCTTACCTGGTGACTCTGGTCACCCCTTGGGCTTCATTTGGGCCTGGTGAATCTGGTCCTTAGGTGGTCCGCACCTGGATCTGGTGACTGGTCGCAACCTGGTCCTCACCTGGACTTGGTGAATCCTGTTGCCACCTGGGCCTCACTTGGACCTTGTGACTGTGGTCCCACCTGGACCTCACCTGGATCTGGTGGCTCTGGTTCCCATATGGGGCTCTCCTGGACCTGGTTCTTGTTGTCTCCATCTGGCCTCACCTGGAACACAATGACTCTGATCCATATTTGTGCCTCTCCTGCACCTGTTGACTCTGGTCCTTACCTGGGCATCATTGGGACCTGGATACTCTCTTATATACCTGGGCCTCACCTGGACCTAGTGACTCAGGTCCCATCTTGGCCTCACCTGGATGAGGTGACTGGTTCCCACAGGGACCTCACCTGGACCTGGTGACTCAGGTCCTCATATGGGCAATATGGGACCTGGATTCTCAGTTCCACATAGGGGCCTCACCTGGAACTAGTGATTCACCTTCACCTCTGGGCCTCACCCTGACGTGTTGACTCTGGTCCCCACATGGATATCAGCAGAACCGGGTGACTCTGTTCCCCCTGTGAGACTCTCCCGGAGCTGTGGACACTGGTCCTCAACTAGGCCTCAACAGGACCTGATGAATCTACTCTTCACTTAGACCTCTCTGGACCTTGTGACTCGTTTCCCACTTGTCATCAATGGGATATTGTTACTCTGTTCCCCAACTGGGCCTCACCTGGACATGATAACTTTGTTCCATTCTTTGGCCTCAACTGGTCCTGATGACTCTCCTCCCCCCACCTAGGCCTCAATCAGGACCTGGTGACTGTGGTCCCCACCTGGGTCTCCCCTGGACCTGGTGACTCTCGTTCCTACATGAACCACACCTGGACTTGGTGACTGTGTGTTCTTGTAGACTCACATTTCCCTGGTGACTCCGGTCCCCACTAGGGCCTAACGAGGATCTGGTGACTCTGGCCTGCAGGTTGGCCTCACCTGGACTTGGTGAGTGGGGTTGACACCTGGGCGTCACCCATACCTGGTGACTCAGGTCCCCACGTGGGCCTCTTGGACCTGGTGAATCTGGTCCTTACCTGGCCTCTCCCAGATCCAGGGACTCTGGTCACCACCTGGGACTCACCTGGACCTGGTGATTCTGGTCCCCATCTGGGCCTCACCCAGTCCTGGTGACTTTGTTCCCCACCTGTACCTGATTGCTGTGGACGCTTTCTTGGCCTCACTTGGAACTGGTGACTCTGATCGTATCTGCGCGTCACCCAGACCTGGTGACTCTGGTCCTCACCTGGGCATCATTGGTACCCGGTGCCTCTGTTCCACACCTGAGCCTCACCAGGACATGATGACTCTGGAACCTCTCTGGGTCTCACCCTGACATGGTGACTCTGGTCCCCATCTGGATGTCACCTAGACCAGGTGAATCTGGTACCCCTCTAGGCCTCAACTAGACCTGGTGACTCTGGTCCTCAACGGGGCCTCACCGGGACCTCGTGAATATGCTCCCCACCTGCGCCTCCTCTGGACCTGGTGACTCTGGTTCTACCTGGGCATCATCGGGACATGGTTACTCAATTCCCCACTGGGACTGACCTGATCCTGGTAACTCTGGTCCTGACTTTGGCGTCTTCTCTACCGGGTGACTCTGGCTCCACCTTGGCGTCATCTGTAACTGATGACTCTGATCCTAAGCATGGCCTCACCTGACCTGGTGACTGTGGTTCCCATCGGGACCTCACCTGGACCATATGTCTCTGGTCCCACCTGGGCCTCACCAGGACCTGGTGTCGCTGGTACCCACCTGGGTAGCATCAGGATATGGTTACACTGTTCACTAGGAGTGACACAGCCAGACCTATTAACTCTGGTCTTCACCTGGGCCATACCTGGACATGGTGACACTGGTTCCAACTTGGCTTTCTCCTGGACATGGTGAGTAGGATCCCCGCCTGGTCCTCACCTGTAACTGGTGATTCTCCTTCCCTCATGGACATCATGTGGAACTGGTGGCTGCATTGTTTCTAGCTTCTCATGTACCTCGTGACTCTGGTCCCCACCAGGGCCTCACAGGGACCTGGTGAGTGTGGTTGCCACCTGCAACTAACCTGGACCTGGTGATTCTGGTCTGCACCTAGACTACCCTGGATCTGGTGACTTTGGTCCCCACCTGGGCTTCACCTGGATTTGGGGACTCCGGTCCCCATCTGGGCTTCACCTGGCCCTGTTGACCATGGTCCACAACTGGGCAAAATTGGGACCCGGTGACTGTGTTCCACAACTGGACCTCACCTGACCAGGTGACTCTTGTCCCCCTCTCGGTCTCACCGTGTCGTGGTGATTCTGGTCCCCACCTGGATATAACGAAAACTGGGTGACTCTGGTCCCCCTCTGGGACTCACCCGGAGCTGGGGTCACTGGTCCTCAACTGGGCCTCAACAGGACCTGGTGAATCTACTCCTCACTTAGGCCTCGTCTGGACCTGTGACTCTTTTCCCACCTGGCATCAATGGGACATGGTTACTATGTTCCCCACCTGGGCCTCACCTGGACATGATAACTTTGTTCCACACTTTGGCATCAACTTGTCCTGATGACTCTGGTCCCCCCACCTAGGCCTCAATCTGGACCTGGTGACTGTGGTCCCCACCTGGGTCTCACCTGGACCTGGTGACTCTCGTTCCCACATGAACCACACCAGGACTGTGGTGTTCTTGTAGACTCACATTTACCTGGTGACTCTGGTCCCCACTAGGGCCTCACCTGGATCAGGAGACTGTCTGCAGGTTGGACTCACCTGGAACTGGTGAGTGTTGTGGCCACCTGGGCCTCACCCATACCTGGTGACTCAGGTCCCCCCGTGGGCCTCTTGGACCCGGTGAATCTGGTCCTTACCTGGTCCTCTCCCGGAGCTGGGGACTCTTGTCACCACCTGGGACTCACCTGGACCTGGGGAATCTCGTCCCCATCTGGGTCTCACCCAGGCCTGGTGATTTATTCCCCACCTGGACCTGATTGCTGTGAACTCTTTCTTGGCCTCACCTGGAACTGGTGATTCTGATTCTATCTGCGCATCACCCAGACCTGGTGACTATGGACCTCACCTGGGCATCGTTTGTACCTGGTGACTCTGTTCCACACCTGAGCCTCACCTAGACATGATGACTCTGGAAAATCTCTGGGCCTCACCCTGACCTGGTGACTCTGGTCCCCATCTGGATGTCACCTGGACCAGGTGACTCTGGTACCCCTCTAGGCCTCAACCAGATCTGGGGACTCTGGTCCTCAACTGGGCCTCACCTGGACCTAGTGATTCTGTTCCCCCTCTGGGCCTCCATGGCCCTAGTGACTCTGGTCCTCACCCAGGCATCATTGGGACCTGGATACTCTATTCCACATCTGGGACTCACTCTGACCAGGGACTTCTGGTCTCATTCTTGGCCTCAAACTAAACTGGTTACTCTGGTTCCCCCTCTGGGCCTCACCCTTACCTGGTGACACTGGTCACCCCTTGGGCTTCATTGGGGTTGGTGAATCTGGTCCTTAGGTGGTCCGCACCTGGATCTGGTGACTGGTCGCCACCTGGGCCTCACCTGGACTCGGTGAATCCTGTTTCCACCTGCGCTTCACCTGGACCTTGTGACTGTGGTCCCACCTGGTTCTCACCTTGATCTGGTGGCTCTGGTTCCCATATGGGGCTCTCCTGGAAATGGATCCTGTGGTCTCCATCTGGCCTAACCTGGAACACAATGACTCTGATCCATATTTGGACCTCTCCTGGACCTGTTGACTCTGGTCCTTACTTGGGCATCATTGGGACCTGGATACTCTCTTATATACCTGGGTCTCACCTGGACCTGGTGACTGTGGTCCCACCTGGGCCTCACCTGGACGAGGTGACTGGTTCCCACAGGGACCTCACCTGGACCTGGTGACTCAGGTCCTCATATGGGCATCATGGGACCTGGTTTCTCAGTTCCACATCGGGGCCTCACCTGGACCTAGTGATTCTCGTCCCCCTCTGGGCCTCACACTGACATGGTGACTCTGGTCCCCACCTGGATATCACCACAAACAGTGACTCTGGTCCCCCTCAGGGACTCACGTGGAGCTGGGTACAGTGGTCCTAATCTGGGCCTCAACAGGACCTGGTGAATCTACTCCTCAGTTAGGCCACGTCTGGACCTTGTGACTCTTTTCCCACCTGACATCAATGGGACATGGTTACTCTGTTCCCCACCTGGGCCTCACCTGGACATGATAACTTTGCTCCGCACTTTGGCCTCAACTGGTGCTGCTGACTCTGGTCCCCCCACCTGGGCCTCAATCAGGACCTGGTGACTGTGGTCCCCACCTGGGTCTCACGTGGACCTGGTGACTCTCGTTCCCACATGAACCACAGTTGGTTCTGGTGACTGTGGTGTACTTGTAGACTCACATTTACCTGGTGAGTCCGGTACCCACAAGGGCCTCACCTGCATCTGGTGACTCTGGCCTGCAGGTTGGCCTCACCTGGACCTGGTGAGTGGGGTTGCAATCTGGGCCTCAGCCACACCTGGTGATTCAGGTCATCACGTTGGTCTCTTGGACCTGGTGAATCTGGGCCTTACCTGGTCCTCTCCCAGACCCGGGGACTCTGGTCACCACCTGGGCCTCACCAGGAACTGGTGAATCTAGTCCCCATCTGGGCCTCACCCAGTCCTGGTGACTTTGTTCCCACATGGACCTGATTGCTGTGGACTCTTTCTTGGCTTCACCTGGAACAGGTGACTCTGATCCTATCTGCACGTCACCCAGACCTAGTGACTCTGACTCTAACCTGGGCGTCATTGGTACCTGGTGACTCTTTTCCACACCTGAGCCTCACCTGGATATGATGACTCTGGATCCACTCTGGGCCTCACCCTGACCTGGTGTCTCTGGTCCCCATCTGGATGTCACCTGGACCAGGTGATTCTGGTACCCCTCTAGGCCTCAACAAGATCTGGGGACTCTGGTCCTCAACTTGGCCTCACCTGGACCTAGTGAATATGCTCCATCTGGGCCTCATTTGGACCTGGTGTCTCTGCTCACTACCCGGGGAACATCGGGACATGGTTCCACAGCATGGCCTGCAGGTTGGACTCACCTAGACCTGGTAAGTCCTGTCCCTACCTGGGCATCATCGGGACACGGTTCCTCTGTATGGCCTGCACGTATGCCTCACCTGGCCCTGGTGAGTGGGTTTGCCACCTGGGCCTCACCCATACATGGTGACACAGGTCCCGACGTGGGCCTCACTTGGACCTGGTGAATCTGGTCCTTACCTGGTCCTCACCGGAACTGGTAACTCTGGTCACCACCTGGGAATCACCTGGACCTGGTGAATCTGGTCCCTATCTGGGCCTCACCCAGTCCTGGTGACTTTGTTCCCCACCTGGACCTGATTGCTGTGGACTCTTTCTTGGCCTCACCTGGAATTGGTGACTCTGATCCTATCTGCGCGACAACCATACCTGGTGACTCTGGTCCTCACCTGGGCATCATTGGTACCTGGTGACTCTGTTCCACACCTGAGCCTCACCTGGACATGATGACTCTGGAACCCCTCTGGGCTCACCCTGACCTGGTGACTCTGGTCCCCATCTGGATGTCATCTGGACCAGGTGATTCTGGTAGCACTCTAGGCCTCAACCAGATCTGGTGACTCTGGTCCTCAAGCGGGCCACCTTGACCCAGTTAATATAATCCATCTGGGCCTCTTTTGGACCTGGTGATTCTGGTCCCTACCTGGGCATCATCGGGACATGGCTCCACTGCATGGCCTGCAGGTTGGCCTCACCTGGCCCTGGTGAGTAGGGTTGCCACCTGGGCCTCACCCATACCTGGTGACTCGGGTCCCCACGTGGTCCTCTTGGACCTGATGAATCTGGTCCTTACCTGGTCCTCTCCCAGACCCGGGGACTCTGGTCACCACATGGACCTGATTGCTGTGTACACCTTCTTGGCCTCACCTGGAACTGATGACTCTGATCCTAACTGGGCCACACCCAGATCTGCTGAATCTGGTCCTCACCTGTGGACCATTATGACCTGGATACTCTGTTCCACACCTGAGCCTCACCTGGACCTGATGACTCTTAATCCTCTCTGGGCCTCAGCCTGACATGGTGACTCTGGTCCCCATCTGGATGTCACCTACCAGGTGAATCTGGTACCCCTCTAGCCCTCAACTAGACCTGGGCATTCTGGTACTTAACTGGGCCTCAACGGGACCTAGTGAATATGCTCCACTCCTGCGCCTATCTGGACCTGGTGACTCTGGTTCTACCTGGGCATCATCGGGACATGGTTACTCTATTCCCCACTGGGACTGACCTGATCCTTGTAACTCTGGTCCTAACTTTGCCCTCTTCTGTCCCAGGTGACTCTGGCTCCACCCGGGCCTCATCTCTAACTGGTGACTCTGATCCTAAGCATGGCCTCACCAGACCTGGTGACTGTGGTTCCCAATGGAACCTCACCTGGACCTCATGTCTCTGGTTCCTCCTGACCCTCACCAGGACCTGGTGTCTCTGGTACGCACCAGGGTAGCATCAGGATATGGTTACACTCTTCACTAACAGTGACCCAGCCGGAACTATTAACTCTGGTCTTCACCTGGGCCACAAGTGGACATGGTGTCACTGGTTCCTACCAGGGTCTCACCTGGACATGGTGAGTCGGATCCCCACCTGGTCCTCACCTGTAACTGGTGATTCTCGTTCCCACATAGACATCATGTGGACCTGGTGGCTGCAGTGCTTCTAGCTTCTCATGTACCTCGTGACTCTGGTCCCCACCAGGACCTCAGCGGGACCTGGTGAGTGTGGTTGCCACGTGCACCTCACCAAGACCTTGTGATTCTGGTCTGCACCTGAGACTACCCTGGATATGGTGACTGTGGTCCCCACCTGGGCTTCACCTGGATTTGGGGACTCCGGTCCCCATCTGGGCCTCACCTGGCCCTTTTGTCCATGGTCCTCAACTGGGCAAAATTGGGACACGGTGACTGTGTTCCACAACTGGACCTCACCTGGACCAGGTCACTCTGGTCCCCCTCTGGGTGTCACCGTGCCCTAGTGACTGTGAACCTCACTTTGGCCTGACTTGGACCTGCTGACCCTGGTTGCCACCTACGCCAGACCTCGAACTGTTGACTCGGGTTCTTTCAAGGGCCTCCCCTGTACCTGGTGATCCTTGTCCCCACCTGCTCCTCAGCTGGACGTGGTGACACTTTTCCCAACCGGGGACTCACCTGGACCTGCTTACTGTGTTCCACACCTGGGCCTCAAGTAGACCTGTTGACCATGGTCCCCAAGCCGGCCTCACATGGACCTGTTGCCTCTGATCCCCACCGGGGCGTCACGTGTACCTTGTAACTCTGGTACTCACCTGGGCCTCATCTGGACCTAGTGACACTGGTCCCCACCTGGGCTTCATCTGGATCTGGTGACTCTGGTCCGCAACTGCACCTCTGCTGGACCTGGTGACACTCTTTCAAACACGGACCTCACCTGGATCTGGTGACTCTGGTCCTCAGTTTGGCCTCACCTGGACCTGGCGTCTCTTGTCCCCTCTTTGACCTAACTCACAACTGCTGAATCTTGCCCCAATTAGGCCGCACCCATACCTGGTGACTCTTGTCCCCAGCTATGCCTCAATTCGACCTGATGAATCTGGTCCTCACGTGGGCCTCACATGGACCTGCTACTCACCTGGATAGAGTGGCTCTGGTTCCCACATGGAGCTCATCTGATACTGGTGACTGTGGTTTTATTCTATGCCTCACCAGGACCTAGTGTTTCTGTACCCCATCTGGGCCTGCATGGTCCTAGTGACTCTGGTCCTCAACCAGGCATCATTGGGACCTGGATACTCTATTTCACATCTGGGACTCACTCTGACCAGGGACCTCTGGTCCCATTCTGGGCCTCAAACTAAATGGTTACTCTGGTTCGCCCTCTGGGCCTCACTCTAACCTGGTGACTCTGGTAACCCCTTTGGCTTCACTTGGGCCTGGTGATTCTGGTCCTTAGCTGCTCCTCACCTGGATCTGGTGACTGGTCTCCACCTGGCCTCACCTGGACTCGGTGAATCCTGTTGCCACCTGCGCCTCACCTGGACCTTGTGACTGTGGTACCACCTGGACTTACATGGATCTGGTGGCTCTTGTTCCCATATGGGGCTCTCCTGGACCTGGTTCCTGTGGTCTCCATCTGGCCTCACCTGAAACCCAATGACTCTGATCCATATTTGGGCTTCTCCTGGACCTGTTGACTCTGGTCCTTACCTGGGCGTTTTGGGACCTGGATACTCTCTTATATAGCTGGGCCTCACCTGGACCTGGTGACTGTGGTCCCCACCTCGGTCTCACCTGGACCTGGTGACTCTCGTTCCCAGATGAACCACACCTGGACCTGGTGACTGTGGTGTTCTTGTATACTCACATGTACCTGGTGACTCCAGTTCCCACTAGGGCCTCACCTGGTTCTGGTGACTCTGGCCCGCCGGTTGGCCTCACCTAGACCTGGTGAGTGGGGTTGCCACCTGGACCTCACCCATACCTGGTGACTAAGGTCCCCACGTGAGCCTCTTGGACCTGGTGAATCTGGTCCTTACCTGGTCCTTTCCCAGACCCGGGGACTCTATCCCCATCTGGGCCTCGCCTGGACCTGGTGAATCTGGTCCCCTTCTGGGTCTCACCCAGGTCTGGTGACTTTGTTCCCCACCTGGACCTGATTGCTGTGAACTCTTTCTTGGCCTCACCTGCAACTGGTGACTCTGATCCTATCTGCGCCTCACCCAGATCTGGTGACTCTGGTCCTCACTTGGGCATCATTGCTACCTGGTGACTCTCTTCCACACCTGAGCCTCACATGGACCCGATGAGTCTGGTAGCACTCTGGGCCTCCTCCTGACCTGGTGACTCTGGTCCCCATCTGGATATCACCTGGACCAGGTGATTCTGGTACCCTTCTAAGACTCAAGCAGATATGATGAAACTGGTCCTCAACTGGGCCTCACCTGGACCTAGTGAATATGCTCCATCTGGGCCTTATTTGGACCTGGTGACTTTGGTCCCTACCTAGGCATCATCCGGACATGGTTCCACTGCATGGCCTGCAGATTGGCCTCAATTGGACCTGGTAAATCTGGTCCCTACCTGAGCATCACCGGGACATGGTTCCTCTGCATGGCCTGCAGGTTGGCCTCACCTGGACCTGGTGAGTGGGGTTGCCACCTGAGCCTCCCCCATACCTTTTGACACAGGGCCCCACGTGGGCCTCCCTTTGACCTGGTGAATCTGGTCCTTACCTGGTCCTCACTCGGAACTAGTAAGTCTGGTCACAACATGGCAATCATCTGGACCTGGTGAATCTGGTCCCCATTGGGCCTCACCCAGTCCTGGTGACTTTGTTCCCCACCTGGACCTGATTGCTGTGGACTCCTTTTGGGCCTCACCTGGAACGGGTGACTCTGATCCTAACTGGGCCTCACCCAGATATGGTGACTCTGGTCCTCACCTGTGGAACATTATGACCTGGATACACTGTACCACACCTGAGACTCACCTGGACAAGATGACGCTGGATCCCCTCTGGGCCTCAGCCTGACCTGGTGACTCTGGTCCCCATCTGGATGTCACCTGGACCAGGTGATTCTAGTACCCCTCTAGACCTCAACCAGATCTGGTGACTATGGTCCTCAACTGGGCCTCATCTGTACCTAGTGAATATGCTCCGTTTGGGCCTCATTTGGATCTGGTGACTCTGGTCCCTTCCTGGGCATCATCGGGGCATGGATCTACTGCATGGCCTGCAGGTTGGCCTCACCTGGACCTGGTAAACCTGGTCCCAACCTGGGCATCATCAGTACATGTTTTCTCTGCATGCCCTGCAGTTTGGCCTCACCTGGTCCTGGTGTGTGGGGATGACACCTGGCCCTCACCAATGCATGGTGACACAGGTCCCCACGTGTGTCTCACTTGGACCTGGTGAATCTGGTCCTTACCTAGTCCTCATCCGGAACAAGTAACTCTGGTCACCACCTGGGAATCACCTGGATCTGGTGACTCAGGTCCCCACCTGCACTTCACCTGGATCTAGTGGCTCTGGTCCCCAACTGGACCTCTCCTGGACCTGGTTGGTGACTCTCTTTCCAACATGGCCCTCACCTGGATCTGGTGACTCTGGTCCTCAGTTTGGCCTCACCTGGACATGGTGTCTTCGTCCCCACTTTTACCTAACTCAGAACTGCTGAATCTTGCCCCACCTAGGCCCCACCCAGACCTAGTGACTCTTGTCCCCAGCTATGCCTCAATTCGACCTGATGAATCTGGTCCATCTGGTTGTCACCTGGACCAGGTGACTCTGGTACCCCTCTAGGACTCAACCAGTTCTGGTGCCTCTCGTCCTCAACTGGGCCTCACCTGGACCTAGTGAATAAGCTCCATCTGGGCCTCATTTGGACCTGGTGACTCTGGTCTCTACCTGGGCATCATCGGGACATGGTTCCACTGCATGGCCTGCAGGTTGGCCTCACATGAACATGGTAACTCTGGTCCCTACCTGGGCTTCATCGGGGCACGGTTCCTCGGCATGGCCTGCATGTTGGCCTCACCTTGAACTGGTGAGAGGGTTTGCCACCTGGTCCTCACCCATACATGGTGACACAGGTCCCCATGTGGGCCTTATTGGACCTGGTGAATCTGGTCCTTACCTGATCCTCACCTGGAAGTGGTAACTCTGGTGACCACCTGGGCCTCACCTGGACCTGGTGAATCTGGTCCCCATCTGGGCCTCACCCAGTCCTAGTGATTATGTTCCCCACCTGGACCTGATTGCTGTGGACTCTTTCTTGGCCTCACCTGAAACTGGTGACTCTGATCCTATCTGCGCATCACACAGACCTGGTGACTCTGGTCCTCACCTGGGCATGATTGGTACCTGGTGACTGTTCCACACTTGAGCCTCACCTGGACATTTTGACTGTGGAACGTCTCTGGGCCTCACCCTGACATGGTGACTCTGGTCCCAATCTGGATGTCACCTAGACCAGGTGAATCTGGTACCCCCCTAGGCCTCAACTAGACCGGGGGAATCTGGTCCTCAACTGGGCCTCACCGGTATCTAGTGAATATACTCCCCACCTGCGCCTCATCTGGATGTGGCGACTCTGGTTCTCCCTGGGCATCATCGGGACATGGTTACTCTATTACCCACTGGGACTGACCTGATCCTGGTAACTCTGGTCCTGACTTTGGCGTCTTCTCTACCAGGTGACTCTGGCTACACCTGGGCCTCACCTGTAACTGGTGACTCTGATCCTAAGCATGGCCTCACCTGACCAGGTGACTGTAGTTCCTTTCGGGACCTCACCTGGACCTCATGTCTCTGGTCCCACCTGGGCCTCACCAGGAGCTGTTGTCTCTGGTACCCACCTGCGTAGCATCAGGATATGGTTACACTGTTCACTAACAGTGACCCAGCCGAACCTATTAACTCTGGTCTTCACCTGGGCCACACCTGGACATGGTGACACTGGTTCCCACCTGGGTCTCACCTGGACATGGTGAGTCGGATCCCCACCTGGTCCTCACCTGTAACTGGTGATTCTCGTTCCCACATGGACATCATTTGGACATGGTGGCTGCAGTGTTTCTAGCTTCTCATGTATCTCGTGACTCTGGTCCCCACCAGGGTCTCACCGGGACCTGGTGAGTGTGGTTGCCACCTGCACCTAACCTGGACCTGGTGATTCTGGTCTGCACCTGAGACTACCCTGGATCTGGTGACTGTGTTCCCCACCTGGGCTTCACCTGGATTTGGGGACACCGGTCCCCATCTGGGCCTCACCTAGCCCTGTTGACCATGGTCCTCAAATGGGCAAAATTGTGACCCGGTGACTGTGTTCCACAACCGGACCTCACCTGGACCAAGTGACTCTGGTCCCCCTCTGGGTCTCACCGTGCCCTAGTGATCGTGAAACCCACTTTGGCCTGACTTGCCCCTGCTGACCCTGGTTGCACCTGCGCCTGACCTCGAACTGTGGACACTGGATCTTTCAAGGTCCTCCCCTGTACCTTGTGATCCTGATCCCCACCTGGGCCTCACCTGGACGTGGTGACACTTGTCACCACCGGGGACTCACCTGGACCTGCTTACTGTGTTCGACACCTGGGCCTCATGTAGACCTGTTGACCATGGTCCCCAAACAGGCCTCATATGGACATGTTGCCTCTGATCCCAACCACGTCTCACGTGTACCTGGTAACTCTGGTCCTCACCTGGGCGTCAACTGGACCTAGTGACTCTGGTCCCCACCTGGGCTTCAACTGAATCTGGTGACTCTGGTCCCCACCTGGAATTCACGTGGATCTGGTGTCTCTGGTTCCCACCTGGACTTCACCAGGATCTGGTGACTCTGTTCCCCACCTGTACCTCTCCTGGACATGGTGACTCTCTTTCCAACATGGACCTCACGTGGATCTGGGGACTCTGGTCCACACCTGGACCTGACCTGCATCTGGTGACTCTGGTCCTCAGTTTGGCCTCACCTGGATCTGGCATCTCTCGTCCCCACTTTGACCTAACTCAGAACTGCTGAATCTTGCCCCACCTCGGCCGCAACCAGACCTGGTGACTCTTGTCCCCATCTATGCCTCAATTCGACCTGATGAATCTGTTCCTCACGTAGGCCTCACATGGACCTGGGACTCAGCTGGATAGAGTGGCTCTGGTTCCCACAAGGGGCTCACCTGATACAGCTGACTGTGGTCTTATTCTATGCCTCAACTGGTCCTAGTGATTCAGTTCCCATCTGGGCCTGCATGGCCCTAGTGACTCTGGTCCTCACCCAGGAATCATTAGGACCTGGATACTCTATTCCACACCTGTGCCTGACATTGACCATGGACCTCTCGTCCCATTCTGGGACTTAAACTAAACTAGTTACTGGTTCCCCTTTGGGCCTCAACCTTTCCTGGTAACTCTGGTCACCAGATTGGCTTCACTTGGGCCTGGTGAATCTGGTCCTTAGCTGGTCTCACCTGGATTTCGTGAATGGTCTCCACCTGGGCCTCACATGGACTTGGTGAATCCTGTTGCCACCTGCGCCTCACCTGCACCTTGTGACTGTGGTCCCACCTGGATCTCACCTGGATCTGGTGGCTCTGGTTCCCATATGGGGCTCTCCTCGACCTGGTTCCTGTGGTCTCCATCTGGCCTCACCTGGAACCCAATGACTCTGATCCATATTTGGGCCTCTCCTGCACCTGTTGACTCTGGTCCTTACCTGGGCATCATTGGGACCTGGATACTCTCTTATATACCTGGGACTCACCTGGACCTGGAGACATTGGTCCCACCCGGGCCTCTACTGGATGAGGTGACTGGTTCCCACAGGGACCTCACCTGGACCTGGTGACTCAGGTCCTCATATGGGCATCATGGGACCTGGTTTCTCAGTTCCACATTGGGGCCTCACCTGTACCTAGTGATTCTCGTGCCCCTCTGGGCCTCATCCTGACGTGGTGACTCTGGTCCCCACCTGCATATCACCAGAACCGGGTGACTCTGGTCCCCCTCTGGGACTCACCCGGAGATGGGGACACTGGTCCTCAACTGGGCCTCAATAGGACCTGGTGAATCTACTCCGCACTTAGGCGTCGTCTGGACCTTGTGACTCTTTTCCCACCTGGCATCAATGGGACATTGTTACTCTGTTCGCCTCCTGGGCCTCACCTCGATATGATAACTTTGCTCCACTCTTTGTCCTCAACTGGTCCTGATGACTCTGGTCCCGCCACCTAGGCCTCAATCTGGACCTGGTGACTGTGGTCCCCACCTGGGTCTCACCTGGACCTGGTGACTCTCGTTCCCAGATGAACCACACCTGGACCTGGTGACTGTGGTGTTCTTGTATACTCACATGTACCTGGTGACTCCAGTACCCACTAGGGCCTCAGCTGGATCTGGTGACTCTGGCCCGCCGGTTGGCCTCACCTAGACCTGGTGAGTGGGGTTGCCACCTAGGCCTCACACATAGCTGGTGACTCAGGTCCCCACGTGAGCCTCTTGGACCTGGTGAATCTGGTCCTTACCTGGTCCTTTCCCAGACCCGGGGACTCTATCCCCACCTGGGCCTCACCTGGACCTGGTGAATCTGGTCCCCATCTGGGTCTCAACCAGGTCTGGTGACTTTGTTCCCACCTGGACCTGATTGCTGTGAACTCTTTCTTGGCCTCACCTGCAACTGGTGACTCTGATCCTATCTGCGCCTCACCCAGATCTGGTGACTCTGGTCCTCACTTGGGCATCATTGCTACCTGGTGACTCTCCTCCACACCTGAGCCTCACCTGGACCCGATGACTCTGGAACCACTCTGGGCCTCCCCCTGACCTGGTGACTCTGGTCCCCATCTGGATATCACCTGGACCAGGTGATTCTGGTACCCTTCTAAGCCTCAAGTAGATATGGTGAAACTGGTCCTCAACTGGGCCTCACCTGGACCTAGTGAATATGCTCCATCTGGGCCTTATTTGGACCTGGTGAATCTGGTCCCTACCTGGGCATCATCGGGACATGGTTCCACTGCATGGCCTGCAGATTGGCCTCAAATGGACCTGGTAAATCTGGTCCCTGCCTGAGCATCACCGGGACATGGTTCCTCTGCATGGCCTGCAGGTTGGCCTCACCTGGACCTGGTGAGTAGGGTTTGACACCAGGGCCTCACCCATACCTGGTGACTCAGGTCCCCACGTGGGCCTCTTGGACCTGGTGAATCTGGACCTTACCTGGTAGTCTTCCAGACCCGGGGACCACCTGGGCCTCACCTGGACCTGGTGAATCTGTTCCCTATCTGGGCCTCACCGAGTCTTGGTGACTTCATTCCACACCTGGACCTGATTGCTGTGGACTCTTTCTTGGCCTCACCTGGAACTGGTGACTCTGATTCTGTCTGCGCCTCACCCAGACCTGGTGACTCTGGTCCTCAACTGGGACTCACCTGGACCTAGTGAATATGCTCCATCTGGGCCTCATTGGTACCTGCTGACTCTGTTCCACTCCTGAGCCTCACCTGGACATGATGACTCTGGAACCTCTGGGCCTCATTCAGACTGGTGACTCTGTTCCCTACCTGGGCATCATTGGGACATGGTTCCTCTGCATGGCCTGCACGTTGGCCTCACCTGGACCTGGTGAGTGGGATTTCCACCTGGGCCTCACCCATACTTGGAGACACAAGACCCATGTGGGCCTCACTTGGACCTGGTGAATCTCGTCCTTTCCTGGTCCTCACCTGGAAGTGGTAACTCTGGTCACCACCTGGGAATCACCTGGACCTGGTGAATCTGGTCCCCATCTGGGCCTCACCAAGTCTTGGTGACTTTGTTCCCAACCTGGACCTGATTGCTGTGGAATCCTTCTTGGCCTCACCTGGAACTGGTGACTCTGATCCTAACTGGACCTCTCCCAGATCTCATGATTCTGGTCCTCACCTGTGGACCAATACGACCTGGATACTCTGTTCCACACCTGAGCCTCACCTGGACATGATGACTCTGGAACCCCTCTGGGCCTCACCCTGACATGGTGACTCTGGTCCCCATCTGGATGTCACCTAGACCAGGTGAAATTTGTACCCCTCTAGGCCTCAACAGGACCTGGTGACTCCGGCCCTCAACTGGGCCTCACCGGTACCTAGTGAATATGCTCCCACCTGCGCCTGATCTGGACCTGGTGACTCTGGTTCTACCTGGGGATTATCGGGACATGGTTACTCTATTCCCCACTGGGACTGACCTGATCCTGGTACCTCTAATCCTGACTTTGGCCTCTTCAGAACCAGGTGACTCTGGCTCCACATGGGGCTCACCTGTACCTGGTGACTCTGATCCTAAGCATGGCCTCACCTGACCTGGTGACTGTGGTTCCCATCGGGACCTCAACTGGACCTCATGACTCTGGTCCCACCTGGGCCTGACCAGGACCTGGTGTCTCTGCTACCCACCTGGGTAGCATCAGGATATGGTTACACTGTTCTCTAGCAGTGACCCTGCCGGACCTATTAACTCTGTTCTTCACCTGTGACACACCTGGACATGGTGACACTGGTTCCCACCTGGGTCTCCCCTGGACATGGTGAGTTGGATCCCCACCTGGTCCTCACCTGTAACTGGTGATTCTCGTTCAGACATGGACATCATGTGGACCTGGTGGCTGCAGTGTTTCTAGCTTCTCATGTACCTCGTGACTCTGGTCCCCACCAGGGACTCACCGGGACCTGGTGAGTGTGGTTGCCACCTGCACCTAACCTGGACCTGGTGATTCTGGTCTGCACCTGAGACTACCCTGGATCTGGTGACTGTGGTCCCCACCTGGGCTTCACCTGGATTTGGGGACTCCGGTCCCCATATTGGCCTCCCCTGGCCCTGTTGACCATGGTCCTCAACTGGGCAAATTTGGTACAGGGTGACTGTGTTCCACAACTGGACTTCACCTGGACCAGGTGACTCTTGTCCTCCTCTGGGTCTCACCGTGCCCTAGTGACTGTGAACCCCACTTTGGCCTGACTTGGACCTGCTGACCCTGGTTGCCACCTGCGCCTGACCTCGAACTGTTGACTCTGGTTCTTTCAAGGGCCTCCACTGTACCCGGTGATCCTGATCCCCACCTGGGCCTCACCTGGGTTGGTGAGTCTTGTCACCACCGGGGACTCAGCTGGACCTGGTGACTCTCATTCCCACATGAACCACACCTGGACCTGATGACTGTGGTGTTCTTGTAGTCTCACATTTACCTGATGTCTCCGGTCCCCACTATGGCCTCACCTGGATCTGGTGACTCTGATCCTATCTGCGCCTCACTCAGACCTGGTGACTCTGGTCCTAACCTGGGCATCATTGGTACCTGGTGACTCTGTTCGACACCTGAGCCTCACCTGGACATGATGACTCTGAAACCTGGCTGGGCCTCACCCTGACCAGGTGACTATGGTCCCCATCTGGATGTCACCTGGACCAGGTGATTGTTGTACCCCTCTAGGCCTCAACCAGTTCTGGTGCCTCTGGTCCTCAACTGGGCCTCACCTGGACTTAGTGAATTTGCTCCATCTGGGCCTCATTTGGACCTGGTGTCTCTGGTCCCTACCTGGGCATCATCGGGACATGGTTCCACTGCATGGCCTGCATGTTGTCCTCACATGGACCTGGTAACTCTGTTCCCTACCTGGGCATCATCGGGACATGGTTCCTCTGCATGGCCTGCAGGTTGGCCTCACCTGGACCTGGTGAGTGGGGTTGCCACCTGGGCCTCACCCATACCTGGTGACTCAGGTCCCCACGTGGGCCTCTTGGACCTGGTGAATCTGGTCCTTACCTGGTCCTCTCCCATACCCGGGGACTCTGGTCACCTCCTGGGCCTCGCCTGGACCTGGTGAATCTTGTCCCCACCTGGGCCTCACCCAGTCCTATTGACTTTGTTCCCACCTGGATCTGTTTGCTGTGGACCCCTTCTTGGCCTCACCTGCAACTGGTTACTCTGATCCTAACTGGGCCTCACCCAGATCTGCTGAATCTGGTCCTCACCTGTGGACCATTATGACCTGGATACTCTGTTCCTCAGCTGAGCCTCACCTGGACATGATGACTCTGCATCCTCTCTGGGCCTCACCCTGACATGGTGACTCTGGTCCCCATGTGGATGTCACCTAGACCAGGTGAATCTGATACCGCTCTAGGCCTCAAATAGACCTGGTGACTCTGGTCCTCAAATGGGCCTCACCGGGACCTAGTGATATGCTCCCCAACTGCGCCTCATCTATAACTGGTGACTCTGTTTCTACCTGGGCGTCATCGGGACATTGGTTACTCTATTCCTCACTGGGACTGACCTGATCCTGGTAAGTCTGGTCCTGACTTTGGCCACTTCTGTACCAGGTGACTCTGGCTCCACAGGGGCCTCACCTGTAACTGGTGACTCTGATCCTAAGCATGGCCTCACCTGACCTGGTATCTGTGGTTCCCATCGGGACCTCCGTTGGACCTCATGTCTCTGCTCCCACTTGGGCCTCAGCAGGACCTGGTGTTTGTGGTACCCACCAGGGTAGCATCAGGATATGGTTACACTGTTCACTAAAAGTGACCCAGCTGGACCTATTAACTCTGGTCTTCACCTGGGCCAACCTGGACATGGTGACACTGGTTCCCACCTGGGTCTCACCTGGACCTGGTGACTCTCGTTCCCAAATGAATCACATCTGGACCTGGTGACTGTGGTGTTCCTGTAGACTCAATTTTACCTGGTGACTCCGGTCCCCACTAAGGCCTCACCTGGATCTGGTGACTCTGGCCTGCATGTTGGCCTCACCTGGACCTGGTGAGTGGGGTTGCCACCTGGGCCTCACCCATACATGGTGACTCAGGTCCCCATGTGGGCCTCTTGGACCTGGTGAATCTGGTCCTTACCTGGTCCTCTCCCAGACCCGGAACTCTGGTCACCACCTGGGCCTCACCAGGACCTGGTGAATCTGGTCCCCATCTGGGCCTCACCCAGTCCTGCTGACTTTGTTCCCCACCTGGATCTGATTGCTGTGGACGGTTTCTTGGCCTCACTTGGAACTGGTGACTCTGACCCTATTGTGCGTCTCCCAGATTTGGTGACTCTGGTCCTCACTTGGGCATCATTGATACCTGGTAACTCTGTTCCACACCTAAGCCTCACCGGGACATGATGACTCTCAACCTCTCTGGGACTCACTCTGACCTGGTGACTCTGGTCCCCATCTGGATGTCACCTGGACCAGGTGATTCTGGTACCCCTCTAGGGCTCTAGGTGATCTGGTGACTCTGGTCCTCAACTGGGCCTCACCTGGACCTAGTGAATATACCCCATTTGGGCCTCATTTGTACCTGGTGACTCTAGTCCCTACCTGGGCATCATCGGGATATGGTATCACGGTATGGCCTGCAGGTTGGCCTCACCTGGACCTGGTGAGTGGGGTTGTCCTCAACTGGGTAAAATTGGGACCCGGTGACTGTGTTCCACAAGTGGCCTCACCTGAACCAAGTGACTCTGGTCCCACTCTGGGTGTCACCGTGTCCTAGTGAATGTGAACCCCACTTTGGCCTGACTTGGACCTGGTGACCCTGGTTGCCACCTGCGCCTGACCTCGAACTGTTGACTCTGGTTCTTTCAAGGGCCTCCCCTGGACCTGCTGATCCTGTTCCCCACCTGGGCCTCACCTGGACGTGGTGACTCTTGTCACCACCGGGGACTCACCGGGAACTGCTTAATGTGTTCCACACCTGGGCTTCAAGTAGACCTGTTGACCATGGTCCCCAAGCCAGCCTCACATGGACATGTTGCCTCTGATCCCCACCGGGGCCTCACGTGTACCTGGTAACTCTGGTCCTCACCTGGGCCTCATCTGGACCTAGTGACTCTGGTCCCCACATGGACTTCAAATGAATCTGGTGACTCTGGTCCACCCCAGGACCTCTCCTGGACCTGGTGACTCCTTTCCAACATGGACCTCATGTGGATCTGGTGACTCTGGTCCTCAGTTTGGACTCACCTGGACTTGGTGTCTCTCATCCCCACGTTGACCTAACTCAGAACTGCTGAATCTTGCCCCACCTAGGCCGCACCCAACCTGGTGACTCTTGTCCCCAGCTATGCCTCAATTCGACCTGATGAATCTGGTCCTCACGTGTGCCTCACATGTACCTGGGACTCAGCTGGATAGAGTGGCTCTGGTTCCCACAAGGGGCACACCTGATACTGCTGCCTGTGGTCTTCTTCTATGCCTCACCAGGACGTAGGGATTTTGTTCCCCATCTGGGCCTGCATGGCCCTAGTGCCTCTGGTCCTCACCCAGGCATCATTGGGTGATGGACCCAATGATCCTCACCCTGGATACTCTATTCCACACCTGTGCCTCACTTTGACCAGGGACTTCTTGTCCCATTCTGGGCCTCAAACTAAACTGGTTACTCTGGTTCCACTCTGGGCCTCACCCTTACCTGGTGACTCTGGTCACCCCTTGGGCTTCACTAGGGTCTGGTGAATCTGGTCCTTAGCTGGTCCGCACCTGGATCTGGTGACTGGTCACCACCTGGGCCTCACCTGGACTTGGTGAATCCTGTTGCCACCTGTGCCTCACCTGGACCTTGTGACTGTTTTCCCACCTGGACCTCACCTGGATCTGGTGGCTCTGGTTCCCATATGGGGCTCTCCTGGACCTGGTTCCTGTGGTCTCCAACTGGCCTCACTTGGAACACAATGACTCTGAACAATATTTGGGCCTCTCTTGTACATGTTGACTCTGGTCCTTACTTGGGCATCACTGGGAGATGGATACTCTGTTATATACCTGGGCCTCACCTGGACCGGTGAGTGTGGTCCCACCTGAGCCTCACCTGGACGAGGAGACTGGTTCCCATAGGGAGCTCACCTGGACCTGGTGACTCAGGTCATCATATGGGCATCATGGGACCTGGTATCTCACTTGCACATCGGAGCCTCACTTGGACCTTGTGATTCTCGTCCAACTCTGGGCCTCACCCTGATATGGTGAGTCTGGTCCCCACCTGGATATCACCAAAACCGCGTGACTCTGGTCCCCTTCTGGGACTCACCCGAAGCTGGGGACACTGGTCCACAACTGGGCCTCAACAAGACCTGGTGAATCTACTCCTCACTCAGGCCTCGTCTGGACCTGTGACTCTTTTCCCACCTGGCATCAATGGGACGTGGTTACTCTGTTCCCCACCTGGGCCTCACCTGGACATGATAACTTTGCTCCGCCCTTTGGCCTCAACTGGTCCTGATGACTCTGGTCCCCCTACCTAGGCCTCAATCTTGACCTCGTGACTGTGGACCCCACCTGGGTTTCACCTGGCCCTGGTGACTCAGGTCCCCACGTGGGCATCTTGGACCTGGTGAATCTGGTCCTTACCTGGTACTCTTCCAGACCCGGGGACTCTGGTCACCACCTGGGCCTCACCTGGACCTGGTGAATCTGGTCCCCATCTGGGCCTCACCCAGTCCTGGTGACTTCGTTCCACACGTGGACCTGATTGCTGTAGACTTTTTCTTGGCCTCACCTGGAACAGGTGACTCTGATCCTATCTGCGCGTCACCCAGACCTGGTGACTCTGACCCTAACCTGGGCATCATTGGTACCTGGTGACTCTGTTCCACACCTGAGCCTCACCTGGACATGATGACTCTGGAACCTCTCTGGGCCTCACCCTGACCTGGTGAGGCTGATCCCCTTCTGGATGTCACCTGGACTAGGTGATTCTGTACCCCGATAGTCCTGAACCAGATCTGGTGACTCTGGTCTTCACATGGGCCTCACCTGGACCTAGGGAATATGCTCCATCTGGGCCTCATTTGAACATGGTGACTCTGGTCCCTACCTGGGCATTGTAGGGACATGGTTCCTTGCATGGCCTGCAGGTGGTCTCACCTGGACCTGTTGAGTGGGGTTGCCACCTGGGCCTCACCCATACCTGGTGACTCAGGTTCCCACGTGGGCCTCACTTGGACCTTGTGAATCTGGTCCTTACCTGGTGCTCACCCGGAACTGGTAACTCTGGTCACCACCTGGGAATCGCCTGGACCTGGTGAATCTGGTCCCCATCTGGGCCTCACACAGTCCTGGTGACTTTGTTCCACACCTGGACCTGATTGCTGTGGACTCCTTCTTGGCCTCACCTAGAAATGTTGACTCTGATCCTAACTGGGCCTCACCCAGATCTGGTGACTCTGGTCCTCACCTGTGGACCATTATGACCTGGATACTCTGTTCCACACCTGAGCCTCGCCTGGACATGATGACTCTGGATCCCCTCTGGGTCACAGACTGACATGGTGACTCTGGTCCCCATCTGGATGTCACCTAGACCAGGTGAATCTGGTACCCTCTAGGCCTAAACTAGCCCGGGGGCATCTGGTCCTCAACTGGGCCTCACCGGGACCTAGTGTATATGCGCCCCACCTGCGCCTCATCTGGACGTGGTGACTCGGGTTCTACTTGGG
This sequence comes from Canis aureus, assembly GCF_053574225.1. Taxonomy (NCBI): domain Eukaryota; kingdom Metazoa; phylum Chordata; class Mammalia; order Carnivora; family Canidae; genus Canis; species Canis aureus. Next base: position 1,310,039 of record NW_027554422.1, read on the forward strand.
CATCATCGGGACATGGTTACTCTATTCCCCACTGGGACTGACCTGATCCTGGTAACTCTGGTCCTGACTTTGGCCCTCTGTACCAGGTGACTCTGGCTCCACCTGGGCCTCACCTGTAACTGGTGACTGTGATCCTAAGCATGGCCTCACCTGACCTGGTGACTGTGGTTCCCATCGGGACCTCAACTGGACCTCATGACTCTGGTCCCACCTGGGCCTGACCAGGACCTGTTGTCTGTGGTACCCACCTGGGTAGCATCAGGATATGGTTACACTGTTCTCTAACAGTGACCCACCCGGACCTATTAACTCTGGTCTACACCTGGGCCACACCTGGACATGGTGACACAGTTGCCCACTTGAAACTCACCTGGACATGGTGAGTCGTATCCCCGCCTGATCCTCACCTGTAAGTGGTGATTCTAGTTCCCACATGGACATCATGTGGACCTGGTGGCTGCAGTGTTTCCAGCTTCTCATGTACCTCGAACTCTGGTCCCCACCAGGGCCTCACCCGGACCTGGTGAGTGTGTTTGCCACTTGCAACTCACCTGGACCTGGTGATTCTGGTCTGCACCTGAGACTACAGTGGATCTGGTGACTGTGGTCCCCACCTGGGCTTCACCTGGATTTGGGGACTCCGGTCCCAACTGGGCCTCGCCTGGCCCTGTTGACCATGGTTCTCAACTGGGCAAAATTGGGACCCGGTCATTGTGTTCCACAACTGGACCTCACCTGGACCAAGTGACTCTGGTCCCCCTCTGGATATCACCGTGCCCTAGTGACTGTGAACCTCACTTTGGCCTGACTTGGACCTGCTGACCCTGGTTGCCAACTGCGCCTGACCTCGAACTGTTGACTTTAATCCTTTCAAGGGCCTCCCCTGGACATGGTGATCCTTGTGCCCTCATGGGCCTCACCGGGACCTGGTGACTCTTGTAACCACAGGGAACTCACATGGACCTGGTTACTGTGTTCCACACATGGGCCTCAATAGACCTGTTGAACATGGTCCCCGCCAGCCTCACATGTACCTGTTGCCTCTGATCCCCACCGGGGCCTCACGTGTACCTGGTAACACTGGTCCTCACCTGGGTCTCATCTGGACCTCGTGACTCTGGTCCCCACCTGGGCTTCACCTGGATCTGGTGACTCTGGTCCCCACCTGGGCCTCTCCTGGACGTGGTGACTCTCTTTCCAACATGGACCTCACCTGGATCTGGTGACTCTGGTCCCCACCTGGACCTCTCCTGGCCCTGGTGACTCTGGTCCTCAGTTTGGCCTCACCTGGACCTGGTGTCTCTCGTCCCCACATTGACCTAACTCAGAACTGCTGAATCTTGCCCCACCTAGGCCGCACCCAGACCTGGTGACTCTTGTCCCCAGCTATGCCTCAATTCGATCTGATGAATATGGTCCTCACGTGGGCCTCACATGGACCTGGGACTCAGCTGGATAGAGTGGATCTGGTTCCCACAAGGGGCTCACCTGATACTGCTGACTGTGGTCTTATTGTATGCCTCACCAGGACCTAGTGATTCTGTTCCCCATCTGGGCCTGCATAGTCCTAGTGACTCTGGTCCTCACCCAGGCATCATTGGGAACTGGATACTCTATTCCACACCAGGGACTCACTCTGACCACGGACCTCTGGTCCCATTCTGGGCCTCAAACTAAACTGGTTACTCTGGTTCCCCCTCTGGGTCTCACCCTTACCTGGTGACTATGGTCACCCCTTGGGCTTCACTTGGGCCTGGTGAATCTGGTGCTTAGCTGGTCCTCCCCTGGATCTGGTGACTGGTCGCCACCTGGGTCTCACCTGGACTTGGTGACTGTGGTCCCACCTGGGCCTCACATGGACGAGGTGACTGGTTCCCACAGGGACCTCACCTGGACCTGGTGACTCAGGTCCTCATATGGGCATCATGGGACCTGGTTTCTCAGTTCGACATCGGGGCCTCACTTGGACCTATTGATTCTCATCCCGCTCTGGGCCGCACCCTGACGTGGTGACTCTGGTCCCCACCTGGATATCACCAGAATTCGGTGACTCTGGTCCCGCTCTGGGACTCACCCGGAGCTGGGGACACTCGTCCTCAACTGGGCCTCAACAGGACCTGGTGAATCTACTCCTCACTTAGGCCTCGTCTGGACCTGTGACTCTTTTCCCACCTGGCATCATTGGGATATGGTTAATCTGTTCCCCACCTGGGCCTCACCTGGACATGTTAACTTTGCTCCGCACTTTGGTCTCAACTGGTCCTGATGACTCTAGTCCCCCCACCTAGGCCTCAATCTGGACCTGGTGACTGTGGTCCCCACCTGGGTCTCACCTGGACCTGGTGACTCTCGTTCCCACATGAACCACACCAGGACCTGGTGACTGTGGTGTTCTTGTAGACTCATATTTACCTGGTGACTCCGATCCCCATTAGGGCCTCACCTGGATCTGGAGACTCTGGCCTGCAGGTTGTCCTCACCTGGACCTGGTGAGTGGGGTTGCCACCTGGGCCTCACCCATACCTGGTGAATCAGGTCCCCACGTGGGCCTCTTGGACCTGGTGAATCTGGTCCTTACCTGGTCCTTCCCGGACCCAGGGACTCTGATCACCACCAGGGAATCACATAGGCCCGGTGAAACTGGTCCCCATCTGGGCCTCACCCAGTCCTGGTGACTTTGTTCCCCACCTGGACCTGATTGCTGTGGACTCCTTCTTGGCCTCACCTGGAACTGGTGACTCTGAACCTAACTGGGCGTCACCCAGATCTGGTGACTCTGGTCCTCACCTGTGGACCATTATGACCTGGATACTGTGTTCCAAAACTGAGCCTCACCTGGACATGATGACCATGTAACCCCTCTGGGTCTCAGCCTGACATGGTGACTCTGGTCCCCATCTCGATGTCACCTAGACCAGGTGAATCTGGTACCCCTCTAGGCCTCAACTTGACCTGGTGACACTGGTCCTCAACTGGGCACACCGGGACCTAGTGAACATGCTCCAAACCTGCGCCTCATCTGGACCTGGTGACTCTGGTTCTACCTGGGTATCATCGGGACATGGTTACTCTATTCCCCACTGGGACTTACCTGATCCTGGTAACTCTGGTCCTGACTTTGGCCTCTTCTCCCCGGGTGACTCTGGCTCAACCTGGGCCTCACCTGTAACTGGTGACTCTGATCCTATGCATGGCCTCACCTGACCTGGTGACTGTGGTTCCCATCGTGACCTCACCTGGACCTCATGTCTCTGGTCCAAACTGGGCCTCACCAGGACCTTGTGTCTCTGGTACACACCTGGATAGCATCAGGATATGGTTACACTGTTCACTAACAGTGAACCAGCTGGACATATTAACTCTGGTCTTCACCTGGGCCACACCTAGACATGGTGATTCTGGTATGCACCTGAGACTACCCTGGATCTGGTGACTGTGGTCCCCACCTGGGCTTTACCTGGATTTGGGGACTCCGGTCCCCATCTGGGCTTCACCTGGCCCTGTTGACCATGGTCCTCAACTGGGCAAAATTGGGACCCGGTGACTGTGTTCCACAACTGGACCTCACATGGACCAGGTGACTCTGGTCCCCGTCTGGGTGTCACCGTGCCCTAGTGACTGTGAACCCCACTTTGGCCTGACTTGGACCTGCTGACACTGGTTTCCACCTGCGCCTGACCTCGAACTCTTTACTCTGGGTCTTTCAAGGGCCTCTCCTGTACCTGGTGATCCTGGTCTCCACCTGGGTCTCACCTGGACGTGGTGACTCTTTTCACCACCGGGGACTCACCTGGACCTGGTTACTGTGTTCCACACCTGGGCCTCAAGTAGATCTGTTGACCATGGTCCCCAAGCCGCCCTCACATGGACCAGTTGCCTCTGATCCTCACCGTGGCCTCACGTGTACCTGGTAACTCTGGTCCTCACCTGGGCCTCATCTGGACCTAGTGACTCTGGTCCCTACCTGGGCTTCACCTGGATCTGCTGACTCTGGTCCCCACCTGGACCTCTCCTGGTCCTGCTGACTCTCTTTCCAACATGGACCTTACCTGGATCTCGTGACTCTGGTCCTCAGTTTGGCCTAACCTGGATCTGGTGTCTCTCTTCCCCACTTTGACCTAACTCAGAACTGCTGAATATTGCCCCACCTAGCCCGCACCCAGACCAGGTGACTCTTGTCCACAGCTATGCCTCAATTCGACTTGATTAATCTGCTCCTCAGGTGGTCCTCACATGGACCTGGGACTCAGCTGGATTGATGGCTCTGGTTCCCACAATGGGCTCACCTGATACTGGTGACTGTGGTCTTATACTATGCCTCATCAGGATCTAGTGATTCTGCTGCCCATCTGGCCCTGCATGGCCCTAGTGACTCTGGTCCTCACCCAGGCATCATTGGGACCTGGATACTCTATTCCAGACCTGGGCGTCTCTCTGAACACGGACGTCTGGTCCCATTTTGGGCCTCAAACTAAACTGGTTTCTCTGGTTCCCCCTCTGGGACTCACCCTTACCTGGTGACTCTGGTCACCCCTTGGGCTTCACTTGGGCCTGGTGAATCTGGTCCTTAGCTTGTCCTCACTTGGATCTGGTGACTGTTCGCCACCTGGGCCTCACCTGTACTTGGTGAATCCTGATACCATCTGTGCGTCACCTGGACCTTGTGACTGTGGACCCACCTGGACCACACCTGGATCTGGTGGCTCTGGTTCCCATATGGGGCTCTCCTGTAACTGGTTCCTGTGGTCTCCATCTGGCTTCAGCTGGAACACAATGACTCTGATCCATATTTGGGCCTCTCCTGGACCTGTTAACTCTGGTCTTTACATGGGCATCATTGAGACCTGGATACACTCTTATATACCTGGGCCTCACCTGGACCTGGTGACTGTGGTCCCACCTGGGCCTCACCTGGACGAGGTGACTGGTTCCCACAGGGACCTCACCTGGATCTTGTGACTCAGGTCCTCATATGGGCATCATGGGACCTGGTTTCTCAGTTCCACATCGGGGCCTCACCTGCACCTAGTGATTCTCGTCCCCCTCTGGGCCTGACCCTGACGTGGTGACTCTGGTCACCACCTGGATATCACCAGAACCGGTGACTCTCGTCCCCCTCTGGGACTCACGCGGAGCTGGCGACACTGGTCCTCAACTGTGCCTCAACAGGACCTGGTGAATCTACTCCTCACTTAGGCCTCGTATGGACCTTGTGACTCATTTCCCACCTGGCATCAATGGGACAAGGTTACTCTGGTCCCCACCTGGACCTCACATGGACATGATAACTTTGCTCCACACTTTGTCCTCAACTGGTCCTGATGACCCTCGTACCCCCACCTAGGCCTCAATCTGGACCTGGTTACTGTGGTCCCCACCTGGGTTTCACCTAGACCTGTTGACTCTCCTTGCCACATGAACCCCACCTGGACCTGTTGACTGTGGTGTTCCTGTAGACTCACATTTACCTGGTGACTCCGGTCCCCACTAGGGCCTCACCTGGATCTGGAGACTCTGGCCTGCAGGTTGGCCTCACCTGGACCTGGTGAGTGGGGTTGCCACCTGGGCCTCACCCATACCTGGTGACTCAGGTCCCCACGTGGGCCTCTTGGACCTGGTGAATCTGGTCCTTACCTGGTCCTTCCCGGACCCAGGGACTCTGGTCACCACCTGGGCCTCACCTGGACCTGGTGAATCTGGTCCCCATCTGGGTCTCACCCAGTCCTGGTGATTTGTTCCCCACCAGGAACTGATTGATGTGGACTCTTTCTTGGCCTCACCTGGAACTAGTGACTCTGATTCTATCTGCGCGTCACCCAGATCTGCTGACTCTGGTCCTCACCTGTGTCCATTGTGACCTGGATACTCTGTTCCACACCTGAGCCCTACCTGGACATGATGACTCTGGAACCTCTCTGGGCCTCATCCTGACATGGTGACTCTGGTCCTCATCTGGATTTCACCTAGACCAGGTGAATCTGGTAGCACTCTAGGCCTCCACTAGACCTGGTGACACTGTTCCCCAACTGGCCCTCACCGGGACTTAGTGAACATGCTCCACACCTGCGCCTCATCTGGACCGGGTGACTCTGGTTCTACCTGGGCATCATCGGGACATGGTTACTCTATTCCCCACTGGGACTGACCTGATTCTGGTACCTCTAATCCTGACTTTGGCCTCTTCAAACCCAGGTGACTCTGGCTCCACCTGGGCTTCACCTGTAACTGGTGTCTCTGATCCTAAGCATGGCCTCACCTGACCTGGTGACTGTGGTTCCCATCGCGACCTCAACTGGACCTCATGTCTCTGGTCCCACCTGGGCCTCACCAGGACCTGGTATCTCTGGTACACACCTGGGTACTATCAGGATATGGTTACACTGTTCTCTGACAGTGACCCACCCGGACCTATTAACTCTGGTCTTCACCTGGGGCACACCTGGACATGGTTACACTCGTTCCCACTTGGGTCTCACCTGGACATGGTGAGTCGGATCCCCGCCTGGTCCTCACCTATAACTGGTGATTTTCGTTCCCACTTGGACATCATGTGGACCTGGTGGCTGCAGTGTTTCTAGCTTCTCATGTACCTCGTGACTCTGGTCCCCACCAGGGCCTCACCGGATCTGGTGAGTGTGGTTGCCACCTGCACCTCACCTGGACCTGGTGATTCTGGCATGCACCTGAGACTACCCTGGATCTGGTGATTGTGGTCCCCACCTGGGCTTCACCTGGATTTGGGGACACCGGTCCCCATCTGGGCCTCACCTGGTCCTGTTCACCATGGTCCTCAACTGGGCAAAATTGGGACCCGGTGACAGTGTTCCACAACCGGACCTCACCTGGACCAAGTGACTCTGGTCCCCCTCTGGGTCTCACCGTGCCCTAGTGATCGTGAAACCCACTATGGCCTGACTTGGACCTGCGGACCCTGGTTGCACCTGCGCCTGACCTCGAACTGTGGACACTGGATCTTTCAAGGTCCTCCCCTGTACCTTGTGATCCTGATCCCCACCTGGGCCTCACCTGGACGTGGTGACACTTGTCACCACCGGGGACTCACCTGGACCTGCTTACTGTGTTCGACACCTGGGCCGCATGTAGACCTGTTGACCATGGTCCCCATACAGGCCTCATATGGACATGTTGCCTCTGATCCCAACCGGGTCTCACGTGTACTTGGTAACCCTGGTCCTAACCTGGGCCTCATCTGGACCTAGTGACTCTGGTCCCCACCTGGGCTTCACCTGAATCTGGTGACTTGGTCCCCACCTGGACTTCACGTGGATCTGGTGGCTCTGGTTCCCACCTGGACTTCACCAGGATCTGGTGACTCTGTTCCCCACCTGTACCTCTCCTGGACATGGTGACTCTCTTTCCAACATGGACCTCACCTGGATCTGGGGACTCTGGTCCACACCTGGACCTGACCTGCATCTGGTGACTCTGGTCCTCAGTTTGGCCTCACCTGGATCTGGCAACTCTCGTCCCCACTTTGACCTAATTCAGAACTGCTGAATCTTGCCCCACCTCGGCCGCAACCAGACCTGGTGACTCTTGTCCCCAGGTGTGCCTCATTTCGACCTAATGAATCTGGTCCTCACGTGAGCCTCACATGGACCTGGGATTCAGCTGGATAGAGTGGCTCCGGTCCCGCAAGGGGCTCAAATGATACTGCTGACTGTAGTCTTATTCTATGCCTCACCAGGACCTAGAGATTCTGTTCCCCATCTGGGCCTGCATGGCCCTAGTGACTCTGGTCCTCACCCAGGCATCATTGGGACCTGGATACACTATTCCACACCTGGGCCTCACTCTGACTAGGGACCTCTTGTCACATTCTGGGCCTCAAACTAAACTGGTTACTGTGGTTCTCCCTCTGGGAATCACCCTTACCTGGTGACTCTGGTCACACCTTGGGCTTCATTTGGGCCTGGTGAATCTGGTCCTTAGCTTTTCCTCACTTGGATCTGGTTACTGGTCGCAATCTGGACCTCACCTGGACTTGGTGAATCCTGTTGCCACCTGCGCCTCACCTGGACCTTGTGACTCTGGTCCCACCTGTACCTCACCTGGATCTGGTGGCTCTGGTTCCCATATGGGGCTCTCCTGGACCTGGTTCCTGTGGTCTCCATCAGGCATCAACTGGAACAAAATGACTCTGATCCATATTTGGGCTTCTGTTGGACCTGTTGACTCTGGTCCTTACCTGGGCATCATTGGGACCTGGATACTCACTTATATACCTGGGCCTCACCTGGACCTGTTGACTGTGTTCCCACCTGGGCCTCACCTGGACGAAGTGACTGGTTCCCACAGGGACCTCACCTGGACCTGGTGACTCAGGTCCTCATATGGGCATCATGGGACCTGGTTTCAGTTCCACATCGGGGCCTCACCTAGACCTAGTGATTCTCGTCCCCCTCTGGGCCTCACCCAGACGTGGTGACTCTGGTCCCCTCATGGATATCACCAGAACCGGGTGACTCTGATCCCCCTCTGGGACGTACCCGGAGCTGGGGACACTGGTCATCAACTGGGCCTCAACAGGACCTGTTGAATCTACTCCTCACTTAGGCCTCGTCTGGACCTTGTGACTCTTTTCCCACCTGGCATCAATGGGACATGGTTACTCTGTTCCCCACCTGGGCCTCACTTGGACATGATAACTTTGCTCCACACTTTGGCCTCAACTGGTCTTGATGACGCTTGTCCCCCAATTAGGCCTCAATCTGGACCTGGTGACTGAGGTCTCCACCTGGGTCTCACCTGGACCTGGTGAATCTCGTTCCCACCTGAAATTCACCTGGACCTGGTGACTGTGGTTTTCTAGTAGACTCACATTTACCTGGTGACTCCGGTCCCCACTAGAGCCTCACCTGGATCTGGTGACTCTGGCCAGCAGGTTGGCCTCACCTGGACCTGGTGAGTGCGGTTGCCACCTGGGCCTATCCCATACCTGGTGACTCAGGTCCCCACGTGGGCCTCTTGGACCTGGTGAATCTGGTCCTTATCTGGTCCTATCCTAGACCCGGGGACTCTGGTCACCACCTGGTCCTCACCTGGACCTGGTGAATTTGCTCCCCATCTGGGCCTCACCCAGTCCTGGTGACTTTGTTCCCCACCTGGACCTGATTGCTGTGGACACTTTCTTGGCCTCACCTGGAACTGGTGACTCTGAACCTATCTGCGCGTCACCCACATCTGGTGACTCTGGACCTCACCTGGGCATCATTGGTACCTGGTGACTCTGTTCCTCACCTGAGCCTCACCTGCACATGATGACTCTGGAACCTCTCTGGGCCTCTTCGTGACCTGGTGACTCTAGTCCCCATCTGGATTACCTGGACCAGGTGATTCTGGTACCCCTCTAGGCATCAAGCAGATCTGGTGACTCTGGTCCTGAACTGGGCCTCACCTGGACCTAGGGAATTTGCTCCATCTGGGCCTCATTTGGACCTGGTGACTCTGGTCCCTACCTGGGCATCATCGGGACATGGTTCCACTGCATGGCCTGCAGGTTGGCTTCACCTGGACCTGGTAACTCTAATGTCTACCTGGGCATCATCGAGACATTGTTCCTCTTCTTGGCCGGCAGGTTGGCCTCACCTGGACCTGGTGAGTGGGGTGTCAACCTGGGTCTCACCCTTGCTTGGTGACACAGGTCCCCACGTGGGTCTCACTTGGACCTGGTGAATCTCGTACTTACCTGGTGCTCACCCGGAACTGGTAACTCTGGTCACCACGTGGGAATCACATGGACCTGGTGAATCTCGTCCCCATCTGGGCCTCACCCAGTCCTGGTGACTTTGTTCCCCACCTGGACCTGATTGCTGTGGACTCTTTCTTGACCTCACCTGCAACTGGTGACTCTGACCCTATCTGCGCGTCACACAGACCTGGTGACTCTGGTCCTCACCTGTGGACCATTATGATCTGGATCTCTGTTCCACACCTGAGCCTCACCTGGACATGTTGACTCTGGGTCCCCTCTGGGCCTCACCCTGACCTGGTGACTCTGCTCCCCATCTGGATGTCACCTAGACCAGGTGAATCTGGTACCCCTCTAGGCCTCAAATAGACTGGGGGAATCTGGTCCTCAACTTGGCCTCACCGGGACCTAGTGAATATGCTCCCCACCTGGGCCTCATCTGTACGTGGTGACTCGGGTTCTACCTGGGCATCATCGGGACATGGTTACTCTATTCCCCACTGGGACTGACCTCATCCTGGTAACTCTGGTCCTGACTTTGGCGTCTTCTCAACTTGGTGACTCTGGCTCCTCCTGGGCCTCTCCTGTAACTTTTGACTCTGATCCTAAGCATGGCCTCACCTGACCTGGTGACTGTGGTTCCCATCGGGACCTCACCTGGACCTCATGTCTCTGGTCCCACCTGGGCCTCACCAGGACCTGGTATCTCTGTTACCCACCTGGGTAGCATCAGGATATTGTTACACTGTTCACTAACAGTGACCCAGCCGGACCTATTAACTCTGGTCTTCACCTGGGCCACACCTGGACATGGTGACACTGGTTCCCTCTTGGGTCTCACGTGGACATGGTGATTCGGATCCCTGCCTGGTCCTCACCTGTAACTGGTGATTCTCGTTCCCACATGGACATCATGTGGATCTGGTGGCTGCAGTGTTTCTAGCTTCTCATGTACCTCGTGACTCTGGTCCCCACTAGGGCCTCACCGGGACCTGTTGAGTGTTGTTGCCACCTGCACCTCACCTGGACCTGGTGATTCTGGCCTGCACCTGAGACTACTCTGGTTCTGGTGACTGTGGTCCCCACCTGGGCTTCACCTGGATTTGGTGCTCTGGTTCCCAACTGGGCCTCACCTGGCCCTGTTGACCATGGTCCTCAACTGGGCAAAATGTGACCCGGTGACTGTGATCCACAAATGGACCTCACCTGGACCAGATGACTCTGGTCCCCCTCTGGTCTCACCGTGCCCTAGTGACTGTGAACCCCACTTTGGCCTGACTGGACCTGCTGACCCTGGTTGCCACCTGCGCTTGACTTCGACCTGTTGACTCTGGTTCTTTCTTTTTTCTTTTTTTTTTAATTTATTTTTTATTATTGGTGTTCTATTTACTAACATACAGAATAATCCCCAGTGCCCGTCACCCATTCACTCCCACCCCCGCCCTCCTCCCCTTCTACCACCCCTAGTTCGTTTCCCAGAGTTAGCAGTCTTTACGTTCTGTCTCCCTTTCTGATATTTCCCACACATTTCTTCCCCCTTCCCTTATATTCCCTTTCACTATTATTTATATTCCCCAAATGAATGAGAACATATAATGTTTGTCTTTCTCCGACTGGCTTACTTCACTCAGCATAATACCCTCCAGTTCCATGCACGTTGAAGCAAATGGGGGGTATTTGTCATTTCTAATAGCTGAGTAATATTCCATTGTATACATAAACCACATCTTCTTTATCCATTCATCTTTCGTTGGACACCGAGGCTCCTTTAACAGTTTGGCTATCGTGGCCATTGCTGCTATAAACATCAGGGTGCAGGTGTCTCGGCGTTTCATTGCATTTGTCTCATTGGGGAAAATCCCCAACAGTGCAATTGCTGGGTCGTAGGGCAGGTATATTTTTAACTGTTTGAGGAACCTCCACACAGTTTTCCAGAGTGGCTGCACCAGTTCACATTCCCACCAACAGTGTATGAGGATTCCCTTTTCTCCGCATCCTCTCCAACATTGGTTGTTTCCTGTCTTGTTAATTTTCCCCATTCTTACTGGTGTGAGGTGGTATCTCATTGTGGTTTTGATTTGTATTTCCCTGATAGCAAGTGATGCAGAGCATTTTCTCATGTGCATGTTGGCCATGTCTATGTCTTCCTCTGTGAGATTTCTGTTCATGTCTTTTGCCCATTTCATGATTGGATTGTTTGTTTCTTTGGTGTTGAGTTTGATAAGTTCTTTATAGATCTTGGAAACTAGTCCTTTATCTGATATGTCATTTGCAAATATCTTCTCCCATTCTGTAGGTTGTCTTTGAGTTTTGTTGACTGTATCCTTTGCTGTGCAAAAGCTTCTTATCTTGATGAAGTCCCAATAGTTCATTTTTGCTTTTGTTTCTTTTGCCTTCGTGGATGTATCTTGCAAGAAGTTACTATGGCCGAGTTCAAAAAGGGTGTTGCCTGTGTTCTTCTCTAGGATTTTGATGGAATCTTGTCTCATATTTAGATCTTTCATCCATTTTGAGTTTATCTTTGTGTATGGTGAAAGAGAGTGGTCTAGTTTCATTCTTCTGCATGTGGATGTCCAATTTTCCCAGCACCATTTATTGAAGAGACTGTCTTTCTTCCAATGGATAGTCTTTCCTCCTTTATCGAATATTAGTTGCCCATAAAGTTCAGGGTCCACTTCTGGATTCTCTATTCTGTTTCACTGATCTATGTGTCTGTTTTTGTGCCAGTATACTCTAGTTCTTTCAAGGGCCTCAACTGTACCTGGTGATCCTGGTCCCCACCTGGGCCTCACCTGGGCGTGGTGACACTTGTCACCACCGGGGACTCACCTGGAACTGCTTACTCTGTTCCACACCAGGGCCTCAAGTAGACCTGTTGACCATGGTCCCCAAGCCGGCCTCACATGGACGTGTTGCCTCTGATCCCCACCGGGGCCTCACGTGTACCTGGTAAGTCTGGTCCTCGCTTGGGCCTCATCTGGACCTAGTGACTCTGGTCCCCACCTTGAATTCACCTGGATCTGGTGACTCTGGTCCCCACCTGGACCTCTCCTGAACATGATGACTCCTTACCAACATGGACCTCACCTGGATCTGGTGACTCTGGTCCTCATTTGGCCTCACCTGGACCTGGTGTCTCTTGTCCCCACTTTGACCTAACTCAGAACTGCTGAATCTTGTCCCACCTAGACCGCATCCAGGCCTGGTGACACTTGTCCCCAGATATGCCTCAATTCGACCTAATGAATCTGGTCCTCACGTGAGCCTCACATGGACCTGGGACTCAGCTGGATAGAGTGGCTCTGGTTCACGCAAGGGGATCAAATGATACTGCTGACTGTGGTCTTATTCTATGCCTCACCAGCACCTAGAATTCTGTTCCCCATCTGGGCCTGCATGGCCCTAGTGACTCTGGTCCTCACCCAGGCATCATTGGATGATGGACCCAATGATCCTGACCCTGGATACTCTATTCCACACCCGTGCCTCACTTTGAACAGGGACTTCTGGTCCCATTCTGGGCCTCAAACTAAACTGGTTACTCTTGTTCCACTCTAGGCCTCACCGTTACCTGGTGACTCTGGTCACCCCTTGGGCTTCACTAGGGTCTGGTGAATCGGTCCTTAGCTGGTCCGCACCTGGATCTGGTGACTGGTCGCCACCTGGGCCTCACCTGGACTTGGTCAATCCTGTTGCCACCTGTGCCTCACCTGGACCTTGTGACTGTGGTCCCACCTGGACCTCACCTGGATCTGGTGGCTCTGGTTCCCATATGGGGCTCTCCTGGACCTGGTTCCTGTGGTCTCCAACTGGCCTCACTTGGAACACAATGACTCTGAACAATATTTGGGCCTCTCGTGGACCTATTGTCTCTGGTCCTTACTTGGGCATCATTGGGAGCTGGATACTCTGTTATATACCTGGGCCTCACCTGGACCGGTGACTGTGGTCCCACCTGAGCCTCACCTGGATGAGGTGACTGGTTCAGACAGGGAGCTCACCTGGACCTGGTGACTCAGGTCCTCATATGGGCATCATGGGACCTGGTTTCTCAGTTCCACATCGGGGCCTCACTTGGACCTAGTGATTCTCGTCCCCCTCTGGGCCTCACCCTGACGTGGTTAGTCTGGTCCCCACCTGGATATCACCAGAACCGGGTGACTCTGGTCCCCTTCTGGGACTCACCTGGAGCTGGGGACACTGGTCCTCAACTGGGCCTCAACAGGACCTGGTGAATCTACTCACTCAGGCCTCGACTGGACCTGTGACTCTTTTCCCACCTGGCATCAATGGGACATGGTTACACTGTACCCCACCTGCCCTCACCTGGACATGATAACTTTGCTCCACACTTTGGCCTCAACTGGTACTGATGACTCTGGTCCCCCCACCTAGGCCTCAATCTGGACCTGGTGACTGTGGTCCCCACCTGGGTCTCACCTGGCCCTGGTGAGTCTTTTTCCCACATGAACCACACCTGGACCTGGTGGCTGTGGTGTTCTTGTAGACTCATATTTACCTGGTGACTCCGGTCACCACAAGGGCTTCACGTGGATCTGGTGACTCTGACCTGCAGGTTGGACTCACCTGGACCTGGTGAGTGGGGTTGCCACCTGGGCCTCACCCATACCTGTTGACTCAGTTTCCCACGTTGGCCTCACTTGGACCTTGTGAATCTGGTTCTTACCTGGTGCTCACCCGAAACTTTGTTCCCCACCTGGACCTGATTGCTGTGGACTCCTTCTTGGCCTCACCTGGAACTGGTGACTCTGATCCTAACTGGACCTCACCCAGATCTGCTGACTCTAGTATTCACCTGTGGACCTTTGTGACCTGGATACTCTGTTCCACACCTGAGCCTCACCTGGACTTGATGACTCTGGATCCCCTCTGGGCCTCACCCTGACATGGTGACTCTGGTCCCCATCTGGATGTCACCTAGACCAGGTAAATCTGGTAGCACTCTAGGCCTCAACTTGACCTTGCCACTCTGGTCCTCAACTGGGCCTCACCGGGACCTAGTGAATATGCTCCCGACCTCTGCCTCATCTGGACCTGGTGACTCTGGTTCTACCTTGGCATCATCGGGACATGGTTACTCTATTCCCCACTGGGACTGACCTGATCCTCATAACTCTGGTCCTGACTTTGGCAACTTCTATACCAGGTGACTCTGGTTCCACCTGGGCCTCACCTGTAACTGGTGACTCTGATCCTAAGCATGGCCTCACCTGACCCGGTGACTGTGGTTCCCATCGGGACCTCACCTGGACCTCATGTCTCTGGTCCCACCTGGGCCTCACCAGGACCTTGTGTCTCTGGTACCCACCTGGGTAGCATCAGGATATGGTTACACTCTTCACTAACAGTGACCCAGCCGGACCTATTAACTCTGGTCTTCACCTGGGCCACACCTGGACATGGTGACACTGGTACCCACTTGGATCTGACCTGAACATGGTGAGTCGGATCCCCGCCTGGTCCTCACCTGTAACTGGTGATTCTCGTTCCCACATGGACATCATGTGGACCTGGTGGCTGCAGTGTTTCTAGCTTCTCATGTACCTCGTGACTCTGGTCCCCAACAGGGCCTCACCGGGACCTGGTGAGTGTGGTTGCCACCTGCACCTCGCTTGGACCTGGTGATTCTGGCCTACACCTGAGACTACCCTGGATCTGGTGACTGTAGTCCCCACCTGGGCTTCACCTGGATTTGGGGACTCCGGTCCCCATCTGTGCCTCACCTGGCCCTGTTGACTATGGTTCTCAACTGGGCAAAATTGGGACCCGGTGACTGTGTTCCACAACTGGACCTCCCCTGGACCAGGTGACTCTGGTCCCCCTCTGGGTCTCACCGTGCCCTCGTGACTGTGAACCCCACTTTGGCCTGACTTGGACCTGTTGACCTGGTTGCCACCTGCGCCTGACCTCGAACTGATGACTCTGGTTCTTTCAAGGGTGTCCCATGGACATGGTGATCCTGGTGCTCACATGGGCCTCACCTGGACCTGGTGACTTTTGTCACCACCGGGAACTCATCTGGATCTGCTTACTGTGTTTCACACCTGGGCCTCAAGTAGACCTGTTGACCATGGTCCCCAAGCCGGCCTCACATGGACCTGTTGCCTCTGATCCCGACCGGGGTTTCACGTGTACCTGGCAACTCTGGTCCTCACCTTCGCCTCATCTGGACCTAGTGACTCTGGTCCCCACCTGGGCTTCACCTGGATCTGATGACTCTGGTCCCCACCTGGACTTCACCTGGATCTGGTGACTCTGGTCCCCACCAGGACCTGTCCTGCACCTGGTGACTCCTTTCCAACATGGACCTAACCTGGATCTGGTGACTCTGGTCCTCAGTTTGGCCTCACCTGGACCTGGTGTCTCTCGTCCCCACTTTGACCTAACTCCGAACTGCTGAATCTTGCCCCACCTAGGCCGCATCCAGACCTCGTGACTATTGTCCCCAGCTATGCCTCAATTCGACCTGATGAATCTGGTCCTCACGTGGGCCTCACATGGACCTGGGACTCAGCTGGATAGAGTGGCTCTGGTTCCCACAAGGGGCTCACCTGACATTGGTGACTGTGGTCTTATTCTGTGCCTCACCATGACCTAGTGATTCTGTTCTGCATCTGGGCCTGCATGGCCCTAGTGACTCTGGTACTCACCCAGGCATCATTGGCACCTGGATACTCTATTCCACACCTTGCCTCACTTTTACCAGGGACCTCTGGTCCCATTCTGGGCCTCAAACTAAACTGGTTACTCTGGTTCCCCCTCTGGGCCACACCCTTACCTGGTGACTCTGGTCACCCCTTGGGCTTCACTTGGGCCTGGTGAATCTGGTCCTTAGCTGGTCCGCACCTGGATCTGGTGACTGGTCGCCACCTGGGTCTCACCTGGACATGGTGAATCTTGTTGCCACCTGTGCGTCACCTGGACCTTGTGATTGTGGTCCCACCTGGAACTCACCTGGATCTGGTGGCTCTGGTTACCATATGGGGCTCTCCTGGACCTGGTTCCTGTGGTCTCCATCTGGACTCACCTGGAACACAATGACTCTGATCCATATTTGGGCCTCTCCTGGACCTGTTGACTCTGGTCCTAATCTGGGGATCATTGCGAACTGGATACTCTCTTATATACCTGGGCCTCACCTGGACCTGGTGATTGTGGTCCCACCATGGCCTCACCTGGACGAGGTGACTGGTTCCAACAGGGACCTCACCTTGACCTGATGACTCAGGTCATCATATGGGCATTATGGGACCTGGTTTCTCAGTTCCACATCGGGGCCTCACCTGGACCTAGTGATTCTAATCCCACTCTGGGCCTCACCCTGACGTGGTGACTCTGGTCCCCACCTGGATTTCACCAGAACCGGGTGACTCTGGTCCCCCTCTGGGACTCATTCGGAGCTGGGGACACTGGTCCTCAACTGGTCCTCAACAGGACCTGGTGAATCTACTCCTCTCTTAGGCCTCATCTGGACCTTGTGACTCTTTTCACACCTGGCATCAATGGGACATGGTTTCTCTGTTCCTCACCTGGGCCTCAGCTGGACATGATAACATTCCTCCACACTTTGGCCTCAACTGGTCCTGATGACTCTGTTCCCCCCACCTAGGCCTCAATCTGGTCCTGGTGACGGTGGTCCCCACCTGGGTCTCACCTGGACCTGGTGACTCTCGTTCCCACATGAACCCCACCTGGACCTGTTGACTGTGGTGTTCTTGTAGACTCACATTTACCTGGTGTCTCCTGTACCCAGTAGGGCCTCACCTGGATCTGGTGACTCTGATCCTATCTGCGCGTCACTCAGACCTGGTGACTCTGCTCCTAACCTGGGCATCATTGGTACCTGGTTACTCTGTTCGACACCTGAGCCTCACCTGGACATGATGACTCTGGAACCTGGCTGGGCCTCACCCTGACCTGATGACTCTGGTCCCCATCTGGTTGTCACGTGGACCAGGTGACTCTGGTACCCCTCTAGGCCTCAACCAGTTCTGGTGCCTCTCGTCCTCAACTGGGTCTCACCTGGACCTAGTGAATAAGCTCCATCTGGGCCTCATTTGGACCTGGTGACTCTGGTCCCTACCTGGGCATCATCGGGACATGGTTCCACTGCATGGCCTGCAGGTTGGCCTCACATGAACGTGGTAACTCTGGTCCCTACCTGGGCATCATCAGGTCACGGTTCCTCGGCATGGCGTGCAGGTTGGCCTCACCTTGACTGGTGAGAAGGTTTGCCACCTGGGCCTCACCCATACAGTGTGACACAGGTCCCCATGTGGGCCTTACTTAGACCTGGTGAATCGGTCCTTACCTGATCCTCACCTGGAACTGGTAACTCTGGTCACCACCTGGGCCTCACCTGGACCTGGTGAATCTGGTCCCCATCTGGGCCTCACCCAGTCCTGGTGACTATGTTCCCCACCTGGACCTGATTGCTGTGCACTCTTTCTTGGCCTCACCTGAAACTGGTGACTCTGATCCTATCTGCGCGTCACCAAGACCTGGTGACTCTGGTCCTCACCTGGGCATGATTGGTACCTGGTGACTCTGTTCTTCACCTGAGCCTCACCTGGACATGATGACTCCGGATCCCCTCTGGGCCTCACCCTGACATGGTGACTCTGGTCCCCATCTGGATGCCACGTAGACCAGGTGAATCTGGTACCCCTCGAGGCCTCAACTAGACCTGGTGACACTGGTCCTCAAGTGGGACTCACCGGGACCTAGTGAATATGCTCCCCACCTGAGCCTCATCTGGACCTGGTGACTCTGGTTCTACATGGGCATCATCGGGACATGGTTCCACTGCATGGCCTGCAGGTTGGCCTCACCTGGACCGAGTGAATATGCTCCCCACCTGCGCCTCACCTGGACCTTTTGACTGTGGTACCACCTGGACTTACATGGATCTGGTGGCTCTGGTTCCCATATGGGGCTCTCCTGGACCTGGTTCCTGTGGTCTCCATCTGGCCTCACCTGAAACCCAATGACTCTGATCCATATTTGGGCCTCTCCTGGACCTGTTGACTCTGGTCCTTACCTGGGCATCATTGGGACCTGGATACTCTCTTATATAGCTGGGCCTCACCTGGACCTGGTGACTTTGGTCCCACCTGGGCCTCACCTGGACGAGGTGAGTGGTTCCCAGAGGGACCTCACCTCGACGTGGTGACTCAGGTCCTTATATGGGCATCATGGGACCTGGTTTCTCAGTTCCACATCGTGGCCTCACCTAGACCTATTGATTCTCGTCCCCCTTGGGCCTCATCCTGACGTGGTGAGTCTGGTCCCCACCTGGATATCACCAGAACCGGGTGACCCTGGTCCCCCTCTGGGACTCACCCGGAGCTGGGGACACTGCTCCTCAACTGGGCCTCGATAGGACCTGGTGAATCTACTCCTCACTTAGGCCTCGTCTGGACCTTGTGACTCTTTTCCCACCTGACATCAATGGGACATGGTTACTCTGTTCCCCACTTGGGCTTCACCTCCACATGATAACTTTGCTCCACTCTTTGGCCTCAACTGCTCCTGATAACCCTGGTCCCCCCACCTATGCCTCAATCTGGACCTGGTGACTGTGGTCCCCACCTAGGTCTCACCTGGACCTGGTGACTCTCGTTCCCACATGAACCACACCAGGACCTGGTGACTGTGGTGTTCTTGTAGACTCACATTTACCTGGTGACTCTGGTCCCCACTATGGCCTCACCTGGATCTGGTGACTCTGGCCTGCCAGTTGGCGTAACCTGGACCTGGTGAGTGGGGAAGCCACTTGGGCCTCACACATAGCTTGTGACTCAGGTCCACACGTGGACCTCTTGGACCTGGTAAATCTGGTCCTTACCTGGTTCTCTCCCAGACCCGGGGACTCTGGTCACCACCTGGGACTCACCTGGACCTGGTGAATCTGGTCCCCATCTGGGCCTCACCCAGTCCTGGTGACTTTGTTCCCCACCAGGACCTCATTGCTGTGGACCCTTTCTTGGCCTCACCTGGAACTGGTGACTCTGATCCTGTCTGCGCGTCACCCAGATCTGGAGATCTGGTCCTCACCTGGGCATCATTGTTACCTGTTGACTCTGTTCCTCACCTGAGCCTCACCTGAACAGGATGACTCTGGCACCTCTCTGGGCCTCTCCCTTACCTGGTGACTCTGGTCTCCATCTGGATGTCACGTAGACCAGTTGAATCTGGTACCCCTCGAGGCCTCAACTAGACCTGGTGACACTGGTCCTCAAATGGGCCTCAACTGGACCTAGTGATTTTGCTCCATCAGGGCCTCATTTGGACCTGGTGACTCTGGTCCCTACCTGGGCATCATCGGGACATGGTTCCACTGCATGGCCTGCAGGTCGGCCTCACCTTCACCTGGTAACTCTGGTCCCTAATGGGCATCATCGGGACACGGTTACTCTGCATGGCCTGCAGGTTGGCCTCACCTGGACCTGGTGAGTGGGGTTGCCACCTGGGCCTTACCCATGCCTGGTGACACGGGTCCCCACGTGGGCCTCACTTGGACCTGGTGACTCTTGTCCCCATCTTGATGTCACCTGGACCAGGTGATTCTGGTATCCTTCTACGCCTCAACAGGATCTGGTAACTATGGTCCTCAACTGGGCCTCACCTGGACCTAGTGAATATGCTCCATCTGGGCCTCAACTGGACCTGGTAACTCTGGACCCTACCTGGGCATCATTGGACTCAGTTCCTCTTCATGGCCTGAAGGTTGGCCTAACCTGGACCTGGTGAGTTGGGTTGCCACCTGTGCCTCACCCATACCTGGTGACACAGGCCCCAAGTGTTCCTCACTTGGACCTAGTGAATCTGGTCCTTACTAGTCCTCACCCGGAACTAGTAACTCTGGTCACCACCGGGGAATCACCTGGAACTGGTGAATCTGGTCCCCATTGGGCCTCACCAGTCCTGCTGACTTTGTTCCCCACCTGGATCTGATTGCTGTGGACTCCTTCTTGGCCTCACCTGGAACTGGTGACTTTGATCCTAACTGGGCCTCACCCAGATATGGTGACTCTGGTCCTCACCTGTGGACCATTATGACCTGGATACTCTGTTCCACACCTGAGCCTCACCTGGACATGATGACTCTGGATCCCCTCTGAGCCTCACCCTGACATGGTGACTCTGGTCCCCATCTGGATGTCACCAAGACCAGGTGTATCTTGTACCCCTCTAGGCCTCAACTAGACCTGGTGACACTGGTCCTCAACTGGGCCTCACGGGGACCTAGTGAATATACACCCCACCTGCGACTCATCTGACCTGGTAACTCTGGTTCTACCTGGGCATCATTGGGACATGGTTACTCTATTCCCAACTGGGACTGTCCTGATTCCGGTAACTCTGGTCCTGACTTTGGCTTCTTCTGTACCAGGTGACTCTGGCTCCACCTGGGCCTCACCTGTAACTGGTGACTCTGATCTTATGCATGGCCTCATCTGACCTGGTGACTGTGGTTCCCATCGGGACGTCTCCTGGACCTCATGTCTCTGGTCCCTCCTGACCCACACCAGGACCTGGTGTCTCTGATACCCACCTGGGTAGCATCAGGATATGGTTACACTGTTCACTAACAGTGACCCTGCCGGACCTATTAACTCTGGTCTTCACCTGGGCCACACCTGGACATGGTGACACTGTTTCCCACCAGGGCCTCACCTGGACATGGTGAGTCGGATCCCCACCTGGTCTTCACCTGTAACTGGTGATTCTCATTCCCACATGGACATCATGTGGACCTGGTGGCTGCAGTTTTTCTAGCTTCTCATGTAGCTCGTGACTCTGATCACCACCAGTGCCTCACCGGGACCTGCTGAGTGGGGTTGTCACCTGCACCTCACCCGGACCTGGTGATTTTGGTCTGCACATGAGACTACCCTGCCTCTGGTGACGGTGGACCCCACCTGGGCTTCACCTGGATTTGGGGACTCCGGTCCCCATCTGGGCTTTACCTGGCCCTGTTGACCATGGTCTACAACTGGGTAAAATTGGGACCCGGTGACTGTGTTCCACAAGTGGCCTCACCTGGACCAAGTGACTCTGGTCCCCCTCTGGGTGTCACCGTGCCCTAGTGACTGTGAACCCCACTTTGGCCTGACTTCGACCTGCTGACCCTGGTTGCCACCTGCGCTTGACCTCGAACTGTTGACTCTGGTTCTTTCAAGGGCCTCCCCTGGACCTGGTGATCCTGGTCCCCATCTGGGCCTCACCTGGACGTGGTGACTCTTGTCACCACCAGGGACTCACCTGGACCTGCTTACTGTATTCCACACCTGGGCCTCAAGTAGACCTGTTGACCATGGTCCCCAATCCAGACTCACATGGACATGTTGCCTCTGATCCCCACCGGGGCCTCACGTGTACCTGGTAACTCTGGTCCTCAACTCGGCCTCATCTGGACCTAGTGACTCTGGTCCCCACCTGGACTTCACATGGATCTGGTGACTCTGGTCCACCCCAGGACCTCTCCTGGACCTGGTGACTCCTTTCCAACATGGACCTCACCTGGATCTGGTGACTCTGGTCCTCAGTTTGGCCTCACCTGGACCTGGCGTCTCTCGTCCCCACTTTGACCTAACTCAGAACTGCTGAATCTTGCCCCACCTCGGCCGCAACCAGACCTGGTGCCTCTTGTCCCCAGCAATGCCTCAATTCGACCTGATGAATCTGGTCCTCACGTGGGCCTCACATGGACCTGCTACTCAGCTGGATAGAGTGGCTCTGGTTCCCACATGGGGCTCACCTGATACTGGTGACTGTGGTCTTATCCTATGCCTCACCAGGACCTAGTGATTCTGTTCCCCATCTGGGCCTGCATGGTCCTAGTGACTCTGGTCCTCACCCAGATATCATTGGGACCTGGATACTCTATTCCACATCTGGGACTCACTCTGACCAGGGACCTCTTGTCGCATTCTTCTCCTCAAACTAAACTGGTTACTCTGGATCCCCCTCTGGCCCTCACCCATACCTGGTGACTCTGGTCACCCCTTGGGCTTCATTGGGCTTGGTGAATCTGGTCCTTAGCTTGTCCTCACTTGGATCTGGTGACTGGTCGCCACCTGGGCCTCACCTGGACTCGGTGAACCCTGTTTCCACCAACGCCTCACCTGGACCTTGTGACTGTGGTCCCACCTGGTTCTCTCCTGGATCTGGTGACTCTGGTTCCTATATGGGGCTCTCCTGTAACTGGTTCCTGTGGTCTCCATCTGGCCTCACTTGGAACACAATGACTCTAATCCATATTTGGGCCTCTCCTGGACCTGTTGACTCTGGTCCTTACCTGGGCATCATTGGGACCTGGATACTCTCTTATATACCTGGGCCTACCTGGACCTGTTGACTGTGGTCCCACCTGATCCTCACCAGGAGGAGGTGACTGGTTCCCACCGGGACCTCACCTGGACCTGGTGACTCAGGTCCTCATATGGGCATCATGGGACCTGGTTTCAGTTCCACATCGGGGCCTCACCTGGACCTAGTGATTCTCGTCCCCCTCTGGGCCTAACCCCGACGTGGTGACTCTGGACCCCTCCTGGATATCACCAGAACCGGGTGACTCTCGTCACCCTCTGGGACTTACCCGGACATGGGAACACTGGTCCTCAACTGGGCCTCAACAGGACCTGTTGAATCTACTCCTCACTTAGTCCTCGTCTGGACCTTGTGACTCTTTTCCCACCTGGCATCAATGGGACATGGTTACTCTGTTCCCCACCTGGGCCTCTCTTGGACATGATAACTTTGCTCCGCACTTTGGCCTCAACTAGTCTTGATGACTCTTGTCCCCCCATTAGGCCTCAATCTGGACCTGGTGACTGTGGTCCCCACCTGGGTCTCACCTGGACCTGGTGACTCTCGTTCCCCCCTGAACCACACCTGGACCTGGTGACTGTGGTTTTCTTGTAGACTCACATTTACCTGGTGACTCCGTTCCCCACTAGAGCCTCACCTGGATCTGGTGTCTCTGGCCTGCAGGTTGGCCTCACCTGGACTTGGTGTGTGCGGTTGCCACCTGGGCCTAATCCGTACCTGGTGACTCAGGTCCCCACGTGGGCCTCTTGGACCTGGTGAATCTGGTCCTTATCTGGTCCTATCCCAGACCCGGGGACTGTGGTCACCACCTGGTGCTCACCTGGACCTGGTGAATCTGGTCCCCATTGGGGCCTCACCCAGTCCTGGTGACTTTGTTCCCCACCTGGACCTGATTGCTGTGGACACTTTCTTGGCCTCACCTGGAACTGGTGACACTGAAACTATCTGCGCGTCACCCAGATCTGGTGACTCTGGTCCTCACCTGGGGATCATTGGTACCTGATGACTCTGTACCTCACCTGAGCCTCACATGGACATGATGACTCTGGAACCTCTCTGGGCCTCTTCGTGACTTGGTGACTCTGGTCCCCATGTGGATGTCACTTGGACCAGGTGATTCTGGTACCCCTCTAGGCATCAAGCAGATCTGGTGACTCTGGTCCTGAACTGGGCCTCACCTGGACCTAGTGAATTTGCTCCATCTGGGCCTCATTTGGACCTGGTGACTCTGGTCCCTCCCTGGGCATCATCGGGTCATGGTTCCACTGCATGGCCTGCAGGTTGGCCTCACCTGGACCTGGTAACTCTG
Source organism: Canis aureus (assembly GCF_053574225.1). NCBI lineage: Eukaryota > Metazoa > Chordata > Mammalia > Carnivora > Canidae > Canis > Canis aureus. The sequence continues at coordinate 1,334,416 of NW_027554422.1, forward strand.
TTGTCTACCTGGGCATCATCGAGACATGGTTCCTCTGCATGGCCTGCAGGTTGGCCTCACCTGTACCTGGTGAGTGGGGTGGCAACCTGGGCCTCACACATGCAATGTGTCACAGGTCCCCACGTGGGTCTCACTTGAACCTGGTGAATCTCGTCCTTACCTGGTGCTCAAACGGAACTGGTAACTCTGGTCACCACCTGGGAATCACATGGACCTGGTGAATCTGGTCCCCATATGGGCCTCACCCAGTCCTGGTGACTTTGTTCCCCACCTGGACCTGATTGCTGTGGACTCTTTCTTGGCCTCACCTGAAACTGGTGATTCTGATTCTATCTGCGCGTCACACAGACCTGGTGAACTGGTCCTCACCTGGGCATCATTGGTACCTGGTGACTCTGTTCCACACCTGAGCCTCACCTGGACATGATGACTCTGGAACCTCTCTGGGCCTACACTGACCTGGTGATTCTGGTCCCCATATGGATGTCACCTAGACCAGGTGAATCTGGTACCCCTCTAGGCCTAAACTAGACTGGGGGAATCTGGTCCTCAACTGGGCCTCACCGGGACCTAGTGAATATACTCCCCACCTGCGCTCACCTGTACGTGGTGACTAGGGTTCTACCTGGACATCATCGGGACATGGTTACTCTATTCCCCACTGGGACTGACCTGATCCTGGTAACTCTGACCCTGACTTTGACCTCTTCTGTACCAGGTGACTCTGGCTCGACCTGGGTCTCACCTGTAACTGGTGACTCTGATCCTAAGCATGGCCTCACCTGACCTGGTGACTGTGGTTCCCATCGGGACCTCACCTGGACCTCATGTCTCTGGTCCCACCTGGGCCTCACAGGACCTGGTGTCTCTGGTACCCACCTGGGTAGCATCAGGACATGGTTACACTGTTCACTAACAGTGACCCAGCCGGACCTATTAACTCTGGTCTTCACCTGGGCCACACCTGGACATGGTGACACTGGTTCCCACCTGGGTCTCACCTGGACATGGTGATTCGTAATCCCGCCTGGTCCTCACCTGTAACTGGTGATTCTCGTTCCCACATGGACATCATGTGGATCTGGTGGCTGCAGTGTTTCTAGCTTCTCATGTACCTCGTGACTCTGGTCCCCACCAGGGCCTCACCGGGACCTGTTGAGTGTGGTTGCCACCTGCACCTCACCTGGACATGGTGATTCTGGTCTGCACCTGAGACTACCCTGGATCTGGTGACTCTGGTCCCCACCTGGGCTTCACCTGGATTTCGGGCTCTGGTTCCCATCTGGGCCCCACCTGGCCCTGTTGACCATGGTCCTCAACTGAGCAAAATTTTGACCCGGTGACTGTGATCCACAACTGGACCTCACCTGGACCATGTGATTCTGGTCCCCCTCTAGGTGTCACCGTGCCCTAGTGACTGTGAACGCCACTTTGGCCTGACTTGGACCTCCTGACCATGGTTTCCACCTGCGCCTGACCTCCAACTGTTGACTCTGATTCTTTCAAGGGCCTCCCCTAGACATGGTGATCCTGGTGCCCACATGGGCCTGACGTGGACCTGGTGACTCTTGTCACCACCGGGAACTCACCTGGACCTGCTTACTGTGTTCCACACCTGGGCCTCAAGTAGACCTGTTGACCATGGTACCCAAGCCGGCCTCACATGGACCTGTTGCCTCTGCTCCCCACCGGGGCTTCACTTGTACCTGGTAACTCTGGTCTTCATCTGGGCCTCATCTGGACCTAGTGACTCTGGTCCCCACCTGGGCTTCACCTGCATCTGGTGACTCTGGTCCCCACCTGGACTTCACCTGGATCTGGGGACTCTGGTCCACACCTGGACCTGACCTGCATCTGGTGACTCTGGTCCTCAGTTTGGCCTCACCTGGATCTGGCATCTCTCGTCCCCACTTTGACCTAACTCAGAACTGCTGAATCTTGCCCCACCTCGGCCCCAACCAGACCTGGTGACTCTTGTCCCCAACTATGCCTCAATTCGACCTGATGAATCTGGTCCTCACGTGGGCCTCACATGGACCTGGGACTCAGCTGGATAGAATGGCTCTGGTTCCCACAAGGGGCTCACCTGATACAGCTGACTGTGGTCTTATTCTATGCCTCTCCAGGTCCTAGTGATTCTGTTCCCATCTGGGCCTGCATGGCCCTAGTGACTCTGGTCCTCACCCAGGATTCATTAGGACCTGGATACTCTATTCCACACCTGTGCCTCACATTGACCATGGACCTCTCGTCCCATTCTGGGACTCAAACTAAACTAGTTACTGGTTCCCCTTTGGGCCTCACCCCTTACCTGGTGACCCTGGTCACCCGTTTGGCTTCACTTGGGTCTGGTGAATCTAGTCCTTAGGTGGTCTCACCTGGATCTCGTGAATGGTCTCCACCTGGGCCTCACCTGGACTTGGTAAATCCTGTTGCCACATGCGCGTCACCTGGACCTTGCGACTGTGGGCCCACCTGGATCTCACCTGGATCTGGTGGCTCTGGTTCCCATATGGGGCTCTCCTGGACCTGGTTCCTGTGGTCTCCATCTGGCCTCACCTGGAACACAATGACTCTGATCCATATTTGGGCCTCTCCTGCACCTGTTGACTATGGTCCTTACATGGGTATCATTGGGACTTCAATACTCTCTTATATACCTGTGCCTCATCTGGACCTGGTGGCTTTGGTCCCACCCGGGCCTCTCCTGGATGAGGTGACTGGTTCCCACATGGACCTCACCTGGACCTGGTGACTCAAGTCCTCATATGGACATTATGGGACCTGGTTTCTCAGTTCCCCATCGGGGCCTCCCCTGGACCTAGTGAAACTCGTTCCACTCTGGGCCTCACTCTGACGTGGTGACTCTGGTCCCCACCTGGATATCACCAGAACCGGGAAACTCTGGTCCCCCTCTGGGACTCACCCGGAGCTGGGGACACTGGCACTCAACTGGGCATCAACAGGACCTGGTGAATCTACTTCTCACTTAGGCCTCGTCTGGACCTTGTGACTTTTTTCCCACCTGGCATCAATGGGACTTGGTTACTCTCTTCCCCACCTGGGCTTCACCTCGACATGATAACTTTGCCCCACACTTTGGCTTCAACTGGTCATGATGACTCTGGTCCCCCCACCTTGGCCTCAATCTGGACCTGGTGACCGTAATCCCCGCCTGGGTCTCACCTGGACCTGGTGACTCTCGTTCCCACATGAACCCCACCTGGATCTGGTGACTGTGGTGTTCTTGTAGATTCACATTTACCTGGTGACTCTGGTCCCCACTAGGACCTCACCTGGATCTGGTGAATCTGGCCTGCAGCTTGGCCTCACGTGGACCTGGTGAGTGGGTTGCCACATGGGCCTCACCCATTCCTTGTGACTCAGGTCCCCACCTGGGCCTCTTGGACCTGGTGAATTTAGTCCTAACCTGGTCCTCTCCCAGACCCGCAGACTCTGGTTACCACCTGGGCCTCACCTGGACCTGGTGAATCTGGTCCCCATCTGGGCCTCACCCAGTCCTGGTGACTTTGTTCCCCACCTGGACCTGATTGCTGTGGACTCTTTCTTAGCCTCACCTGGAACTGGTGTCTCGGATCCTATCTGCGTGTCACCCATACCTGGTGACTCTGGTCCTCACCAGGGCATCATTGGTACTTGGTGACTCTGTTCCACGCCTGAGCCTAACATGGACATGATGACTCTGGAACCACTCTGGGCCTCACCCTGACCTGGTGCCTCTGGTCCCCATTTGGAGGTCACCTGGACCAGGTGATTGTGGTACCCCTCTAAGCCTCAACCAGAACTGGTGACAGTGATCCCCAACTGGGCCTCACTGGACCTAGTGAATATGCTCCATCTGGGCCTCATTTGGACCTGGTGACTCTGGTCACTACCTGGGCATCATCGGGACATGGTTCCACTGCATGGCCTGCAGGTTGGCCTCCCCTGGACCTGTTAACTCTAGTCCCTACCTGGGCATCATCGGGACATGGTTCCTCTGCATGGCCTGCAGTTGGGCCTCACTTGGACCTGGAGAGTCGGGTTACCACCTGGGCCTCACAAATGCTTGGTGACACAGGTACCACGTGGGCCTCACTTGGACCTGGTGAATCTGGTCCTTACCTTGTAATCACCCGGAACTGGTAACTCTGATCACCACCTGGGAATCACCTGGACCTGGTGAATCTGGTCCCCATCTGGGCCTCACCCAGTCCTCGTGACTTTGTTCCCCACCTGGACCTGATTTTTGTGGACTCCTTCTTGGCCTCACCTGGAACTCGTGACTCTGATCCTAACTGGGCCTCACACAGATCTGGTGACTCTGGTCCTCACCTGTGGACCATTTTGACCTGGAACTCTGTTCTACACCTGAGCCTCACCTGGACATGATGACTCTGGATCCCCTCCAAGGCTCAACCTGACATGGTGACTCTGGTCCCCATCTGGATGTCACCTAGACCAGGTGAATCTGGTACCCCTCTAGGCATCAACTAGACATGGGTATTCTGGTCCTCATCTGGGCCTCACCGAGACCTAGTGAATATGCTCCCCACCTGCTCCTCATCTGGACCTGGTGACTTTGGTTCTACCTGGGCATCATCGGTACATGGTTACTTTATTCACCACTGGGACTGAACTGATCCTGGTAACTCTGGTCCAGACTCTGGCCTCTTCTGACCAGGTGACTCTGGCTCCACCTGGGCCTCACCAGTAACTGGTGACTCTGATCCAAAGCGTGGCCTCACCAGACCTGGTGACTGTGGTTCCCATCGGGACCTCACCTGGACCTCATGTCTCTGGTCCCACCTGGGCCTGACCAGGACCTGGTGACTCTGGTACCCACCAGGGTAGCATCAGGATATAGTTGCACTGTTCACTAACAGTGACCCTGCTTGACCTATTAACTCTGGTCTTCACCTGGGCCACACCTGGACATGGTGACAATGGTTCCCACTTGGGCCTCACCTGGACATGTTGTGTCGGATCCCCACCTGGTCCTCACCTGTAACTGGTGTTCTCGTTCCCACATGGACATCATGTGGACCTGGTGGCTGCAGTGTTTCTAGCTTCTCATGTACCTCGTGACTCTGGTCCCCACCAGGGCCTCAACGGTACCTGGTGAGTGTGGTTGCCACCTGCACAACACCTGGACCTGGTGATTCTGGTCTGAACCTGAGACTACCCTGGATCTGGTGACTGTGGTCCCCACCTCGTCTTTTCCAGGATTTGGGGACTCCGGTCCCCATTTGGGCCTCACCTGGCCATGTTGATCATGGTCCTCACTCGGCAAAATTGGGGCCCGGTGACTGTGTTCCACAAATGGACCTCACCTGGACCAGGTGACTCTGGTCCCCCTCTGGGTCTCACCGTGCCCTAATGACTGTGAACCCCACTTTGGCCTGACTTGGACCTGCTGACCCTGGTTGCCACCTGCGCTTGACTTCGACCTGTTGACTCTGGTTCTTTCAAGGGCCTCCCCTGTACCTGGTGATCCTGGTCCCCACCTGGGACTCACCTGGACGTGGTGACTCTTGTCACCACCGGGGACTCACCTGGACCTGCTTACTGTGTTCCACACCAGGTCCTCAGGTAGACCTGTTGACCATGGTCCCCAAGCCGGCCTCACATGGACCTGTTGCCTCTGATCCCCACCGGGGCCTCATGTGTACCAGGTAACTCTGGTCCTCACCTGGGCCTCATCTGGACCTAGTGACTCTGGTCCCCACCTGCGCTTCACCTGGATCTGGTGACTCTGGTCCCCACCTGGACTTCACCTGGATCTGGTGACTCTGGTCCCCACCTGGACTTCACCTGGATTTGGTGACTCTGGTCCCCACCTGGACCTCTCCTGGACCTGGTGACTCTCTTTCCAACATGGACCTCACCTGGACCTGGTGACTGTGGTGTTCTTGTATACTCACATGTACCTGGTGACTCGAGTCCCCACTAGGGCCTCACCTAGATCTGGTGACTCTGGCCCGCCGGTTGGCCTCACCTAGACCTGGTGAGTGGGGTTGCCACCTAGGCCTCACACATAGCTGGTGACTCAGGTCCCCACGTGAGCCTCTTGGACCTGGTGAATCTGGTCCTTACTGGTCCTTTGCCAGACCCGGGGACTCTATCCCCACGTGGGACTCCTTTTGACCTGGTGAATCTGGCCCTTACCTGGTCCTCACTCGGAACTAGTAAGTGTGGTCACAACATGGGAATCATCTGGACCTGGTGAATCTGGTCCCCTTTGGGCCTCACCCAGTCCTGGTGACTTTGTTCCCCACCTGGACCTGATTGCTGTGGACTCCTTTTGGGCCTCACCTGGAACGGGTGACTCTGATCCTAACTGGGACTCACCCAGATCTGGTGACTCTGGTCCTCACCTGTGGACCATTATGACCTGGATACTCTGTTCCACACCTGAGACTCACCTGGACATGATGACGCTGGATCCCCTCTGGGCCTCAGCCTGACATGGTGACTCTGGTCCCCATCTGGATGTCACCTAGACCAGGTGAATCTGATACCGCTCTAGGCCTCAACTAGACCTGGTGACTCTGGTCCTCAAATGGGCCTCACCGGGACCTAGTGAACATGCTCCCCACCTGCGCCTCATCTGGACGTGGTGACTCGGGTTCTACCTGGGCATCATCGGGACATGGTTACTCTATTCCCCAATGGGACTGACCTGTTCCTAGTAACTCTGGTCCAGTCTTTGGCCTCTTCTGTACCAGGTGACTCTGGCTCTACCTGGGCCTCACCTGTAACTGGTAACTCTGATCCTAAGCATGGCATCACCTGACCTGGTGACTGTAGTTCCCATCGGGATCTTACCTGGACCTCATGTCTCTGGTCCCACCTGGGCCTCACCAGGACCTGGTGTCTCCGGTACCCACCTGGGTAGCATCAGGATATGGTTACACTGTTCACTAACAGTGACCCAGTTGGACCTATTAACTCTGGTCTTCACCTGGGCCACACCTGGACATGGTGACACTGGATCCCACCTGGGTCTCAACTTGACAAGGTGAGTCGCATCCCCACCTGGTCCTCACGTGTAACTGCTGATTCTCCGGCCCACATGGACATCATGTGGACCTGGTGGCTGCAGTGTTTCTATCTTCTCATGTACCTTGTGACTCTAGTCCCCGCCAGGGACTCACTGGGTCCTGGGGAATGTGGTTGCCACCTGCACCTCACTTGGATCTGGTGATTATGGTCTGCACCTGAGACTACCCCGGATCTGGTGACTGTGGTCCCCACCTGGGCTTCACCTGGATATTTGGACTCCCGTCCCCATCTGGGCCTCACCTGGCCCTGTTGACCATGGACCTCAAATGGGCAAAATTGGGACCCGGTGACTGTGTTCCAAAACTGGACCTCACCTGGACCAGGTGACTCTGGTCCCCCTCTGGGTCTCACCGTGCCTAGTGACTGTGAAACCCACTTTGGCCTGACTTCGACCTGCTGATCCTGGTTGCTACCTGCGTCTAACCTCGAAGTGTTGACTCTGGTTCTTTCAAGGGCCTCCCCTGTAGCTGGTGATCCTGGTCCCCACCTGGGCCTCACCTGGACCTGGTGACTCTTGTCACCACCTGGGACTCACCTGGACCTGCTTAGTGTGTTCCACACCTGGGCCTCAAGTAGACCTGTTGACCATGGTCCCCAAGCCGGCCCACATGGACCTGTTGCCTTTGATCCCCACCGGGGCCTCACGTGTACCTGGTAACTCCTGTCCTCACCTGGGCCTCATCTGGTCCTAGAGACTCTGGTCTCCATCTGGGCTTCACCTGGATCTGGTGACTCAGGTCCCCACCTGGACGTACCTGGATCCGTTGACTCTGGTCCCCACCTGGACCTCTCCTGGACCTGGTGACTCTCTTTCCAACATGGACCCAACCTGGATCTGGTGACTCTGGTCCACATTTTGGCCTCACCTGGACCTGGTGTCTCTTGTCCCCACTTGAACCTAACTCAGAACTGCTGAATATTGCCCCAACATAGGCCGCATCCATACCTGGTGACTCTTGTCCCCACCTATACCTCAAGTCCACCTGATGAATCTGGTCCTCACGTGGGCCTCACATGGACCTGGGACTCAGCTGGATAGAGTGGCTCTGGTTCCCACAATGGGCTCACCTGATACTGCTGACTGTGGTCTTATTCTATGCCTCACCAGCACCTAGTGATTCTGTTCCCCATCTGGGCCTGCATGGCCCTAGTGACTCTGGTCTTCACCCAGGTATCATTGGGACCTGGATACTCTATTTCACACCTGGGCCTAACTTTGACCAGGGACCTCTGGTCCCATTATGGGCCTCAAACTAAACTCGTTACACTGGTTCCCCCTCTGAGCCTCACCATTATCTGGTGACTCTGGTCACCCGTTGGGCTTCACTTGGGCCTGGTGAATCTGGTCCTTAGCTTGCCCTCACTTGGATCTGGTGACTGGTCGCCACCTGGGCCTCATCTGGACATGGTGGATCCTGTTGCCACCTGTGCCTCACCTGGACCTTGTGTCTGTGGTCCCACCTGTAACTCACCTGGATATGGTGGCTCTGGTTCCCATATGGGGCTCTCCTAGACCTGGTTCTTGTGGTTTCCATCTGGACTCACCTGGAACATAATGACTCTGTTGCATATTTGGGCCTCTCCTGGACCTGTTGACTCTGTTCCTAACTTGGGATCATTGGGAACTGGATACGCTCTTATATACCTGGGCCTCACATGGACCTGGTGACTGTGGTCCCACCTGGGCCTCACTTGGACGAGTTGACTGGTTCCAACAGGGACCTCACCTGGACCTGGTGACTCAGGTCTTCATATGGGCATCATGGGACCTGGTTTCAATTCCACATCGGGGCCTCACCTGGACCTAATGATTCTCATCCCACTCTGGGCCTAACCCTGACGTGGTGACTCTGCTCCCCACCTGGATATCACCAGAACCGGGTGACTCTGTTCCCCTCTGGGACTCACCCAGAGCTGGGGACACTGGTCCTCAACTGGGCCTCAACAGGACTGGTGAATCTACTCCTCACTTAGGCCTCTTCTGGACCTTCTAACTCTTTTCCCACCTGGCATCAATGGGAAATGGTTACTCTGTTCCCCACCTGGTCCTCACCTGTAACTGGTGATTCTCGTTCCCATATGGACATAATGTGGACCTGGTGGCTGCAGTGTTTCTAGCTTCTCATGTACCTCATCACTCGGGTCCCCACCAGGGCCTCACCGGGACCTGGTGAGTGTGGTTGCCACCTGCACCTCACCTGGACCTGGTGATTCTGGTCTGCACCTGAGACTACCCTGCATCTGGTGTTTGTGGTCCCCACCTGGTTTTCACCTGGATTTGAGGACTCCGGTCCCCATCTGGGCTTTACCTGGCCCTGTTGACCATGGTCCTCAACGGGGCAAAATTGGGACCCGGTGACTGTGTTCCACAAGTGGACCTCACATGGACCAGGTGACTCTGGTCCCCCTCTGGGTGTCACCCTTCCCTAGTGACTGTGAACCCTACTTTGGCCTGACTTGGACCTGCTGACCCTGGTTGCCACCTGCGCCAGACCTCGAACTGTTGACTCTGGTACTTTCAAGGGCCTACCCTGGACCTGGTGATCCTGGTCCCCAACTGGGCCTCCCCTGACGTGGTGACTCTTGTCACCACCGGGGACTCACCAGGACCTGGTTACTGTGTTCCACACCTGGGCCTCAAGTAGACCTGTTAACCATGGTCCCCAAGCCGGCCTCACATGGACCTGTTGCCTCTGATTCTCACCAGGGCCTCAAGTGTACCTGGTAACTCTTGTCCTTAACTGGGCCTCATCTGGACCTAGTGACTCTGGTCCCCACCTGCGCTTCACCTGGATCTGGTGACTCTGGTCCCCACCTGGACCTCTCCTCGACCTGGTGACTCTCTTTCCAACATGGACCCAACCTGGATCTGGTGACTGTGGTCCTCAGTTTGGTCTCACCTGGACCTGGTGTCTCTCGTCCCCACTTTGACCTAACTCAGTACTGCTGAATTTCGCCCCACCTAGGCCGCACCGAGACCTGGTGACTCTTGTCCCCAGCTATGCCTTAATTCGACCTGATGAATCTGGTCCTCACGTGGGCCTCACATGGACCTGGGACTCAGCTGGATAGAGTGGCTCTGGTTCCCACAAGGGGCTCACCTGATACTGCTGACTGTGGTCTTATTCTATGCCACACCAGGACGTACTACTTCTGTTCCCCAACTGGGCCTGCATGGCCCTATTGCCTCTGGTCCTCACCCAGGCATCATTGGGTGATGGACCCAAAGATCCTCACCCTGGATACTCTATTTCACAGCTGTGCCTCACTTTGAATAGGGACTTCTGGTCCCATTATGGGCCTCAAACTAAACTGGTTACTCTGGTTCCCCTCTGGGCCTCACTTTTACCTGGTGACTCTGGTCACCCCTTGGGCTTCACTAGGACCAGGTGAATCTGGTGCTTAGCTGACCCGCACCTGGATCTGGTGACTGGTCGCCACCTGGGCCTCACCTGGACTTGGTGAATCCTGTTGCCACCTGCGCCTCACCTGCACCTTGTGACTGGGGTCCCACCTGGACCTCACCTGGATCTGGTGGCTCTGGTTCCCACATGGGACTCTCCTGGACCTGGTTCCTGTGGGCTACAACTGGCCTCACCTGGAACACAATGACTCTGAACAATATTTGGGCCTCTCCTGGACCTGTTGACTCTGGTCCTTACTTGGCCATCATTGCGAGCTGGATACTCTGTTATATACCTGGGCCTCACCTGGACCGGTGACTGTGGTCCCACCTGGGCCTCACCTGGACGAGGTGACTGGTTCCCACAGGGACCTCACCTGGACCTGGTGACTCAGGTACTCATATGGGCATTATGGGACCTGGTTTCTCAGTTCCACATCGGGGCCACACCTGCACCTAGTGATTCTCGTCCCCCTCTGGGCCTCACCCTGACGTGGTGACCCTGGTCCCCACCTGGATATCACCAAAACCGCGTGACTCTGGTCCCCCTCTGGGACTCACCCGGAGCTGGGGACACTGGTCGTCAACTGGGCCTCAACAAGACCTGGTGAATCTACTCCTCACTCAGGCCTCGTCTGGACCAGTGACTCTTTTCCCACCTGGCATCAATGGGGCATGGTTTCACTGTTCCCAACCTGGGCCTCTCCTGGTCTTGATAAATTTGCTCCACTCTTTGGCCTCAACTAGTCCTGATGACTCTGGTCCCGACACCTAGGCCTCAATCTGGACCTGGTGACTGTGGTCCCCACCTGGGTCTCACCTGGACATGGTGACTCTTGTTCCCACATGAACCACACCTGGACCTGGTGAATGTGGTGTTCTTGTAGACTCACATTTACCTGGTGACTCCGGTCCCTACTAGGGCCTCACATGGATCTGGTGACTCTGGCCTGCAGGTTGGCCTCACCTGGACCTGGTGAGTGGGGTTGCCACCTGGGCCTCACGCATACCTGGTGACTCAGGTCCCCACGGGGGTATCTTGGACCTGGTTAATCTGGTCCTTACCTGGTCCTCTCCCAGACCCAGGGACTCTGGTCACCACCTGGGCCTCACCTGGATTTGGGGACTCCGGTCCCCATCTGGGCTTCACCTGTCCCTGTTGACCATGGTCCACAACTGGGCAAAATTGGGACCCGGTGACTGTGTTCCACAACTGGATCTCACCTGGACCAGGTGACTCTGGTCCCCTCTGGGTGTGACCGTGCCCTAGTGACTCTGAACCCCACTTTGGCCTTAGTTGGACCTGCTGACATTGGTTTCCACCTACGCCTGACCTCGAACTGTTTACTCTGGTTCTTTCAAGGGCCTCCCTTGTACCTGGTGATCCTGGTCCCCACGTGGGTTCACCCGGACGTGGTGACTATTGTCACCACCGGGGACTCACCTGGACTTGCTTACTGTGTTCCACACTGGGCCTCAAGTAGACCTGCTGACCATGGTCCCCAATCCGGCCTCACATGGACCTGTTGCCTCTGATCCCCACCGGGTCCTTACGTGTACCTGTTAACTCTGGTCCTCATTTAGGCCTCATCTGGACCTAGTTACTCTGGTCCTCACCTGGGCCTCTTCTGGACCTAGTGACTCTGGTCCCCACCTGGACTTCACCTGGATCTGGTGAATCTGGTCCACCCCATGAACTCTCCTGAACCTGGTGACTCCTTTCCAACATGGACCTCACCTGGATCAGGTGACTCTGGTCCTCACTTTGGCCTCACCTGGGCCTGGTGTCTCTCGTCCCCACTTTGACCTAACGCAGAACTGCTGAATTTGCCCCACCTAGGCCGCACCCATACCTGGTGACTCTTGTCCCCAGCTATGCCTCAATTCGACCTGATGAATCTGGTCCTCACGTGTGCCTCACATATACCTGGGACTCAGCTGGATAGAGTTGCTCTGGTTCCCACAAGGGGCACACCTGATACTGCTGACTGTGGTCTTATTCTATACCTCACCAGGACGTAGTGATTCTGTTCCCCATCTGGGCCTGCATGGCCCTAGTGCCTCTGGTCCTCACCCAGGCATCATTGGGACCTGGATACTCTATTCCACACCCGGCCTCACTTTGACCAGGGACCTCTGGTCCCATTCTTTTCCTCAAACTAAACTGGTTACTCTGGTTCCCCTCTGGGCCTCAGCCTTACCTGGTGACTCTGGTCACCCCTTGGGCTTCACTAGGGTCTGGTGAATCTGGTCCTTAGCTGGTCCGCACCTGGATCTGGTGACTGGTCGCCACCTGGGCCTCACCTGGACTTGGTGAATCCTGTTGCCACCTGTGCCTCACCTGGACCTTGTGACTGTGGTACCACCTGGACCTCACCTGGATCTGGTGGCTCTGGTTCCCATATGGGGCTCTCCTGGACCTGGTTCCTGTGGTCTCCAACTGGCCTCACTTGGAACACAATGACTCTGAACAATATTTGGGCCTCTCCTGTACCTGTTGACTCTGGTCCTAAACGGGGATCATTGCGAACTGGATACTCTGTTATAATTGGGCCTCATCTGGACCGGTGACTGTGGTCCCACCTGAGCCTCACCTGGACGAGGTGACTGGTTCCCACAGTGAGCTCACCTGGACCTGGTGACTCAGGTCCTCATATGGGCATCATGGGACCTGGTTTCTCACTTCCACATCGGGGCCTCACTTGGACCTAGTGATTCTCGTCCCACTCTGGGCCTCACCCTGAGGTGGTGAGTCTGGACCTCACCTGGATATCACCAGAACCGCGTGAGTCTGTTCCCCTTCTGGGACTCACCCGGAGCTGGGGACACTGGTCCTCAACTGGGCCTCAACAAGACCTGGTGAATCTACTACTCACTCAGGCATCGTCTGGACCTGTGACTCTTTTCCCACCTGGCATCAATGGGACATGGTTACACTGTTCCCCACCTGGGCCTCACCTGGACATGATAACTTTCCTCCACACTTTGGCCTCAACTGATACTGCTGACTGTGGTCTTATTCTATGCCTCACCAGGACCTAGTGATTCTGTTCCCCATCTGGGCCTGCATGGCCCTAGTGACTCTGGTCCTCACCCAGGCATCATTGGGACCTGGATACTCTATTCCACACCTGGGACTCACTCTGACCACGGACCTCTGGTCCCATTCTCGGCGTCAAACTAAACTGGTTACCCTGGTTCCCCTTCTGGGCCTCACCCTTACCTGGTGACTCTGGTCACCTCTTGGGCTTCACTTGGGCCTGGTGAATCTGGTGCTTAGCTGGTCCTCACCTGGATCTGGTGACTGGTCGCCACATGGGCCTCACCTGGACCTGGTGAATCCTGTTGCCACCTGCGCCTCACCTGGACCTTGTGACTGTTGTCCTACCTGGACCTCACCTGGATTGGTGGTTCTGGTTCCCATATTGGGCTCTCCTGGACCTGGTTCCTGTGGTCTCCATCAGGCATCACCTGGAACAAAATGACTGTGATCCATATTTCGGCCTCTCCTGGACCTGTTGACTCTGGTCCTTACCTGGCCATCATTGGGACCTGGATAGTCTCTTATATACCTGGGCCTCACCTGGACCTGGTGACTGGTCCCACCTGGGCCTCACTTGGACGAGGTGACTGGTTCCCACAGGGACCTCACCTGGACCTGGTGACTCAGGTCCTCATATGGGCATCATGGGACCTGGTTTCTCAGTTCCACATCGGGGCCTCACCTGGACCTAGTGATTCTCGTCCCGCTCTGGGCCTCACCCTGACGTGTTGACTCTGGTCCCCACCTGGATATCACCAGAACTGGGTGACACTGGTCCCCTTCTGGGACTCACCCGGAGCTGGGGACACTGCTCCGCAACTGGGCCTCAACAGGACCTGGTGAATCTACTCTTCACTTAGGCCTCGTCTGGACCTGTGACTCTTTTCCCACCGGGCATCAATGGGACATGGTTACTCTGTTCCCCACCTGGGCCTCACGTGGACATGATAACTTTGCTCCACACTTTGGCATCAACTTGTCCTGATGAATCTGGTCCCCCTAACTAGGCCTCAATCTGGACCTGGTGACTGTGGTCCCCACCTGGGTCTCACCTGGACCTGGTGACTCTCGTTCCCACATGAACCACACCAGGACCTGGTGACTGTGGTGTTCTTGTAGACTCACATTTACCTGGTGACTCTGGTCCCCACTAGGGCCTCACCTGGATCTGGAGACTCTGGCCTGCAGGTTGGCCTCACCTGGATTTGGTGAGTGGGGTTGACACCTGGGCGTCACCCATACCTGGTGAGTCAGGTCCCCACGTGGGCCTCTTGGACCTGGTGAATCTGGTCCTTACCTGTCTTCTCCCGGAGCTGGGTACTCTGGTCACCACCTGGGCCTCACCTGGACCTGGTGATTCTGGTCCCCATCTGGGCCTCACCCAGTCCTAGTGACTTTGTTCCCCACCTGGACCTGATTGCTGTGCACTGTTTCTTGGCCTCACCTGGAACTGGTGACTCTGATTCTATCTGCGCATCACCCAGACGTGGTGACTCTGGTCCTCACCTGGGCATCGTTGGTACCTGGTGCCTCTATTCCACACCTGAGCCTCACCAAGACATGATGACTCTGGAACTTCTCTGAACCTCAGCCTGACCTGGTGACTCTGGTCCCCATCTGGATGTCACCTGGACCAGGTGATGTTCGTACCCCTCTAGGCCTCAACCAGATCTGGGGACTCTGGTCCTCAAATGGGCCTCACCTGGACCTAGTGAATATGCTCCATCTGGGCCTCATTTGGACCTGGTGACTCTGGTCCCTACCTGGGCATCATCGGGACATGGTTCCACTGCATGGCCTGAAGGTTGGCCACACCTGGATCTGGTAACTGTGGTACCAACCAGGGCATCATCGTGACATGGTTTCTCTGCATGGCCTGCAGGTTGGCCTCACCTGGACCTGGTGAGTGGGGTGGCCACCTGGGCCTCACCCATACCTGGTGACTCAGGTTCCCACGTGGGCCTCACGTGGACCTGTTGAATCTTGTCCTTACCTGGTCCTCTCCCAGAACGGGGAATCAGGTCCGCACCTGAACCTCACATGGATCTGGTGAATCAGGTACCCCTCTAGGCCTCACCCAGTCCTGGTGACTTTGTTCCCCCCTGGACCTGATTGCTGTGGACTCCTTCTTGGCCTCACCTGGAACTGGTGACTCTGAACATCACTGGGCCTCACCCAGATCTGGTGACTCTGGTCCTCACCTGTGGATCATTATGTCCTGAATACTCTATTCCACTCCTGAGCCTCACCTGGACATGATGACTCTGGATCCACTCTGGGCCTCACCCTGACATGGTGACTCTGGTCCCCATCTGGATGTCACCTAGACCAGGTGAAAATGGTACCCCTCTAGGCCTCAACTAGACCTGGTGACTCTGGTCCTCAAATGGGCCTCACCGGGACCTAGTGAATATGCTCCCCACCTGCACCTCCTCTGGACCTGGTGACGCTGGTTCTATCTGGGCATCATCAGGACATGGTTACTCTATTCCCCACTGGGACTGACCTGATTCTGGTAACTCTGGTCCTGACTTTGGCCTCTTCTGTACCACGTGACTCTGGGTCCACCTGGGCCTCACCTGTAACTGGTGACTCTGATCCTAAGCATTGCCTCACCTGACCCGGTGACTGTGGTTCCCATCGGGACCTCACCTGGACGTCATGTCCCTGGTCCCACCTAGGCCTCACCAGGACCTGGTGTCTCTGGTACCCACCTGGGTAGCATCAGGATATGGTTACAGTGTTCACTAAGAGTGACCCTGCCGGAACTATTAACTCTGTTCTTCACCTGGGACACACCTGGACATGGTGATTCTGGTCTGCACCTGGGTCTCACCTGGACATGGTGACTGTGGTCCCCACCAGGGCTTCACCTGGATTTGGGGACTCCAGTCCCCATCTGGGCCTCACCTGGCCCTGTTGACCATGGTCCTAAACTGGAAAAAATTGGGACCCGGTGACTGTGCTCCACAACTGGACTTCACCTGGACCAGGTGACTCTGGTCCCCCTCTGGGTCTTAGCGTGCCCTAGTGACTGTGAAACCCACTTTGGCCTGCCTTGGACCTTCTGAATCTGGATGCCACCTGCGCCTGACCTCGAACTGTTGACTCTGGTTCTTGCAAATTCCTCCCCTGGACCTGGTGATCCTGATCCCCACCTGGGCCTCAACTGGACGTGGTGACTGTTGTCACCACCTGGGACTCACCTGGACCTGGTTACTGTGTTCCACACTTGGGCCTCAATTAGACCTGTTGACCATGGTCCCTATGCCGGCCTCACATGGACCTGTTGCCTCTGATCCCCACCGGGGCCTCACGTGTACCTGGTAACTCTGGTCCTCACCTGGGCCTCATCTGGATCTGGTGACTCTGGTCCTCACCTGGGCTTCACCTGGATCTGGTGACTCTGGTCCCCACCTGGACTTCACCTGGATCTGGTGACTCTGGTCCCCACCTGGACCTCTCGCGGACCTGGTGACTCTCTTTCCAACATGGACCTCACCTGGATCTGGTAACTCTGGTCCTCAGTTTGGCCTCACCTGGACCTGGTGTCTCTCGTCCCCACTTTGACCTAACTCAGAAGTGCTGAATCATGCCCCACCTAGCCCCCACCCAGACCTGGTGACTCTTGTCCGCAGCTATGCCTCAATTCGACCTGATGAATCTGGTCCTCACGTGGGCCTCACATGGACCTGGGACTCAGCTGGATAGAGTGGCTCTGGTTCCCACAAGGCGCTCACCTGATACTATTGACTGTGGTCTTATTCTATGCCTCACCAGGACCTAGTGATTCTGTTCCCCATCTGGGCCTGCATGGCCCTAGTGACTCTGGTCCTCACCCAGGCATCACTGGGACCTGGAACTCTATTCCACACCTGGGACTCACTTTGACCAGGGACCTCTGGTCCGAATCTGGGCCCCAAACTAAACTGGTTACTCTGAATTCCCCTCTGGGCCTCACCCTTACCTGGTGACTCTGGTCACCCCTTGGGCTTCACTTGGGCCTGGTGAATCTGGTCCTTAATTGTCCGACCTGGATCTGGTGACTGGTCGCCACCTGGGCCTCTCCTGGACTTGGTGAGTCTTGTTGCCACCTGTGCCTCACCTGGACCTTGTGTCTGTGGTCCCACCTGAACCTAACCAGGATCTGGTGGCTCTGGTTCCCATATGGGGCTCTCCTGGACCTGGTTCCTGTGGTCTCCATCTGGTCTCACCTGGAACTCAATGACTCTGATCCATATTTGGGCCTCTCCTGCACCTGTTGACTCTGGTGCTTACCTGGGCATCATAGAGACCTGGATACTCTCTTATATACCTGGGCCTCACCTTGACCTGGTCACTGTGGTCACACCTGGGCCTCACCTGGACGAGGTGACTGGTTCCCACAGGGACCTCACCTGGACCTGGTGACTCAGGTCCTTATATGTGCATAATTGGACCTGGTTTCTCAGTTCCATATCGCGGCCTCACCTGGACCTAGTGATTCTCGTCCCCCTCTGGGCCTCACCCTGACGTGGTGACTCTGGTCCCCACCTGGATATCACCAGAACCGGGTGACTCTGGTCCCCCTCTGGGACTCACCTGGAGCTGTGGACAGGGGTCCTCAACTGGGCCCCAACAGGACCTGATGATTCTACTCCTCACTTATGCCTCGTCTGGACCTTCTGACTCTTTTCCCACCGGGCATCAATGGGACATGGTTACTCTGTTCCCCACCTGGTCCTCACCTGGACATGATAACTTTGCTCCGCACTTTGGCCTCAACTGGTCCTGATGACTCTGGTCCCCCCACCTAGGCCTCAATCAGGACCTGGAGACTGTGGTCCCAACCTGGGTCTCACCTGAACCTGGTGACTGTCGTTCCCACATGAACCACAGCTGGACCTGGTGACTGTGGTGTTCTTGTAGACTCACATTTACCTGGTGAGTCCGGTACCCACAAGGGTCTCACCCGCATCTGGTGACTCTGGCCTGCAGGTTGGCCTCACCTGGACCTGGTGAGTGGGGTTGCCACCTGGGCCTCACCCACACCTGGTGATTCAGGTCCTCACGTTGGTCTCTTGGACCTGGTGAATCTGGTCCTTACCTGGTCCTCTCCGAGACCCGGGGACTCTGGTCACCACCTGGGCCTCAGCAGGAACTGGTGAATCTAGTCCCTATCTGGGCCTCACCCAGTCCTGGTGACTTTGTTCCCACTTGGACCTGATTGCTGTGGACTCTTTCTTGGCCTCACGTGGAACTGGTGACTCTGATCCTATTGTGCGTCTCCCAGATCTGGTGACTCTGGTCCTCACCTAGGCATCATTGATACCTGGTTACTCTGTTCCACACCTGAGCCTCACCTGGACATGATGACTCTGGAACCTCTCTGGGACTCACTCTGACCTGGTGACTCTGGTCCCCATCTGGATGTCACCTGGACCAGGTGATTCTGGTACTCCTCTGGGGCTCAAGGTGATCTGGTGACTCTGGTCCCCAACTGAGCCTCACCTGGACCTAGTGAATATACCCCATCTGGGCCTCATTTGGACCTGGTGACTCTGGTCCCTACCTGGGCATCATCGGAATATGCTATCACGGCATGGCCTGCAGGTTTGCCACACCTGGACCTGGTGAGTGGGGTTGTCCTCAACTGGGCAAAATTGGGACCCGGTGACTGTGTTCCACAAGTGGCCTCACCTGGACCAAGTGACTGTGGTCCCTCTCTGGGTGTCACCGTGCCCCAGTGACTGTGAACCCCACTTTGGCCTGACTTGGACCTGCTGACCCTGGTTGCCACCTGCGCCTGACCTCGAACTGTTGACTCTGGTTCTTTCAAGGGCCTCCCCTGGACCTGCTGATCCTGGTCCCCACCTGGGCCTCATCTGGACGTGGTGACTCTTGTCACCACCGAGGACTCACCGGGACCTGCTTACTGTGTTCCACACCTGGGCCTCAAGTAGACCTGTTGACCATGGTCCCCAAGCCGCCCTCACATGGACCAGTTGCCTCTGATCCTCACCGTGGCCTCACGTGTACCTGGTAACTCTGGTACTAACCTGGGCCTCATCTGGACGTGGTGACTCTTGTCACCACCGGGGACTCACCGGGACCTGCTTACTGTGTTCCACACCTGGGCCTCAAGTAGACCTGTTGACCATGGTCCCCTAGCCAGACTCACATGGACATGTTGCCTCTGATCCCCACCGGGGCCTCACGTGTACGTGGTAACTCTGGTCCTCACCTGGGCCTCATCTGGACCTAGTGACTCTGGTCCCCACCTGGACTTCACCTGGATCTGGTGACTCTGGTCCACCCCAGGACCTCTCCTGGACCTGGTGACTCCTTTCCAACATGGACCTCATGTGGATCTGGAGACTCTGGTCCTCAGTTTGGCCTCACCTGGACTTGGTGTCTCTCGTCCCCACTTTGACCTAACTCAGAACTGCTGAATCTTGCCCCACCTAGCCCGCACCCAGACCTGGTGACTCTTGTCCCCAGCTATGCCTCAATTCGACCTGATGAATCTGGTCCTCACGTGTGCCTCACATGTACCTGGGATTCAGCTGGATAGAGTGGCTCTGGTTCCCACAAGGGGCACACTTGATACTGCGGACTGTGGTCTTATTCTATGCCTCACCAGGACGTAGTGATTCTGTTCCCCATCTGGGCCTGCATGGCCCTAGTGCCTCTGGTCCTCACCCAGGCATCATTGGGTGATGGACCCAATGATCCTCACCCTGGATACTCTATTCCACACCTGTGCCTGACTTTGACCAGGCACTTCTAGTCCCATTCTGGGCCTCAAACTAAACTGGTTACTCTGGTTCCACTCTGGGCCTCACACTTACCTGGTGACTCTGGTCACCCCTTTGGCTTCACTAGGGTCTGGTGAATCTGGTACTTACCTGGTCCTCTCCCGGAGCTGGGGACTGTGGTCAACACCTGGGACTCACCTGGATATGGGGAATCTGGTCCCCATCTGGGTCTCACCCAGTCCTGGTGATTTATTCCCCACCTGGACCTGATTGCTGTGGACTCTTTCTGGCCTCACCTGGAACTGGTGACTCTTATTCTATCTGCGCATCACCCAGACCTGGTGACTCTGGTCCTCACCTGGGCATCGTTGGTACCTGGTGACTCTGTTCCACACTTGAGCCTCACCTGGACATGATGACTCTGGAAAATCTCTGGGCCTCACTCTGACCTGGTGACTCTGGTCCCCATCTGGATGTCACCTGGACCAGGGGATTCTGGTACCCCTCTAGGCTTCAACCAGATCTGGGGACTCTGGTCCTCAACTGGGCCTCACCTGGACCTAGTGAATATGCTCCATCTGGGCCTCATTTGCACCTGGTGACTCTGGTCACTACCTGGGCATCATCGGGACATGTTTCTACTGCATGGCCTGAAGGTTGGCCTCACCTGGATCTGGTAACTCTGGTCCCAACCAGGGCATCATCGTGACATGGTTCCTCTGCATGGCCTGCAGGTTGGCCTCACCTGGACCTGGTGAGTGGGGTTGCCACCTGGGCCTCACCCATACCTGGTGACACAGGTCCCCATGTGGGCCTCACGTGGACCTGTTGAATCTTGTCCTTACCTGGTCCTCACCCGGAACTGGTAAGTCTGGTCACCATTGGAAGTCACCTGGACCTGGTGAATCTGGTCCCCATCTGGGCCTCACCCAGTCCTGGTGAATTTTTTCCCCACCTGGACCTGATTGGTGTGGACTCCTTCTTGGCCACACCTGGAACTTGTGACTCTGATCCTAACTGGGCCTCGCCCAGATCTGGTGACTCTGGTCCTCACTGAGGACCATTATGATCTGGATACTCGGTTCCAAACCTGAGCCTCACCTGGACATGATGACTCTTAATCCCCTCTGGGCCTCACCCTGACATGGTGAATCTGGTCCGCATCTGGATGTCACTTAGACCAGTTGAAACTGGTATGAGGGATCCCTGGGTGGCGCAGCGGTTTGGCGCCTGCTTTTGGCCCAGGGCGCGATCCTGGAGACCCGGGGTCGAATCCCATATCAGGCTCCCGATGCATGGAGCCTGCTTCTCCCTCTGCCTGTGTCTCTGCCTCTCTCTCTCTCTCTCTCTGTGTGACTATCATAAGTAAATAAATAGGGATCCCTGGGTGGCGCAGCGGTTTGGCGCCTGCCTTTGGCCCAGGGCGCGATCCTGGAGACCCGGGATCGAATCCCACATCGGGCTCCCGGTGCATGGAGCCTGCTTCTCCCTCTGCCTGTGTCTCTGCCTCTCTCTCTCTCACTGTGTGCCTATCATAAATAAATAAAAAAAAAAATTAAAAAAAAAATAAGTAAATAAATAAAAAAAAAAAATTAAAAAAAAAAAAAAAAAGAAACTGGTACGACTCTAGGCCTACAACTTGACCTGGTGACTCTGGTCCTCAACTGGGCCTCACCGGGCCCTATTGAACATGATCCCCACCTGCGCCTCATCTGGACCTGGTGACTCTGGTTCTACCTGGGCATCATCGGGACATAGTTACTCTATTCCCCACTGGGACTGACCTGATCCTGGTAACTCTGGTCCTGAATTTGACCTCTTCTGTACCAGGTGACTCTGTCTCCACCTGGGCTGCACCTGTACCTGGTGACTCTGATCCTAAGCATGGCCACACCTGACCTGGTGACTGGGGAACCAATCGGGACCTCACCTGGACCTCATGTCTCCGGTCCCACCTGGGCCTCACCAAGACCTTGTGTCTCTGGTACCCACCGGGATAGCATCAGGATATGGTTACACTCTTCACAAACAGTGACCCAGCCGAACCTATTAACTCTGCTCTTCACCTGGGCCACACCTGGACATGGTGATTCTGGTATGCACTTGAGACTACCCTGGATCTGGTGACTGTGGTCCCCACCTGGGCTTCACATGGATATTTTGACTCCGGTCCCCATCTGGGCCTCACCTGGCCCTGTTGACCATGGTCCTCAACTGGGCAAATTTGGGACTCGTTGACTGTGTTCCACAACTGGACCTCACCTCTACCAGTTTACTCTGGTCCCCCTCTGGGTCTGACCGTGCCCTAGTGACTGTGAACCCCACTTTGGCCTGACTGGGACCTGCTGATCCTGTTTGCCACCTGCGCCTGACCTCGATCTGTTGACTCTGGTTCTTTCAAGGCCCTCCCCTATACCTGGTGATCCTGGTCCCCACCTGGGCCTCACCTGGACGTGGTGACTCTTGTCAACACCGGGGAATCACCTGGACTTGCTTACTGTGTTCCATACCTGGGCCTCAAGTAGACCTGTTGACCAAGGGCCCCAAGCCGGCCACACAGGGACCTGTTGCCTCTGATCAAAACCGGGGCTCGGGATCCCTGGGTGGCGCAGCGGTTTGGCGCCTGCCTTTGGCCCAGGGCGCGATCCTGGAGACCCGGGATGGAATCCCACATCGGGCTCCTGGTGCGTGGAGCCTGCTTCTCCCTCTGCCTGTGTCTCTGCCTCTCTCTCTTTCTCTCTGTGTGACTATCATAAATAAATAAAAATTAAAAAAAAAAAACCGATGTCAATGTTACCCAGGGCAATATACACGTTTAATGCAATCCCTATCAAAATACCATGGACTTTCTTCAGAGAGTTAGAACAAATTATTTTAAGATTTGTGTGGAATCAGAAAAGACCCCGAATAGCCAGGGGAATTTTAAAAAAGAAAACCATATCTGGGGGCATCACAATGCCAGATTTCAGGTTGTACTACAAAGCTGTGGTCATCAAGACAGTGTGGTACTGGCACAAAAACAGACACATAGATCAGTGGAACAGAACAGAGAATACAGAAGTGGACCCTGAACTTTATGGGCAACTAATATTCGATAAAGGAGGAAAGACTATCCATTGGAAGAAAGACAGTCTCTTCAATAAATGGTGCTGGGAAAATTGGACATCCACATGCAGAAGAATGAAACTAGACCACTCTCTTTCACCATACACAAAGATAAACTCAAAATGGATGAAAGATCTAAATGTGAGACAAGATTCCATCAAAATCCTAGAGAAGAACACAGGCAACACCCTTTTTGAACTCGGCCATAGTAACTTCTTGCAAGATACATCCACGAAGGCAAAAGAAACAAAAGCAAAAATGAACTATTGGGACTTCATCAAGATAAGAAGCTTTTGCACAGCAAAGGATACAGTCAACAAAACTCAAAGACAACCTACAGAATGGGAGAAGATATTTGCAAATGACATATCAGATAAAGGGCTAGTTTCCAAGATCTATAAAGAACTTCTTAAACTCAACACCAAAGAAACAAACAATCCAATCATGAAATGGGCAAAAGAGATGAACAGAAATCTCACAGAAGAAGACATAGACATGGCCAACATGCACATGAGAAAATGCTCTGCATCACTTGCCATCAGGGAAATACAAATCAAAACCACAATGAGATACCACCTCACACCAGTGAGAATGGGAAAAATTAACAAGGCAGGAAACAACAAATGTTGGAGAGGATGTGGAGAAAAGGGAACCCTCTTACACTGTTGGTGGGAATGTGAACTGGTGCAGCCACTCTGGAAAACTGTGTGGAGGTTCCTCAAACAGTTAAAAATATACCTGCCCTACGACCCAGCAATTGCACTGTTGGGGATTTACCCCAAAGATACAAATGCAATGAAACGCCGGGACACCTGCACCCCGATGTTTCTAACAGCAATGGCCACGATAGCCAAACTGTGGAAGGAGCCTCGGTGTCCAACGAAAGATGAATGGATAAAGAAGATGTGGTTTATGTATACAATGGAATATTACTCAGCTATTAGAAATGACAAATACCCACCATTTGCTTCAACGTGGATGGAACTGGAGGGTATTATGCTGAGTGAAGTAAGTCAGTCGGAGAAGGACAAACATTATATGTTCTCATTCATTTGGGGAATATAAATAATAGTGAAAGGGAAAATAAGGGAAGGGAGAAGAAATGTGTGGGAAATATCAGAAAGGGAGACAGAACATAAAGACTGCTAACTCTGGGAAACGAACTAGGGGTGGTAGAAGGGGAGGAGGGCGGGGGGTGGGAGTGAATGGGTGACGGGCACTGGGTGTTATTCTGTATGTTAGTAAATTGAACACCAATAAAAAAAAAAAAAAAAAAAAAAAAAAAAAAAAAAAAAGAAAATATATACAAAAAAAAAAAAAAAAAAAAAAAAAAAAAAAAAAAACCGGGGCTCACGTGTACCTGGTTACTCTGGTCCTCACCTGGGACTCATCTGGACCTAGTGACTCTGGTCCCCGTCTGGACTTCACCTGGATCTCGTGACTCTGGTCCCCACCTGGACTTCACCTGGATCTGATGACACTGGTCCCCACCTGGACCTCACCTGGACGTGGTGACTCTCGTCCTCAGTTTGGCCTCACCTGGACCTGTTGACTCTTGTCCCCACTTTGACCTAACTCAGAACTGCTGAATCTTGCCCCACCTAGGCGGCACCCAGACCTGTTGACACTTGTCCCCAGCTATGCCTCAATTCGATCTGATGAATCTGGTCCTCACGTGGGCCTCACCTGGACCTAGTGATTCACCTTCCCCTCTAGGCCTCACCCTGACGTGGTGACTCTGGTCTCCAGCTGGATATCACCAGAACCGGGTGACTCTAGTCCCCCTCTGGGACTCACCCGGATCTTGGGACACTGATCCTAAACTGGGCCTCAACAGGCCCTGGTGAATCTACTCCTCACTTAGACCTCGTCTGGACCTTGTGACTCTTTCCCACCTGGCATCAATGGGACATGGTTACTCTGTTCCCCACCTGCGCCTCACCTGGACATGATAACTTTGCTCCACACTTTGGCCTCAACTGGTCCTGATGACTCTGGCTCCCCTCCTAGGCCTCAATCTGGACCTGGTGACTGTGGTCCCACCTGGGTCTCACCTGGACCTGGTGACTCTCGTTCACACATGAATCACACCTGGACCTGGTGACTGTGGTGTTCTTGTAGACTCTATTTTACCTTGTGACTCCGGTCCCCACTAATATCTCACCAGTATCTGGTGACTCTGGCCTGCAGGTTAGCCTCACCTGGACCTGGTGAGTGGGGTGGCCACCTGGGCTTCACCCATACCTGGTGACTCAAGTCCCCACAGGGGCCTCTTGGACCTGGTGAATCTCCTCTTACCTGGTCCTGCCCCAGACCCGGGACTCTGGTCACCACCTGGGCCTCACCTGGACCTGGTGAATCTGTTCCCCACCTGGGCCTCACCCACTACTGGTGACTTTGTTCCCCACCTGGACCTGATTGCTGTGGACTCTTTCTTGGCCTCACCTGGAACTGGTGACTCTGATCCTATCTGGGCGTCAACGAGACCTGGTGACTCTGGTCCTCACCTGGGCATCCTTGGTACCTGGTGACTCTGTTCCACACCTGAGCCTCACCTGAACATGATTAATCCTGAACCTCTCTGGGCCTCACCCTGACCTGGTGACTCTGGTCCCCATCTGGATGTCACCTGGACCAGGTGATTCTGGTATCCTTCTACGCCTCAACAAGATCTGGTAACTATGGTCCTCAACTGGGCCTCACCTGGACCTAGTGAATATGCTCCATCTGGGCCTCACCTGGACCTGGTAACTCTGGACCCTACCTGGGCATCATTGGACACGGTTCCTCTGCATGGCCTGCAGGTTGGCCTCACCTGGACCTGGTGAGTGGGGTTGCCACCTGTGCCTCACCCATACCTGGTGACACAGGCCCCATGTGGTCCTCACTTGGACCTAGTGAATCTGGTCCTTACCTGGTCCTCACCCGGAACTAGTAACTCTGGTCACCACCGGGGAATCACCTGGACCTGGTGAATCTGGTCCCCATTGGGCCTCACCCAGTCCTGGTGACTTTGTTCCCCACATGGACCTGAGTGCTGTGGACTCCATCTTGTCCTCACCTGGAACTGGTGACTCTGATCCTAACTGGGCCTCACCCAGATCTGGTGACTCTGGTCCTCACCTGTGGACCATTATGACCTGGATACTCTGTTCCACACCTGAGCCTCACCTGGACATGATGACTCTGGATCCCCTCTGGGCCTCACCCTGACATGGTGACTCTGGTCCCCATCTGGATGTCACCCAGACCAGGTGAATCTGGTACCCCTCTAGGCCTCAACTAGACCTGGTGTTACTGGTCCTCAACTGGGCCACAGGGACCTAATGAATATGCTCCCCACCTGCGCCTCATCTGACCTGGTCACTCTGGTTCTACCTGGGTATCATTGGGACATGGTTACTCTATTGCCCACTGGGACTGACCTGATTCCGGTAACTCTGGTCCTGACTTTTGCCTCTTCTGTACCAGGTGACTCTGGCTACACTTGGGCCTCAGCTGTAAATGGTGACTCTGATCCTATGCATGGCCTCATCTGACCTGGTGACTGTGATTCCCATCGGGACCTCACCTGGACCTCATGTCTCTGGTCCCTCCTGACCCTCACCAGGACCTGGTGTCTCTGATACCCACCAGGGTAGCATCAGGATATGGTTACACTGTTCACTAACAGTGACACTGCCGGACCTATTAACTCTGGTCTTCACCTGGGCCACACCTAGACATGGTGACACTGGTTCCCACCAGGGCCTCACCTGGACATGGTGAGTCGGATCCCTACCTGGTCATCACCTGTAACTGGTGATTCTCGTTCCCACATGGACATCATGTGGACCTGGTGGCTGCAGTGTTTCTAGCTTCTCATGTACCTCGTGACTCTGATCCCCACCAGGGCCTCACCGGGACCTGCTGAGTGTCGTTGCCACCTGCACCTCACCTGGACCTGGTGATTCTGGTCTGCACATGAGACTACCCTGCCTCTCGTGACTGTGGTCCCCACCTGGGCTTCACCTGGATTTGGTGACTCTGGTCCCCATCTGGGCTTTACCAGGCCCTGTTGACCATGGTACTCAACTGGTTAAAATTGGGTCCCGGTGACTGTGTTCCACAAGTGGCCTCACCTGGACCAAGTGAATCCGGTCCCCCTCTGGGTGTCACCGTGCCCTAGTGACTGTGAACCCCACTTTGGCCTGACTTGGACCTCCTGACCCTGGTTGCCACCTGCGCTTGACTTCGACCTGTTGACTCTGGTTCTTTCTTTTTTCTTTATTTTTTTTAATTTATTATTTATTATTGGTGTTCTATTTGCTAACATACAGAATAACCCCCAGTGCCCGTCACCCATTCACTCCCACCCCCCGCCCTCCTCCCCTTCTACCACCACTAGTTCGTTTCCCAGAGTTAGCAGTCTTTACGTTCTGTCTCCCTTTCTGATATTTCCCACACATTTCTTCCCCCTTCCCTTATATTCCCTTTCACTATTATTTATATTCCCCAAATGAATAAGAACATATAATGTTTGTCTTTCTCCGACTGGCTTACTTCACTCAGCATAATACCCTCCAGTTCCATCCACGTTGAAGCAAATGGGGGGTATTTGTCATTTCTAATAGCTGAGTAATATTCCATTGTATACATAAACCACATCTTCTTTATCCATTCATCTTTCGTTGGACACCGAGGCTCCTTCCACAGTTTGGCTATCGTGGCCCTTGCTGCTATAAACATCGGGGTGCAGGTGTCCCGGCGTTTCATTGCATTTGTCTCTTTGGGGAAAATCCCCAACAGTGCAATTGCTGGGTCGTAGGGCAGGTATATTTTTAACTGTTTGAGGAACCTCCACACAGTTTTCCAGAGTGGCTGCACCAGTTCACATTCCCACCAACAGTGTATGAGGATTCCCTTTTCTCCGCATCCTCTCCAACATTGGTTGTTTCCTGTCTTGTTAATTTTCCCCATTCTCACTGGTGTGAGGTGGTATCTCATTGTGGTTTTGATTTGTATTTCCCTGATGGCAAGTGATGCAGAGCATTTTCTCATGTGCATGTTGGCCATGTCTATGTCTTCCTCTGTGAGATTTCTGTTCATGTCTTTTGCCCATTTCATGATTGGATTGTTTGTTTCTTTGGTGTTGAGTTTGATAAGTTCTTTATAGACCTTGGAAACTAGTCCTTTATCTGATATGTCATTTGCAAATAACTTCTCCCATTCTGTAGGTTGTCTTTGAGTTTTGTTGACTGTATCCTTTGCTGTGCAAAAGCTTCTTATCTTGATGAAGTCCCAATAGTTCATTTTTGCTTTTGTTTCTTTTGCCTTCGTGGATGTATCTTGCAAGAAGTTACTATGGCCGAGTTCAAAAAGGGTGTTGCCTGTGTTCTCTCTAGGATTTTGATGGAATCTTGTCTCACATTTAGATCTTTCATCCATTTTGAGTTTATCTTTGTGTATGGTGAAAGAGAGTGGTCTAGTTTCATTCTTCTGCATGTGGATGTCCAATTTTCCCAGCACCATTTATTGATGAGACTGTCTTTCTTCCACTGGATAGTCTTTCCTCCTTTATCGAATATTAGTTGCGCATAAAGTTCAGGGTCCACTTCTGGATTCTCTATTCTGTTTCACTGATCTATGTGTCTGTTTTTGAGCCAGTAGACTCTAGTTCTTTCAAGGGCCTCAACTGTACCTGGTGATCCTGGTCCCCACCTGGGCCTCACCTGGGTGTGGTGACACTTTTCACCACCGGGGACTCACCTGGACCTGCTTACTGTGTTACACACCAGGGCCTCAAGTAGACCTGTTGACCATGGTCCCCAAGCCGGCCTCACATGTACCTGTTGCCTCTGATTCCCACCGGGGCCTCACGTGTACCTGGTAACTCTGGTCCTCACCTGGGCCTCATCGGGAACTAGTGACTCTGGTCCCCACCTAGGCTTCACGTGGATCTGGTGACTCTGGTCACCACCTGGACCTCTCCCGGACCTGGTGACTCTTTTCCAACATGGACCTCACCTGGATCTGGTGACTCTGGTCCTCAGTTTGGCCTCTCCTGGACCTGGCGTCTCTCGTCCCCACTTGGACCTAACTCAAAACTGCAGAATCTTGCCAAACCTAGGACGCCCCCAGACCTGGTGACTCTTGTCCCCAGCTATGCCTCAATTCGACCTTATGAATCTGGTCCCCACGTGAGCCTCATATGGACCTGGGACTCAGCTGGATAGAGTGGCTCTGGTTCACGCAAGGGGATCAAATGATAATGCTGACTGTAGTCTTATTCTATGCCTCAACAGGACCTAGTGATTTGTCCCCATCTGGGCCTGCATGGCCCTAGTGACTCTGGTCCTCACCCAGGCATCATTGCGACCTGGATACACTATTCCACACCTGGGCCTCACTCTGACTAGGGACCTCTGGACCCATTCTGGGCCTCAAACTAAACTGGTTACTCTGGTTCCCCCTCTGGGACTCACCCTTACCTGGTGACTCTGGTCACCCCATGGGCTTCATTTGTGCCTGGTGAATCTGGTCCTTAACTTGTCCTCACTTGGATCTGGTGACTGGTCGCCACCTGGGCCTCACCTGGACTTGGTGAATCCTGTTGCCACCTGCGCCTCACCTGGAACTTGTGACTGTGGTCCCATCAGGACCTCACCTGGATCTGGTGGCTCTGGTTCCCATATGCGGCTCTCCTGGACCTGATTCCTGTGGTCTACATCAGGCATCACCTGGAACAAAATGACTCTGGTCCATATTTGGGCCTCTCCTGGACTGTTGACTCTGGTCCTTACCTGGGCATCATTGCGACCTGGATACACTCTTATATACCTTGGCCTCACCTAGACCTGGTGACTGTGGTCCCACCTGGGCCTCACCTGGACGAGGTGACTCGTTCCCACAGGGACCTCACCTGGACCTGGTGACTCAGGTCCTCATATGGGCATCATGGGACCTGGTTTCATTTCCACATCGGGACCTCACCTGGAGCTAGTGATTCTCGTCCCCCTCTGGGCCTCACCCTGACGTGGTGACTCTGGTCCCCACCTGGATATCACCGGAACCGGGTGACTCTGGTCCCCCTCTGGGACCCACCCAGAGCTGGGGACACTGGTCCTCAACTGGGCCTCACCTGGACCTGGTGAATCTGGTCCCAAACTTGGCCTCACCCAGTCCTGGTGACTTTGTTCTCCATCTGGACCTGATTGCTGTGGAATCTTTCTTGGCCTCACCTGGAACTGGTGACTCTGAACCTATTCCCCGTCACCCAGATCTGGTGACTCTGGTCCTCACCTGGGCATCATTGGTACCTGGTGACTCTGTTCCTCACCTGAGCCTCACCTGAACATGATGACTCTGGAACCTCTCTGGGCTTCTCCCTGACCTGGTGACTCTAGTCCCTACCTGGACATCATCGGGACATAGTTCCACTTCATGGCCTGCAGGTTGGCCTCACCTGGATGTGGTAACACTCGTCCTCACCTGGGTATCATCGGGACATGGTTCCTCTGCATGGCCTGCAGGTTGGCCTCACCTGGACCTGGGGAGTGCCTTTCCACTTGGTCTCACCAATACCTGGTGACTCAGGTCCCCACGTGGGCCTCATTTGGACCTGTTGAATCTGGTCCTTACCTGGTCGTTACCCGGAACTGGTAAGTCTGTTCACCACCTGGGAATAACCTGGACCTGGTGAATCTGGTCCCCATCCGGGCCTCACCTAGGCCTGGTGACTGTGTTCCCCACATGGACCTGATTGCTGTGGACTCCTTCTTGGCCTCACCTGGAACTCGTGACTCTGATCCTAACTGGGCCTCACCCAGATCTGGTGACTCTGGTCCTCACCAGTGGACCTTTATCATCTGGATACTCTGTTCCACACCTGAGCCTCACCTGGACATGATTACACTGGATCCCCTCTGGACCTCACCCTGACATGGTGACTCTGGTCCTCATGTGGATGTCTCCTAGACCAGGTGAATCTGGTACCCCTCTAGGCCTCAGCTAGACCTGGTGACTGTGGTCCTCAACTGGGCCTCACCGGGACCTAGTGGATATGCTCCCCTCCTGCGCCTCATCTGGACCTGGTGACTCTGGTTCTACTTGGGCATCATTGGGACCTGGATACTGTCTTATATACCTGGGCCTCACCTGGACCTGATGACTGTGGTCCCACCTGGGCCTCACCTGGACCTGGTGAATCTGGTCCCCATCTGGGCCTCACTCAGTCCTGATGACTTTGTTCCCCACCTGGACCTGATTGCTGTGGACACTTTCTTGGCCTCACCTGGAACTGGTGACTCTGATCCTATAGGCGTGTCTCACAGATCTGGTGACTCTGGTCCTCACCTGGGAGTTATTGGTACCTGGTGACTCTGTTTCACACCTGAGCCTCACCTGGACGTGATGACTCTGGAAGCTCTCTGGGTCTCACCCTGACCTGGTGACTCTGGTCCCCATCTGGATGTCACCTGGACCAGGTGATACTGGTACTCCTCTAGGCCTCAACCAGATCTGGTGACTCTGGTCCTCAACTGGGCCTCACCTGGACCTAGTGAATATGCTCCTTCTGTGCCTCATTTGGACCTGGTAAGTCTGGTCACTACCTCGGCATCATCGGGTCATGGTTCCACAACATGGCCTGCAGGTTGCACTCACCTGGACCTGGTAACTCTGGTCCCTACCTGGGCATCATCCGGACATGGTTCCTCTGCATGGCCTGCAGGTTGGCCTCACCTGGACCTGGTGAGTGGGGTTGCCACCTGGGCCTCACCCATACCTTGTGACTCAGGTCCCCACGTGGGGCTATTGGACCTGGTGAATCTGATCCTTTCCTGGTCCTCTCCTTGACCAGGGGACTCTGGTCACTACCTGGGCCTCCCCTGGACCTGGTGAATCTGGTCCCTATGTGAGACTCACCCAGTCCTGGTGACTTTGTTCCCCACCTGGACCTGATTGCTGTGGACTCCTTCTTGGCCTCACCTAGAACTGGTGACTCTGATCCTATCTGCGCGTCACCCAGACCTGGTGACTCTGGTCCTCACCGGGGCATCATTGGTACCTGCTGACTCTGTTGCACACCTGAGCCTCACCTGGACATGATGACTGTGGAACTCTGGGCCTCACCCTGACCTGGTGACTCTGGTCCCCATCTGGATGTCACCTGGACCAGGTGATTCTGGTACCCCTCTAGGCCTCCACCAAATTGGAGACTCTGGTCCTCAACTGGGCATCACCTGGACCTAGTGAATATGCACCATCTGGGCCTCTTTTGGACCTGGTGACTCTGGTCCCTACCTGGGATCAACGGAACATGGTTCCACTGCATGGCGTGCAGGTTGGCCTCACTTGGACCTGGTAAGTCTGGTCCCTACATGGTCATCATCGGGACATGGTTCATCCGAATGGCCTGCAGGTAGGCCTCACCTGGACCTGGTCAGTGGTCTTGCCACCTGGGCCTCACCCATGCCTGGTGACACAGGTCCCCACGTGGGCCACACTTGGACCTGGTGAATCTAGTCCTTGCCTGGTCCTCAACCGGAACTGGTAACTCTGGTCCCCACCATGGCCTCACCTGGACCTGGTGAGTGTGTTTGCCACCTGCACCTCACCTGGACCTGGTGATTCTGTTCTGCACCTGAGACTACTGTGGATCTGGTGACTTTGGTCCCCACCTAGACTTCACTTGGATTTGGGGACTCCGGTCCCCATCTGGGCCTCGCCTGGCCCCGTTGATCATGGTCCTCAACTGGGCAAAATTGGGACCCGGTCATTGTGTTCCACAACAGGACCTCACCTGGACCAAGTGACTCTGGTCCCCCACTGGATCTCACCGTGCCCTAATGACTGTGAACCCCACTTTGGCCTGACTTGGACCTGCTGACCCTGGTTGCCACCTGCGCCTGACCTCGAACTGTTGACTCTTGTTCTTTAAAGGACCTCCCCTGGACATGGTGATCCTGGTGCCCTCATGGGCTTCACCGGGACCTGGTGACTCTTGTCATCACAGGGAACTCACATGGACCTGGTTACTGTGTTCCACACCTGGGCCTCAATAGACTTGTTGACCATGGTCCCCGCCGGCCTCACATGTACCTGTTGCCTCTGATTCCCACCGGGGCCTCACGTGTACCTGGTAACAGTAGTCCTCACCTGGGTCTCATCTGGACCTCGTGACTCTGGTCCCCACCTGGGCTTCACCTGAATCTGGTGACTCTGGTCCCCACCTGGGCCTCTCCTGGACCTGGTGACTTTCTTTCCAACATGGACCTTACCTGGACCTGGTGACTCTGGTCCCCACCTGGACTCTCCTGGACCTGGTGACTCTGGTCCTCAGTTTGGCCTCACCTGGTCCTGGTGTCTCTCCTCCCCACTTTGAACTAACTAAGAACTGCTGAATCTTGCCGCACCTAGGCCGCACCCAGACCTGGTGACTCTTGTCCCAAGCTATGCCTCAATTCGATCTGATGAATATGGTCCTTACGTGGGCCTCACATGGACCTGGGACTCAGCTGGATAGAGGGGCTCTGGTTCCCACAAGGGGCTCACCTGATACTGCTGACTGTGGTCTTATTCTATGCCTAACCAGGACCTAGTGATTCTGTTCACATCTGGGCCTGCATGGCCCTAGTGACTCTGATCCTCACCCAGGCATCATTGGGACCTGGATACTCTATTCCACACCTAGGACTCACTCTGAACACGGACCTCTGGTCCCATTCTGGGCCTCAAACTAAACTGGTTACTCTGGTTCCCCCTCTGGGCCTCACCCTTACCTGGTGACTCTGGTCACCCCTTGGGCTTCACTTGGGCCTGGTGAATCTGGTGCATAGGTGGTCCTCACCTGGATCTGGTGACTGGTCGCCACCTGGGCCTCACCTGGACCTGGTGAATCCTGTTGCCACCTGCGCCTCACCTGGACCTTGTGACTCTTCTCCTACCTAGACCTCACCTGGATTGTTGGCTCTGGTTCCCATATTGGGCTCTCCTGGACCTGGTTCCTGTGGTCTCCATCAGGCATCACCTGGAACTAAATGACTGTGATCCATATTTCGGCCTCTCCTGGACCTGTTGACTCTGGTCCTTACCTGGCCATCATTGGGACCTGGATACTCACTTATATACCCGAGCCTCACCTGGACCTGGTGACTGTGGTCCCACCTGGGCCTCACCTGGACGAGGTGACTGGTTCCCACAGGGACCTCACCTGGACCTGCTGACTCAGGTCCTCATATGGGCATCATGGGACCTGGTTTCTCAGTTCCACATCGGGGCCTCACCTGGACCTAGTGATTCTCGTCCCGCTTTGGGCCTCACGCTGACGTGGTGACTCTGGTCCCCACCTGGATATCACGAGAACTGGGTGACTCTGGTCCCCCTCTGGGACTCAACCGGAGCTGGGGACACTGCTCCTCAACTGGGCCTCAACAGGATCTGTTGAATCTACTCCTCATTTAGGCCTCGTCTGGACCTTGTGACTCTTTTCCCACCTGGCATCAATGGGACATGATTGCTCTGTTCCCCACCTGGGCCTCACCTGGACATGATAACTTTGCTCCACACTTTGGCATCAACTTGTCCTGATGACTCTGGTCCCCCCAACAAGGCCTCAATCTGGACCTGGTGACTGTGGTCCCCACCTGGGTCACACCTGGACCTGGTGACTCTCGTTCACACATGAACCACACCAGGACCTGCTGACTGTGGTGTTCTTGTAGGCTCACATTTATCTGGTGACTCTGGTCCCCACTAGGGCCTCACCTGGATCTGGAAACTCTGGCCTGCAGGTTGGCCTCACCTGGAACTGGTGAGTGGGGTGGCCACCTGGGCCTCACACATACCAGGTGACTCAGGTCCCCAGGTGGGCCTCTTGGACCTGGTGAATCTGGTCCTTACCTGGTCCACTCCCAGACCCGGGGACTCTGGTCACCACCTGGGACTCACCTGGACCTGGTGAATCTGGTCCCCATCTGGGTCTCACCCAGTCCTGGTGATTTATTCCCCACCTGGACCTGATTGCTGTGAACACTTTCTTGGCCTCACCTGGAACTGGTGACTCTGATTCTATCTGCGCATCACCCAGACCTGGTGACTCTGGTCCTCACCTGGGCATCGTTGGTACCTGGTGACTCTGTTCCACACCTGAGCCTCACCTGGACATGATGACTCTGGAAAATCTCTGGGCCTCACCCTGACCTGGTGGCTCTGGTCCCCATCTGGATGTCACCAGGACCAGGTGATTCTGGTATCCCTCTAGCCCTCAACCAGATCTGGGGACTCTGGTCCTCAACTGGGCCTCACCTGGACCTAGTTAATATGCTCCATCTGGGCCTCATTTGGACCTGGTGACTCTGGTCCCTACCTGGGCATCATCGGGACATGTTTCCACTGCATGGCCTGAAGGTTGGCCTCACCTGGATCTGGTAACTCTGGTCCCAACCAGGGCATCACCGTGACATGGTTCCTCTGCATGGCCTGCAAGTTGGCCTCACCTGGACCTGGGGAGTGTGGTTGCCACCTGGGCCTCACACAATCCTGGTGACACATGTCCCCACGTGGGCCTCACGTGGACCTGTTGAATCTTGTCCTTACCTGGTATTCACCCGGAACTGGTAAGTCTGGTCACCACCTTGAAGTCACCTGGACCTGGTGAATCTGGTCCCCATCTGGGCCTCACCCAGTCCTGGTGAATTTGTTGCCCACCTGGACCTGATTGCTGTGGACTCCTTCTTGGTCTAACCTGGAATTTGTGACTCTGATCCTAACTGGGCCTCTTCCTGATCTGGTGACTCTGGTCCTCACTTTAGGACCATTTTGATCTGGATACTCGGTTCCACACCTGAGCCTCACCTGGACATGATGACTCTGGATCTACTCTGGGCCTCACCCTGACATGGTGACTCTGGTCCCCATCTGGATGTCACCTAGACCAGGTGAATCTGGTACCCCTCTAGGCCTCAACTAGAACTGGCGACTCTGGTCCTCAACTGGGCTTCAGCGGGACCTAGTAAACATGCTCCCCACCTGCGCCTCATCTGGACCTGGTGACTCTGGTTCTACCTGGGCATCATCGGGACATGTTTACTCTATTCCCCACTGGGACTGACCTGATCCTGGTAACTCTGGTCCTGACTTTGGCCTATTCTGTATCTGGTGACTCTGGCTCGACCTGGGTCTCACCTGTAACTGGTGACTCTGATCCTAAGCATGGCCTCACTTGACCTGGTGACGGTGGTCCCATCGGGACCTCAGCTGGACCTCATGTCTCTGGTCCGACTTGGGCCTCACCAGGACTTGGTGTCTCTGGTACCAACCTAGGTAGCATCAGGATATGGTTACACTGTTCACTAACAGTGACCCAGCCGGACCTATTAACTCTGCTCTTCACCTGGGCCACACCTGGACATGGTGATTCTGGTCTGCACCTGAGACTTCCCTGGATCTGGTGACTGTGGTCCCCACCTGAGCTTCACCTTGACTTGGGGACTCCGGTCCCCATCTGGGCCTCACCTGGTCCTGTTGACCATGGTCCTCAACTGGGCAAATTTGGGACCCGGTGACTGTGTTCCACAAATGGACCTCACCTGGACCAGGTCACTCTGGTCCCCCTCTGGGTCTCACGAGCCCTAGTTACTGTGAACCCCACTTTGGCCTGACTTGGACCTGCTGACCCTTGTTGCCACCTGCGCCTGACCTCGAAATGTTGACTCTGGTTCTTTCAAGGGCCTCCACTGTACCTGGTGATTCTGGTCCCCACCTGGGCCAAACGAGGACATGGTGACACTTGTCACCACCGGGGAATCACCTGAACCTGCTTACTGTGTTCCACACCTGGGCCTCAAGTAGACCTGTTGACCATGGTCCCTAAGCCGGCCTCACATGCACCTGTTGTCTCTGATCCCAACCGGGACCTCACGTGTACCTGGTAACTCTGGTCCTCACCTGGGCCTCATCTGGACCTAGCGACTCTGGTCCCCACCTGGACTTCACCTGGATCTCGTGACTCTGGTCCCCACCTGGACTTCACCTGAATCTGATGACACTGGTCCCCACCTGGACCTCACCTGGACCTGCTGACTCTCGTCCTCAGTTGGCCTCACCTGGACCTGTTGACTCTTGTCCCCACTTTGACCTAACTCAGAACTGCTGAATCTTGCCCCACCTAGGCCGCACCCAGACCAGGTGACTCTTGTCCTCAGCTATGCCTGAATTCGACCTGATGAATCTGGTCCTCAGCTGGGTCTCACATGTACCTGGGACTCAGCTGGATTGAGTGGCTCTGGTTCCCACAAGGGGCTCACCTGATACTGCTGACTGTTGTCTTATTCTATGCCTCACCAGGACCTGGTGATTCTGTTCCCCATCTACGCCTGCATGGCCCTAGTAACTCTGTTCCTCACCCAGGCATCATTGGGACCTGGATACTCTATTCCACACCTGGGCCTCACTCTGACCAGGGACCTCTGGTCCCCTTCTAACCCTCAAACTAAACTGGTTACTCTGGTTCCCCCTCTGGGCCTCACCCTTACCTGGTGACTCTGGTCACCCCTTTGACTTCTCTTGGGCCTGGTGAATCTGGACCTCAGCTGGTCCGCACCTGGATGTGGTGAATGGTCGCCAACTGTGCCTCCCCTGGACTTGGTGAATCCTGTTGCCAATTGCGCCTCACCTGGAACTTGTGACTGTGTTTCCACCTGGACCTCACATGGATCCTGTGGCTCTGGTTCCCATATTGGGCTCTCCTGGTCCTGGTTCCTGTGGTCTCCATCTGGCCTCACCTGGAACACAATGACTCTGATCCATATTTGGGCCTATCCTGTATCTGTTGTCTCTGGTCCTTACCTGGCCTCATTGGGACCTGGATACTCACTTATATACCTGGGCCTCACCTGGACCTGGTGACTGTGGTCCCACCTGGGCCTCACTTGGACGAGGTGTCTGGTTCCCACAGGGATCTCACCTGGACCTGGTGACTCAGGTCCTCATATGGGCATCATGGGACCTGGTTTCTCACTTCCACATAGGGTTTCACCTGGACCTAGTGATTCTCGTCCCCCTCTAGGCCTCACCCTGACTTGGTGACTCTCGTCTCCAGCTGGATATCACCAGAACGGGTGACTCCGGTCCCCCTCTGAGACTCACCCGGAGCTGGGGACACTGCTCCTCAACTGGGCCTCAACAGGACCTAGTGAATCTACTCCTCACTTATGCCTCGTCTTGACCTTGTGACTCTTTTCCCACCTGGCATCAATGGATCATGGTTACTCTGTTCCCCACCTGGGCCTCACCTGGACATGATAACTTTGCTCCGCACTTTGGCCTCAATTGGTCCTGATCACTCTGGTCCCCCACCTAGTCCTCAATCTGGACCTGGTGACTGTGGTCCCCACCTGGGTCTCACCTGGACCTGGTGACTCTTGTTCCCACATGAACCACACCTGGACATGGTGACTGTGGTGTTCTTGTAGACTCACATTTACCTGGTGACTCCGGTCCCCATTAGGGTCTCACCTGCAACTCGAAACTCTGGTCCCTACCTGGGCATTATCGGGACACGGTTCCTCTGCATGGCCCGAAGGTTGGTCTCCCCTGGACCTGGTGAGTGGGGTTGCCATCTGGGCCTCACCCATACCGGTGACACAGGTCCCCACGTGGGCCTCACTTGGACCTGGTGAATCTGGACCTTACCTGGTCCTCACCCGGAACTGGTAACTCTGGTTACCACCTGGGAATCACCTGGACCTGGTGAATCTGGTCCCCATCTGGGCCTCACCCAGTCCTGGTGACTTTTTTCCCTACCGGGACCTGATTGCTGTGGACTCCTTCTTGACCTCACCTGGTACTGGTGCGTCTGATGCTATGTGGGCCTCACCCAGATCT
Source organism: Canis aureus (assembly GCF_053574225.1). Taxonomy (NCBI): domain Eukaryota; kingdom Metazoa; phylum Chordata; class Mammalia; order Carnivora; family Canidae; genus Canis; species Canis aureus. The sequence continues at coordinate 1,373,633 of NW_027554422.1, forward strand.
GGTGACTCTGGTCTTCACCTGTGGACCATTATGACCTCGATACTCTGTTCCACACCTGAGCCTCACCTGGACATGATGACTCTGGATCCCCTCTGGGCCTCACCCTGTCATGGTGACTCTGGTCCCCATCTGGATGTCACCAAGACCAGGTGAATCTGGTTCCCCTCTAGGCCTCAACTAGACCTGGGCATTCTGGTTCTCAACTGGGCCTCAGCGGGACCTAGTGAATATGCTTCCCACCTGCACCTCATCTGGACCTGGTGACTCTGGTTCTACCTGGGAATCATCGGGACATGGTTACTCTATTCCTCACTGGGACTGACCTGATCCTTGTAACTCTGGTCCTGACTTTGGCCTCTTCTGTCCCAGGTGACTCTGGCTCCACCTGGGCCTCACTTCTAACTGGTGACTCTGATCCTAAGCATGGCCTCACCAGACCTGGTGACTGTGGTTCCCAATGGAAACTCACCTGGACCTCATGTCTGTGTTCCTCCTGACCCTCACCAGGACCTGGTGTCTCTGGTACCCACCAGGGTAGCATCAGGATATGGTTACACTGTTCACTAACAGTGACCCAGCCGGAACTATTAAATCTGGTCTTCACCTGGGCCACACCTGGACATGGTGTCAGTGGTTCCCACCAGGGTCTCACCTGGACATTGTGCGTCGGATCCCCACCCGGTCCTCACCTGTAACTGGTGATTCTCGTTCCCACATGGACATGATGTGGACCAAGTTGCCCCAGTTTTTCTAGCTTCTCATGTACCTCGTCACTCTGGTCCCCACCAGGGCCTCACCGGGACCTGGTGAGTGTGGTTGCCACCTGCATCTCACCTGGCCCTGGTGATTCTGGTCTGCACCTGAGACTACCCTGGATCTGGTGACTCTGCTCCCCACCTGGGCTTCACCTGGATTTGGGGACTCCGGTCCCCATCTGGGCCTCACCTGGCCCTGTTGACCATGGTACACAACTGGGCCAAATTGGGACCCGGTGACTGTGTTCCACAAGTGGACCTCACCTGGACCAGGTCACTCTGGTCCCCCTCTGGGTGTCACCGTGCCCTAGTGACTGTGAACCCCACTTTGGCCTGACTTGCCCCGGCTGACCCTGGTTGCCACCTACTCCAGACCTCGAACTGTTGACTCTGGTTCTTTCAAGGGCTTCCCCTGTACCTGGTGATCCTTCTCCCCACCTGCTCCTCAACTGGATGTGGTGACACTTGTCCCAACCTGGGACTCACCTGGACCTGCTTACTGTGTTCCACACCTGGGCTTCAAGTAGAACTGATGACCATGGTCCCCAAGCCGGCCTCACATGGACCTGTTGCCTCTGACCCCCACCGGGGCCTCATGTGTACCTTGTAACTCTGGTCCTCACCTGGGCGTCAACTGGACCTAGTGACTCTGGTCCCCACCAGGGCTTTACCTGGATCAGGTGACTCTGGTCCCCACCAGGACTTCACGTGGATCTGGTGACTCTGGTCCCCAACTGCACCTCTGCTTGACCTGGTGACTCTCTTTCAAACATGGACCTCACCTGGGTCTGGTGACTCTGGTCCTCAGTTTGGCCCCACCTGGACCTGGCGTCTCTCGTCCCCACTTTGACCTAACTCAGAACTGCTGAAACTTGCCCCACCTAGGCCGCACCCAGACATGGTGACTCTTGTCCCCAGCTATGCCTCAATTCGACCTAATGAATCTGGTCCTCACGTGGGCCTCACATGGACCTGCTACTCAGCTGGATAGAGTGGCTCTGGTTCCCACATGGGGGTCACCTGATACTGGTGACTGTGGTCTTATTCTATGCCTCACCAGGACCTAGTAATTCTGTTCCCCATCTTTGCCTGCACGGTCCTAGTGACTCTGGTCCTCTCCCAGGCATCATTGGGACCTGGATACTCTATTCCACATCTGGGACTCACTCTGACCATGGACCTCTGGTCCCATTCTGGGCCTCAAACTAAACTGGTTACTCCTGTTCCCCTCTGGGCCTCACCCATACCTGGTGACTCTGGCCACCCCTTGGGCTTCATTGGGCTTGGGGAATCTTGTCCTTAGCTTGTCCTCACTTGGATCTGGTGACTGGTCGCCACCTGGGCCTCACCTGGACTCGGTGAATCCTGTTTCCACCTGCGCCTCACCTGGACCTTGTGACTGTGGTCCCACCTGGTTCTCACCTGGGTCTGGTGGCTCTGGTTCCCATATGGGGCTCTCTTGTAACTGGTTCCTCTGGTCTCCATCTGGCCTCACCAAACACAATGACTCTGATCCATATTTGAACCTCTCCTGGACCTGTTGACTCTGGTCCTTACCTGGGCATCTTTGGGAGCTGGATACTCTCTTATACAACTGGGCCTCACCTGGACCTTGTGACTGTGGTCCCACCTGGCCCTCACCGGGACGAGGTTCTCGTTCCAACAGGGACCTCACCTGGACCTGGTGACTCAGGTCCTCATATGGGCATCATGGGACCTGGTTTCTAAGTTACACATCGGGGCCTCACATGGACCTAGTGATTCTCGTCCCCCTCTGGGCCTCACCCTGATGTGGTGACTCTGGTCCCCACCTGGATATCACCAGAACCGGGTGACTCTGTTCCCCCTCTGGGACTCACCCAGAGCTGGGGACATTGGTCCTCAACTGGGCCTCAACAGGACCTGGTGAATCTACTCCTCACTTAGACCTCGTCTGGACCTTGTGACTCTATTCCCACCTGGCATCAATGGGACATGGTTACTCTGTTCCCCACCTGCGCCTCACCTGGACATGATAACTTTGCTCCACACTTTGACCTCAACTGGTCCTGATGACTCTGGCTCCCCACCTGGCCTCAAACTGGACCTGGTGACTGTGGTCCCCACCTGGGTCTCACCTGGAACTGGTGACTCTCGTTCCCACATGAATCACACCTGGACCTGGTGACTGTGGTGTTCTTGTAGACTCACTTTTACCTTGTGACTCCGGTCACCACTAAGGTCTCACCTGTATCTGGTGACTCTGGCCTGCAGGTTGGCCTCACCTGGACCTGGTGAGTGGGGTTGCCATCTGGGCCTCACCCATACCTGGTGACTCAAGTCCCCACAGGATCCTCTTGGACCTGGTGAATCTGGTCCTTACCTGGTCCTCCCCCAGACCTGGGACACTGGTCACCACCTGGGCCTCACCTCGACCTCGTGAATCTGTTCCCAACTGGGCCTCACCCAGTCCTGGTGACTTTGTTTCCCACCTGGACCTGATTGCTGTGGACTCTTTCTTTTCCTCAACTGGAACTGGTGACTCTGATCCTATCTGCGCATCACCAAGACCTGGTGACTATGGTCCTCACCTGGGCATCATTGGTACCTGGTGACTCTGTTCCACAACTGAGCCTCACCTGGACATGATGACTCTGGAACCACTCTGGGCCTCACCCTGACCTGGTGACTCTGGTCCCCATCTGGATGTCACCTGGACCATGTGATTCTGATACCCCTCTAGGCCTCCACCAGATCTGGTGACTCTGGCCCTCAACTGGACCTCACCTGGACCTAGTGAATATTCTCTATCTGGGCCTCATTTGGACCTGGTGACTCTGGTCCCTACCTGGGCATCATCCGGACATGGTTCTACTGCATGGCCTGCAGGATGGCCTCACCTGGAACTGGTAACTCTAGTCCCTACCTGGGCATCATCGGGACATGGTTCCTCTGCATGGCCTGCATTTTGGCCTCACCTGGACCTGCTGAGTGGGGTTGCCACCTGGGCCTCACCCATACCTGGTGACACAGGTCCCGACGTGGGCCTCACTTGGACTGGTGAATCTGGTCCTTACCTGGTCCTCACCTGCAACTAGTAACTCTGTTCACCACCTGGGAATCACCTGGACCTGGTGAATCTTCTCCCCATTGGGCCTCACTCATTCCTGGTGAATTTGTTCCCCTCCTGGACCTGATTGCTGTGCACTCTTCCTTGGCCTCATTGGAACTGATGACTCTGATCCTAACACGGACTTCCCCAGATCTGCTGACTCTGGTCCTCACCTGTGGACCATTATGACCTGGAAACTCTGTTCCACACCTGAGCCTCACCTGGACCTGATGACTCTGGATCCCCTCTGGGCCTCAGCCTGACATGGTGAATCTGGTCCCCATCTGGATGTCACCTAGACCAGGTGAATCTGGTACCCCTCTAGGCCTCAACTAGACCTGGTGACTCTGGTCCTCAACTGGGCCTCACGGGGACCTCGTGAATATGCTCCCCACCTGCGCCTCATCTGCACCTGGTGGCTCTGGTTCTACCTGGGCATCATCGGGACATGTTTACTCTATTCCCCACTGGGACTGTCCTGATCCTGGTAACTCTGGTCCTGACTTTGGCCTCTTCTGTACCAGGTGACTCTGGCTCCACGTGGGCCTCACCTGTCACTGGTGACTCTGATGCTAAGCATAGCCTCATCTGACCTGGTGACTGTGGTTCCCATTGGGACCTCACCTGGACCTAATGTCTCTGGACCCACCTGGGCCTCAGCAGGACCTGTTGTCTCTGGTACCCACCTGGGTAGCATCAGGATATAGTCACACTGTTCACTAACAGTGACCCAGCCGGACCTATTAACTCCGGTCTTCACCTGGGCCACACCTGGACATGGTGACACTTGTTCCCACCTGGGTCTCACCTGGACATGGTGAGTCGGATCCCCACCTGGTCCTCACCTGTAACTGGTGATTCTCGTTTCACATGGACATCATGTGGATCTGGTGGCTGCGGTGTTTCTAGCTTCTCATGTACCTCGTGACTCTGGTCCCCACCAGGGCCTCACCGGGACCTGGTGAGTGTGGTTGCCACCTGCACCTCACCTGGACCTGGGGATTCTGGTCTGCACCTGAGACTACCCTGGATATGGTGACTGTGGTCCCCACCTGGTCTTCTCCTGGATTTGGGGACTCCGGTCCCCTTCTTGGCCTAACCTGGCCATGTTGACCATGGTCCTCAACTGGGCAAAATTTGGGACCCAGTGACTGTGTTCCACAACTGGACCTCAACTGGACCAGGTGACTCTGGTTCCCCTGTGGGTCTCATCGTGCCCTAGTGACTGTGAACCCCACATTGGCCTGACTTGGACCTACTGACCCTGGTTGCCACCGGCGCCTGACCTCGAAATGTTGACTCTGGTTCTTTCAAGGGCCTCCCCTGTACCTGGTGATCCTGGTCCCCATCTGGGCCTCACCTGGACGTGGTGACTCTTGTCACCACTGGGGACTCACCTGGATCTGCTTACTGTGTTCCACACCTGGGCCTCAAGTAGAACTGTTGACCATGGTCCCAAAGCCGGCCTCACATGGATCTGTTGCCTCTGATCCCCACCGGGGCCTCACCTGTACCTGGTAACTCTGTCCTCACCTGGGCCTCATATGGACCTAGTGAGTCTGGTCCCCACCAGGGATTCACCTGGATCTGGTGACTCTGGTCCGCACATGGTCTTCACCTGGATCTGGTGTCTCTGGTCCCACCTGGACCTCTCCTGGACCTGGTGACTCTCTTTCCAACATGGACCTCACCTGGATCTGGTGACTCTGATCCTCATTTTGGCCTAACCTGGACCTGGTGTCTCTCGTCCCCAATTTGACCTAACTCAGAACTGCTGAATCTTGCACCACCTAGCCCGCACCCAGACCTGGTGACTCTTGTCCCCAGCTATGCCTCAATTCCACCTGATTAATCTGGTCCTCACGTGGGCCTCACATGGACCTGGGACTCAGCTGGATAGAGTGGCTCTGGTTCCCACAAGGGGCTAACCTGATACTGTTGACTGTGGTCTTATTCTATGCCTCACCAGGACCTAGTCATTCTGTTCCCCATCTGGGCCTGCATGGCCCTAGTTACTCTGATCCACACTCAGGCATCATGGGACCTGGATACTCTATTCCACGCCTGGGCCTCACTCTGACCAGGGACCTCTGGTCCCATTCTGGGCCTCAAACTGAACTGGTTACTCTGGTACCCCCTCTGGGCCTCACCCTTACCTGGTGACTCTAGTCACCCCTTGGGCTTCACTTTGGCGTGGTGAATCTGGTCCTTACCGGGTCCTCTCCCTGAATCGGGGACTCTGGTCAACACATGGGCCTCACCTGCACCTGGTGAATGTGGTCCGGTCTGGGACTCACCCAGTCCTGGTGACTTTGTTCCCCACCTGGACCTGATTGCTGTGGACTCCTTCTTGGCCTCACCTGGAACTGGAGACTCTGATCCTATCTGCGTGTCACCCAGGTCTGGTGGCTCTGGTCCTCACCTGGGCATCATTGGTACCTGGTGACTCTGTTCCAAACCTGAACCTCACCTGGACTTGATGACTCTGGATCCCCTCTGGGCCTCACCCTGACCTGGTGACTCTGGTCCCCATCAGGATGTGACCTGGACCAGGTGATTCTGGTAACCCTCTAGGCCTCAACCAGATCTGGTGACTCTGGTCCCACTTGGCGCTCACCAGGACCTGGTGTCTCTTGTCCCCACCTGGTTAGCATCAGGGTATGGTACTCTGTTAACTAACAGTTACCCAACGGGAACTATTAACTCTGGTCTTCACCTGGGCCACACCTGGACATGGTGACACTTGTTTCCACCTGGTCTCACCTGGACATGGGGAGTCGGATCCCCACCTGGTCCTCACCTGTAACTGGTGATTCTTGTTCCCACATGGACATCATGTGGACCTGGTGGCTGCAGTGTTTCTAGCTTCTCATGTACCTCGTGTCTCTGGTCCACACCAAGGCCTCACCGGGATCTGGTGAGTGTGGTTTCCACCTGCACCTCACCTGGACCTGGTGACTCTGATCTGCACCTGAGATTACCCCGGATCTGGTGACTGTGTTCCACACCTGGGCTTCACCTGGATTTGGGGACTCCGGTCCCCATCTGGGCCTCACCTGGCCCTGTTGACCATGGTCCTCAACTGGGCAAAATTGGGACCCGGTGACTGTATTCCACAACTGAACCTCACCTGGACCAGGTGACTCTGGTCCCCCTCATGGTGTCACCGTGCCCTAGTGACTGTGAACCCCACTTTGGCCTGACTTGGACCTGCTGATCCTGGTTGCCACCTACGCCTGACCTCGAAGTGTTGACTCTGGTTCTTTCAATGGCCTCCCGTGTACCTGGTGATCCTGTTCCCCTCGTGGGCCTCACCTGGACGTGGTGACTCTTGTCACCCTCGGGGACTTCCTGGACCTGCTTACTGTGTTCCACACCTGGGCCTCAAGTAGACCTGTTGACCATGGTCCCCAAGCCGGCCTCACATGGACCTTTTGCTTCTAATCCCCACCGGGGCCTCACGTATACCTGGTAACTCTGGGCCTCATCTGGACCTATTGACTTTGGGCCCACCTGTGCTTCACCTGGATCTGGTGACTCTGGTCCCCAACTGGACTTCACCTGAATCTGATGACTCTGGTCCCCACCTGGACCTCTCCTGGACCTGGTGACTCTCTTTGAACATGGACCTCATCTGGATCTGGTGACTCTGGTCCCCACCTGGACCTCACCTGCATCTGGTGACTCTGGCCTGCACGTTGGCCTCACCTGGACCTGGGGAGTGGGGTAGCCACCTGGGCCTCACAAATAGCTTGTGACTCAGGTCCCCACGTGGGCCTCATTTGGACCTGTTGAATCTGGTCCTTAGCTGGTCCTCTCCCAGACAAGAGGACTCTGGTCACCACCTGGGAATAACCTGGACCTGGTGAATCTGGTCCAAATCTGGGCCTCACCAAGTCCTGGTGACTTTCTTCAACACCTGGACCTGATTGCTGTGGACGCCTTCTTGGCGTCACCTGGAATTGGTGACTCTGATCCTATCTGCATGTCACCCAGATCTGGTTACTCTGGTCCTCACCTGGGCATCATTGGTACCTGAGGATTCTGTTTCACACCTGAGCCTCACCTGGACCCGATGACTCTGGAACCACTCTGGGCCTCACCCTGACTTTGTAACTCTGGTCCCCATCTGGATATCACCTCGATCAGGTGATTCTGGTACCCTTCTAAGCCGAACCAGATATGGTGAAACTGGTCCTCAACTGGGACTCACCTGGACCAGGTGACTCTGGTCCCCACCTGGACCTCTCCCGGACCTGGTGACTTTCTTTCAAACATGGACCTCACATGGATCTGGTGACTCTGGTCCTCAGTTTGGCCTCACCTGGAACTGGCGTCTCTCGTCCCCACTTTGACCTAACTCAGAACTGCTGAATCTAGCCCAACTTAGGCTGCACCCAGACCTGGTGACTCTTGTCCCCAGCTATGCCTCAATTCGACCTAATGAATCTGGTCCTCACGGGAGCCTCACCTGGACCTGGGACTCAGCTGGATAGAGTGGCTTGGTTCCCGCAAGGGGCTCAGCTGATACTGCTGACTGTGGTCTTATTGTATGCCTCACCAGGACCTAGTGATTCTGTTCCCCATCTGGGCCTGCATGGCCCCAGTGACTCTGGTCCTCACCCAGGCATCATTGGGTGATGGATCCAATGATCCTCACCCTGGATACTCTATTCCACACCTGGGACTCACTTTGACCAGGGACCTCTGGTCCCATTCTGGGCCACAAACTAAATTGGTTACTCTGGTTCCCCCTCTGGGGCTCACCCTTACCTGGTGACTCTGGTCACCCTTTGGGCTTCACTTCGGCGTGGTGAATCTGGTCCTTAGCTGGTCCGCATCTGGATGTGGTGACTGGTCGCCACCTGGGCCTCACCTGGACTTGGTGAATCCTGTTGCCACCTGCGCCTCACCTGGACCTTGTGACTGTGGTCCCACCTGGACCTCACCTGGATCTGGTGGCTCTGGTTCCCAGATGGGGCTCTCCTGGACCTGGTTCCTGTGGTCTCCATCTGGCCTCACCGGAAAACAATGACTCTGATCCGTATTTGGGCCTCTCCTGGACCTGTTGACTCTGGTCCATACCTGGGTATCATTGGGACCTCGATACTCTCTGATATACCTGGGCCTCACCTGGAACTGGTGACTGTGGTCCCACCTGGGCCTCACCTGAACGAGGTGACTGGTTCCCACAGGGACCTCACCTGGACCTGGTGACTCAGGTCCTCATATGGGCACCATGGGACCTGGTTTCTCAGTTCCACATCGGGCCTCACCTGGAGCTAGTGATACTCGTCCCTCTCTGGGCCTCATCCTTACTTGGTGACTCTGGTCCCCACCTGGATATCACTAGAACCGGGTGACTCTGTTCCCCCTCTGGGACTCACCCGGAGATGGGGACACTGGTCCTCAGCTGGGCCTCAACAGGACCTGATGAATCTACTCTTCACATAGGCCTCGTCTGGAACTTGTGACTCTTTTCCCACCTGGCATCAATGGGACATGGTTACTCTGTTCCCCACCTGGGCCTCACCTGGACATGATAAGTTTGCTCCACACTTTGGCCTCAACTGGTCCTGATGACTCTGGTCCCCCCACCTAGGCCTCAATCTGGACCTGGTGACTCTGGTCCCCACCTTGGTCTCACCGGGACCTGGTGACTCTCGTTCCCTCATGAACCACACCTGGACCTGGTGACTGTGGTGTTCTTGTAGACTCACATTTACCTGGTGACTCCGGTCCCCAGTAGGGCCTCATCTGGATCTGGTGACTCTGGCCTGCAGGTTGGCCTCACCTGGACCTGGTGAGTGGGGTTGCCACCTGGGCGTCACCCACACCTGGTGACTCAGGTCCCCACGTGGGTCTTGGACCTGGTGAATCTGGTAATTCTGGTCACCACCTGGGAATCCCCTGGACCTGGAGAATCTGGTCGCCATCTGGGCCTCACCCAGTCCTGGTGACTTTGTTCCCCACCTGGACCTGATTGCTGTGGACTCCTTCTTGGGCTCACCTGGAACTGGTGACTCTGATTCTATCTGCGCATCACCCAGACCTGGTGACTCTGGTCCTCACCTGGGCATCGTTGGTACCTGGTGACTCTGTACCACACCTGAGCCTCACCTGGACATGATGACTCTGGAAAATCTCTGGGCCTCACCCTGACCTGAGGACTCTGGTCCCCATCTGGATGTCACCTGGACCAGGTGATTCTGGTATCCCTCTAGGACTCAACCAGATCTGGGGACTCTGGTCCTCAACTGGGCTCACCTGGACCTAGTGAATATCCTCAATCTGGGCCTCATTTGGACCTGGTGACTCTGGTCACTACCTGGGCATCATCGGGACATGTTTCCACTGCATGGCCTGCAGGTTGGCCTCACCTGGACCTGGTAAATCTAGTCCCTACCTGGGCATCATCAGGACATGGTTCCTCTGCATGGCCTGTAGGTTGGCCTCACCTGGACCTGGGGAGTGGGGTTGCCACCTGGGCCTCACATATGCATAGTGACATAGGTCCCCACGTTGGCCTCACTTGGACCTGGTGAATCTTGTCCTTTCCTGGTCCTCGCCCAGAACTGGTAACTCTGGTCACAACCTGGGAATCACCTGGACCTGGTGAATCTGTTCCCCATCTGGGCCTCACCCAGTCCTGCTGACTTTGTTCCCCAACTGGTTCTGATTGCTGTGGACTCCTTGTTGGCCTCACCTGGAACTGGTGACTCTGATCCTAAGCATGGCCTCACCTGACCTGGTGACTCTGGTTCTCATCGGGAACTAAACTGGACCTCATTTCTCCGGTACCACCTGGGCCTCACCAGGACCTGGTATCTCTGGTACCCACCTGGGTAGTATCAGGATATGGTTACACTGTTCTCTAACAGTGACCCACCCGGACCTATTAACTCTGGTCTTCACCTGGGCCACACCTGGACATGGTTACACTGGTTCCCAATTGGGTCTCACCTGGACATGGTGAGTCGGATCCCCGCCTGGTCCTCACCTGTAACTGGTGATTTTCGTTCCTTCATGGACATCATGTGGACCTGGTGGCTGCAGTGTTTCTAGCTTCTCATGTACCTCGTGACTCTGGTCCCCACCAGGGCCTCACCGGGATCTGGTAGGTGTGTTTGCCACCTGCACCTCACCTGGACCTGGTGATTCTGGCATGCACCTGAGACTACCCTGGATCTGGTGACTGTGGTCCCCACCTGGGCTTCACCTGGATTTGGGGACTCCGGTCCCCATCTGGGCCTCGCCTGGCCCTGTTGACCATGGTCCTCAAGTGGGCAAAATTGGGACCCGGTCATTGTGTTCCACAGCTGGACCTAACCTGGACCAAGTGACTCTGGTCCCCCTCTGGATCTCACCGTGCCCTAGTGACTGTGAACACCACTTCGGACTGACTTGGACCTGCTGACCCTGGTTGCCACCTGCGCCTGACCTCGAACTGTTGACTCTAATTCTTTCAAGGGCCTCCCCTGGACATGGTGATTCTGGTGCCCTCATGGGCCTCACCGGGACCTGGTGACTCTTGTCACCACAGGGAACTCACATGGACCTGGTTACTGTGTTCCACACATGGGCCTCAAAAGACCTGTTGACCATGGTCCCCGCCGGCCTCACATGTACCTGTTGCCTCTGATCCCCACCGGGGCCTCACGTGTACCTGGTAACACTGGTCCTCACGTGGGTCTCATCTGGTCCTCGTGACTCTGGTCCCCACCTGGTCTTCACCTAGATATGGTGACTCTGGTCCCCACCTGGGCCTCTCTTGGACCTGGTGACTCTCTTTCCAACATGGACCTGGATCTCGTGACTCTGGTCCTCAGTTTGGCCTAACCTGGATCTGGTGTCTCTCGTCCTCACTTTGACCTAATTCAGTACTGCTGAATTTTGCCCCACCTTCGCCGCACCCAGACTTGGTGACTCTTGTCCCCAGCTATGCCTCAATTCGACTTGATGAATCTGCTCCTCACGTGGGCCTCACATGGACCTGGGACTCAGCTGGATTGATGGCTCTGGTTCCCACAAAGGGCTCACCTGATACTGGTGACTGTGGTCTTATACTATGCCTCATCAGGACCTAGTGATTCTGTTCCCCATCTGGGCCTGCATGGCCCTAGTGACTCTGGTCCTCACCCAGGCATCATTGGGACCTGGATACTCTATTCCACACCTGGGCCTCACTCTGAACACAGACCTCTGGTCCCACTCTGGGCCTCAATCTAAACTGGTTACTCTGGTTCCCCCTCTGGGCCTCACCCTTACCTGGTGACTCTGGTCACCCCTTGGGCTTCACTTGGGCCTGGTGAATCTGGTCCTTAGCTTGTCCTCACTTGGATCTGATGACTGGTCGCCACCTGGGCCTCACCTGTACTTGCTGAATCCTGATACCACCTGTGCGTCACCTGGACCTTGTGACTGTGGACCCACCTGGACCACACCTGGATCTGTTGGCTCTGGTTCCCATATGGGGCTCTCCTGTAACTGGTTCCTGTGGTCTCCATCTGGCTTCACCTGAAACACAATGACTCTGATCCATATTTGGGCCTCTCCTGGACCTGTTAACTCTGGTCTTTACATGGGCATCATTGGGACCTGGATATTCTCTTATATACCTGGGCCTCACCTGGACCTGGTGAATGTGGTCCCACCTGGGCCTCACCTGGAGGAGGTGACTGGTTCCCACAGGGACCTCACCTGGATCTGGAGACTCAGGTCCTCATATGGGCATCATGGGACCTGGTTTCTCAGTTCCACATCGGGGCCTCACCTGGACCTAGTGATTCTCGTCCCCCTCTGGGCCTCACCCTGACGTGGTGACTTTGATCACCACCTGGATATCACCAGAACCGGTGATTCTGGTCCCCCTCTGGGACTCACGCGGAGCTGGCGACACTGGTCCTCAACTGTGCCTCAACAGGACCTGGTGAATCGACTCCTCACTTAGGCCTCGTCTGGACCTTGTGACTCTTTTCCCACCTGGCATCAATGGGACAAGGTTACTCTGGTCCCCACCTGGACCTCACATGGACATGATAACTTTGCTCCACACTTTGGCCTCAACTGGTCCTGATGACCCTCGTCCCCCCACCTAGGCCTCAATCTGTACCTGGTGACTGTGGTCCCTACCTGGGTTTCACCTGGACCTGTTGACTCTCCTTGCCACATGAACACCACCTGGACCTGGGGACTGTGGTGTTCTTGTAGACTCACATTTACCTGGTGACTGCGGTTCCCACTAGGGCCTCACCTGGATCTGGTGACTCTGGCCCGCCGGTTGGCCTCACCTAGACCTGGTGAGTGGGGTTGCCACCTAGGCCTCACACATAGCTGGTGACTCAGGTCCCCACGTGAGCCTCTTGGACCTGGTGAAACTGGTCCTTACGTGGTCCTTTCCGAGACCCGGGGACTCTATCCCCACCTGGGCCTCACCTGGACCTGGTGAATCTGGTCCCCATCTGGGTCTCACCCATGTCTGGTGACTTTGTTCCCCACCTGGACCTGATTGCTGTGAACTCTTTCTTGGCCTCACCTGCAACTGGTGACTCTGATCCTATCTGCGCCTCACCCAGATCTGGTGACTCTGGTCCTCACTTGGGCATCATTGATACCTGGTGACTCTCTTCCACACCTGAGCCTCACCTGGACCCGATGACTTTGGAACCACTCTGGGCCTCCCCCTGACCTGGTGACTCTGGTCCCCATCTGGATATCTCCTGGACCAGGTGATTCTGGTACCCTTCTAAGACTCAAGCAGATATGGTGAAACTGGTCCTCAACTGGGCCTCACCTGGACCTAGTGAATATGCTCCATCTGGGCCTTATTTGGACCTGGTGACTCTGGTCCCTACCTGGGCATCACCGGAACATGGTTCCACTGCATGGCCTGCAGATTGATCTCAACTGGACCTGGTAAATCTGGTCCCTACCTGAGCATCACTGGGACATGGTTCCTCTGCATGGCCTGCAGGTTGGCCTCACCTGGACCTGGTGAGTGGGGTTGCCACCTGGGCCTCCCCCATACCATTTGACACAGGGCCCCACGTGGGCCTCCCTAAGACTTGGTGAATCTGGTCCTTACCTGGTCCTCACTCGGAACTAGTAAGTCTGGTCACAATACGGGAATCATCTGCACGTGGTGAATCTGGTCCCCATTGGGCCTCACCCAGTCCTGGTCACTTTGTTCCCCACCTGGACCTGATTGCTGTGGACTCCTTTTGGGCCTCACTTGGAACGGGTGACTCTGATCCTAACTGGGCCTCACCCAGATCTGGTGACTCTGTCCTCAGCTGTGGACCATTATGACCTGGATACTCTGTTCCACACCTGAGCCTCACCTGGACATGATGACGCTGGATCCCCTCTGGGCCTCACCCTGACATGGTGACACTAGTCTCTCTCTGGATGTCACCTAGACCAGGTTAATCTGGTACCCCTCTAGGCCTCAACTAGACCTTGTGACCCTTGTCCTCAACTGGGCCTCACCGGAACCTAGTGATTAGCTCCCCACCTGGGCCTCATCTGGAACTGGTGACTCTGGTTCTTCCTGGGCATCATCGAGACATGGTTACTCTATTCCCCACTGGGACTGACCTGATACTGGTATCTCTGGTGTGACTTTGGCCTATTCTGTTCCAGGTGACTCTGGCTCCACCTGGGCCTCACCTGTAACTAGTGACTCTGATGCTAAGCATGGCCTCACCTGACCTGGTGACTGTGGTTCCCATCGGGACCTCACCTGGACCTCATGTCTCTGGTCCCACCTGGGCCTCACCAGGACCTGGTGTCTTTGGTACCCACCTGGGTAGCATCAGGATATGGTTACACTGTTCACTAACAGTGACCCAGCCGGACCTATTAACTCTGGTCTACACCTGGGCCACACTTGGACATGGTGACACTGGTTCACACCTGGGCCTCACCTGGACATGGTGAGTCGGATCCCCAATGGTCCTCACCTGTAACTGGTGATTCTCGTTCCCACATGGACATCATGTGGACCAGGTGGATGCAGTGTTTATAGCTTCTCATGTACCTCGTTACTCTGGTCCCCACCAGGGCCTCACCGGGACCTGGTGAGTGTGGTTGCCACCGGCAACTCACCTGGACCTGGTGATTCTGTTCTGCACCTGAGACGACCCTGGATATGGTGACTGTGGTCCCCACCTGGGCTTCACCTGGATTTGGGGACTCCGGTCCCCATCTGGGCCTCACCTGGCCCTGTTGACCATGGTCCTCAACTGGGCAAAATTGGGACCCGGTGACTGTGTTCCACAACTGGACCTCACCTGGACCAGGTGACTCTGGTCCCCCTCTGGGTCTCACCGTGCCCTAGTGACTGTGAACGCCACTTTGGCCTGCCTTGGACCTGCTGACCCTGGATGCCACCTGCGCCTGACCTCGAACTGTTGACTCTGGTTCTTTCAAGGGCCTCCCCTAGACCTGGTGAATCTGTTCCCCATCTGGGCCTCACCCAGTCCAGGTGACTTTGATCCCCTCATGGACCTGTTTGTTATGGACCCTTTCTTGGCCTCATCTGGAACTGGTGACTCTGATCCTATCTGCGCTTCTACCAGTTCTGGTGACTCTGGTCCTCAACTGGGTTCATTGGTACCTGGTGACTCTGTTCCTCACCTGAGCCTCACCTGGACATGATGACTCTGAAACCTCTCTGGGTCTCTCCCTGACCTGGTGACTCTGGTCCCCATCTGTATGTCACCTGGACGAGGTGATTCTGGTACCCCTCTTGGCATCAACTAAATCTGGTGACTCTGGTCCTCAACTGGGCCTCACCTGGACCTAGTGAATTTGCTCCATCTGGGCCTCATTTGGACCTGGTGTCTCTGGTCCCTACCTGGGCATCATAGGGACGTGGTTCCACTGCATGATCTGCAGGTTGTCCTCACCTGGACCTGGTAACTCTGTTCCTTACCTGGGCATCATCGGGACATGGTTCCTCTGCATGGCCTGCAGGTTGGCCTCACCTGGACCTGGTGAGTGGGGCGGCAAACTGGGCCTCACACATGCATTGTGACACAGGTCCCCACGTGGGTCTCACTTGGACCTGCTGACCCTGGTTGCCACCTGCGCTTTACTTCGACCTGTTGACTCTGGTTCTTTCTTTTTTCTTTTTTTTTAATTTATTTTTTATTATTGGTGTTCTATTTACTAACATACAGAATAACCCCCAGTGCCCGTCACCCATTCACTCCCACCCCCCGCCCTCCTCCCCTTCTACCACCCCTAGTTCGTTTCCCAGGGTTAGCAGTCTTTACGTTCTGTCTCCCTTTCTGATATTTCCCACACATTTCTTCCCCCTTCCCTTATATTCCCTTTCACTATTATTTATATTCCCCAAATGAATGAGAACATATAATGTTTGTCTTTCTCCAACTGGCTTACCTCACTCAGCATAATACCCTCCAGTTCCATCCACGTTGAAGCAAATGGGGGGTATTTGTCATTTCTCATAGCTGAGTAATATCCCATTGTATACATAAACCACATCTTCTTTATCCATTCATCTTTCGTTGGACACCGAGGCTCCTTCCACAGTTTGGCTATCGTGGCCATTGCTGCTATAAACATCGGGGTGCAGGTGTCCCGGCGTTTCATTGCATTTGTCTCTTTGGGGAAAATCCCCAACAGTGCAATTGCTGGGTCGTAGGGCAGGTATATTTTTAACTGTTTGAGTAAGCTCCACACAGTTTTCCAGAGTGGCTGCACCAGTTCACATTCCCACCAACAGTGTATGAGGATTCCCTTTTCTCCGCATCCTCTCCAACATTGATTGTTTCCTGTCTTGTTAATTTTCCCCATTCTCACTGATGTGAAGTGGTATCTCATTGTGGTTTTGATTTGTATTTCCCTGATGGCAAGTGATGCAGAGCATTTTCTCATGTGCATGTTGGCCATGTCTATGTCTTCCTCTGTGAGATTTCTGTTCATGTCTTTTGCCCATTTCATGATTGGATTGTTTGTTTCTTTGGTGTTGAGTTTGATAAGTTCTTTATAGATCTTGGACACTAGTCCTTTATCTGATATGTCATTTGCAAATATCGTCTCCCATTCTGTAGGTTGTCTTTGAGTTTTGTTGACTGTATCCTTTGCTGTGCAAAAGCTTCTTATCTTGATGAAGTCCCAATAGTTCATTTTTGCTTTTGTTTCTTTTGCCTTCGTGGATGTATCTTGCAAGAAGTTACTATGGCCGAGTTCAAAAAGGGTGTTGCCTGTGTTCTTCTCTAGGATTTTGATGGAATCTTGTCTCACATTTAGATCTTTCATCCATTTTGAGTTTATCTTTGTGTATGGTGAAAGAGAGTGGTCTAGTTTCATTCTTCTGCATGTGGATGTCCAATTTTCCCAGCACCATTTATTGAAGAGACTGTCTTTCTTCTAATGGATAGTCTTTCCTACTTTATCGAATATTAGTTGCCCATAAAGTTCAGGGTCCACTTCTGGATTCTCTATTCTGTTTCACTGATCTATGTGTCTGTTTTTGTGCCAGAAGACTCTAGTTCTTTCAAGGGCCTCCCCTGTACCTGGTGATCCTGGTCCCTACCTGGGCCTCACCTGGACGTGGTGACTCTTGTCACCACCGGGGACTCACCTGGACCTGATTACTGTGTTCCACACCTGGGCCTCATGTAGACCTGTTGACCATGGTCCCCAAGCCGGCCTCACATGGACCTGTTGCCTCTGATCCCCACCGGGGCCTCACGTGTACCTGGTAATTCTGGTACTCACCTGGACCTCATCTGGACCTAGTGACTCTGGTCCCCACCTGGGCTTCACGTGAATCTGGTGACTCTGGTCCCCACATGGACTCACCTGGATCTGGTGGCTCAGATTCCCACCTGGACTTCACCAGGATCTGGTGACTCTGTTCCCCACCTGGACCACTCCTGGACCTGGTGACTCTCTTTCCAACATGGACCTCACCTGGATCTGGTGACTCTGGTCCTCAGTTTGGCCTCACCTCGACCTGGTGTCTCTCGTCCCCACTTAGACCTAACTCAGAACTGCTGAATATTGCCCCACCTAGGCCGCACCCAGACCTGGTGACACTTGTCCCCAGCTATGCCTCAATTCGACCTGATGAATCTGGTCCTAACGTGGCCCTCACATGGACCTGGGACTCAGCTGCATAGAGTGGCTCTGGTTACCACCAGTGGCTCACCTGATACTGCCTACTGTGGTCTTATTCTATGCCTCACCAGGACCTAGTGATTCTGTTCCCCATCTGGGCCTGCATGGCCTCAGTGACTATGGTCCTCACCCAGGCATCATTGGGACCTGGATACTCTATTCCACACCTGGGCATCAATTTGACCAGGAATCTCTGGTCCCATTCTGGGCCTCAAACTAAACTGGTTACTCTAGTTCCCCCTCTGGGTCTCACCCTTACCTGGTGACTCTGGTCACCCATTGGGCTTCACTTGGGCCTGGTGAATCTGGTCCTTAGCTGGTCCGCACCTGGATGTGGTGAGTGGTCGCCACTGGACCTCACCTGGACTTGGTGAATCCTGTTGCCACCTGCGCCTCACCAGGACCTTGTGACCCTGGACACACCTGGACCTCGCCTGGATCTGGTGGCTCTGGTTCCCATATGGAGTCTCCTGGACCTGGTTCCTGTGGTCTCCATCTGGCCTCACCTGACACAATGCCTCTGATCCATATTTGAACCTCTACTGGACCTGTTTACTCGGGTCCTTACCTGGGCATCTGTGAGAGCTGGATACTCTCTTATATAACTGGGCCTCACCTGGACCTTGTGACTGTGGTCCCACCTGGGCCTCACCGGGACGAGGTGACTCGTTCCCACAGGGACCTCCCCTGGACCTGGTGACTCAGGTCCTCATATGGGCATCATGGGACCTGGTTTCTCAGTTCCACATCGCGGCCTCACCTGGACCTAGTGATTCTCTTCCCCCTCTGGGCCTCACCCTGACGTGGTGACTCTGGTCCCCACCTGGATATCACCAGAACCGGGTGACTATGTTCCCCCTCTGGGACTCACCCAGACCTGGGGACATTGGTCCTCTACTGGGCCTCAACAGGACCTGGTGAATCTACTCCTCACTTAGGCCTCGTCTGGACCTAGTGACTCTTTTCCCACCTGGCATCAATGGGACATGGTTACTCTGTTCCCCACCTGCGCCTCACCTGGACATGATAACTTTGCTCCACACTTTGGCCTCAACTGGTCCTGATGTCTCTGGCTCCCCACCTAGGCCTCAATCTGGACCTGGTGACTGTGGTCCCCACCTGGGTCTCACCTGGACCTGGTGACTCTCGTTCCCACATGAATCACACCTGGACCTGGTGACTGTGGTGTTCTTGTAGACCCACTTTTACCTTGTGTCTCCGGTCCCCACTAAGGTCTCACCTGTATCTGGGGACTCTGGCCTGCAGGTTGGCCTCACCTGGACCTGGTGAGTTGGGTTGCAACCTGGGCCTCACCCATACCTGGTGACTCAAGTCCCCACAGGTGCCTCTTGGACCTGGTGAATCTTCTCCTTACCTGGTCCTCCCCCAGACCGGGGACTCTGGTCACCACCTGGGCCTCACCTGGACCTGGTGAATCTGTTCCCCAACTGGGCCTCTCCCAGTCCTGGTGACTTTGTTCCCCACCTGGGCCTGATTGCTGTGGACTCTTTCGTGGCCTCACCTGGAACTGGTGACTCTGATCCTATCTGGGCGTAACCCTGACCTGGTGACTCTGGTCCCCATCTGGATGTCACCTGGACCAGGTGAATCTGGTATCCTTCTACGCCTCAACAAGATCTGGTAACTATGGTCCTCTTCTGGGCACCACCTGGACCTAGTGAATATGCTCCATCTGGGCCACACCTGGACCTGGTAACTCTGGACCCTACCTGGGCATCATTGGACACGGTTCCACTGCATGGCCTGCAGGTTGGCCTCACCTGGATCTGGTAACTGGTCCCAACCAGGGCATCATCGTGACATGTTTCCTCTGCATGGCCTGCATGTTGGCCTCACCTGGACCTGGGGAGTGGTGTTGCCACCTGGGCCTCACCCATACCTGGTGACACAGGTCCCCACGTGGGCCTCACGTGGACCTGTTGAATCTTGTCCTTACCTGGTCCTCACCCGGAACTGGTAAGTCTGGTCAACACCTGGAAGTCACCTGGACCTGGTGAATCTGTCCCCATCTGGGCCTCACCCAGTCCTGGTGAATTTGTTGCCCACCTGGACCTGATTGCTGTGGACTCCTTCTTGGGCTCACCTGGAACTGGTGACTCTGATCTTAACTAGGCCTCACCCAGATCTGCTGACTCTGGTCCTCACCTGTGTCCATTGTGACCTGGATACTCTGTTCCACACCTGAGCCTTACCTGGATATGATGACTCTGGATCCCCTCTGGGCCTCACCCTGACATGGTGATCTGGTCCGCATCTGGATGTCACCTAGACCAGGTGAATCTGGTACCCCTCTAGGCCTCAACTAGACCTGGCGACACTGGTCCTCAACTGGGCCTCAGCGGGACCTAGTAAACATGCTCCCCACCTGTGCCTCATCTGGACCTGGTGACTCTGTTTCTACCTGGGCATCATCGGGACATGGTTACTCTATTCCCCACTGGGACTTACCTGATCCTGGTAACTCTCGTCCTGACTTTGGCCTCGTCTGTACCAGGTGACTCTGGCACCACCTGGGCCTACTTTTATCTGGTGACACTGATTCTAAGCATGACCTCACCTGACCTGGTGACTGTGGTTCCCATCAGGACCTCACCTGGTCCACATGTCTCTGGTCCCTCCTGGGCCTCACAGAGACCTGGTGTCTCTGGTACCCACCTGGGTAGCATCAGGATATGGTTACCCTGTTCACTATCAGTGAACCAGCTGGACATATTAACTCTGGTCTTCACCTGGGCCACACTTGGACATGGTGATTGTGGTCTGCAACTGAGACTACCCTGGATCTGGTGACTGTGGTCTCCACCTGGGCTTCACATGGGCCACACCTGGACATGGTGACAGTGGTTCCCTCCTGGGACTCACCTGGGCATGGTGAGTCGGATCCCCACATAGTCCTCACCTGTAACTGGTGATTCTCGTTCCCACATGGTCATCATGTGGACCTGCTGGCTGCAGTATTTCTAGCTTCTCATGTACTTCGTGACTCTGGTCCCCACCAGGACCTCACCGGGTCCTGGTGAGTGTGTTTGCCACCTGCACCTCACCTGGACCTGGTGATTCTGGTCTGCACCTGAGACTACCCTGGATCTGGTGACTGTGGTCCCCACCTGGGCTTCACCTGGATTTGGGGACTCCGGTCCCCATCTGGGCCTCACCTGTCCCTGTTGACAATGGTCCTCAACTGGGTAAATTGGGACCCGGTGACTTTGTTCCACAACTGGACCTCACCTGACCAGGTGACTCTGGTCCCCCTCTGGTACTCACCGTGTCCTAGTGACTGTGAACCCCACTATGGCCTGACTAGGACCTGCTGACCCTGGTTGCCACCTGCGCCTGACCTCAAACTGTAGACTCTGGTTTTTCAAAGACCTCCCCTCGACCTGGTCATCCTGGTCCCCACCTGGGTCTCACTTGGACGTGGTGACACTTGTCACCATCGGGGACTCTCCTAGACCTGCTTACTGTGTTCCACACCTGGGCCTCAAGTAGACCTGTTCACCATGTTCCCCAGGACGGCCTCACATGGACCTGTTGCCACTGCTCCCCACCGGGGCCTCACGTGTACCTGGTAAGTCTGGTCCTCACTTGGGCCTCATCTGGACCTAGTGACTCTGGTCCCCACCTGGGCTTCACCTGGATCTGGTGACTCTGGTCCCCACCTGGACCTCTCCTACACATGGTGACTCCTTACCAACATGGACCTCACCTGGATCTGGTGACTCTGGTCCTCAGTTTGGCCTCACCTGGACCTGGTGTCTCTCGTCCCCACTTTGACCTAACTCAGAACTGCTGAATCTTGTCCCACCGAGACCGCATCCAGACCTGGTGACATTGTCCCCAGCTATGCCTCAATTCGACCTGAAGAATCTGGTTTTCAAGTGGGCCTCACATGGACCTGGGACTCAGCTGGATAAAGTGGCTCTGGTTCCCACAAGGGGCTCACCGGATACTGCTGACTGTGGTCTTATTCTATGCCTTACCAGCACCTAGTGATTCTGTTCCCCATCTGGGCCTGCATGGCCCTAGTGACTCTGGTCCTCACCCAGGCATCATTGGGACCTGGATACTCTATTCCACACCTGGGCCTCACTTTGACCAGGCACCTCTGGTCCCATTCTGGGCCTCAAACTAATCTGGTTACTCTGGTTACCACTCTGGGTCTCACCCTTACCTGGTGACTCTGGTCACTGCTTGGACTTCATTTGGGCCTGGTGAATCTGGTCCTTAGCTGGTCCGCACCTGGATCTCGTGACTGCTCGCCACCTGGGCCCCACCGGGACTTGGTGAATCCTGTTGCCACCGGCGCCTCACCTGGTCCTTGTGACTGTGGTCCCACCTGGATCTCACCTGGATCTGGTGTGTCTGGTTCCCATATTGGGCACTCCTGGAACTGGTTCCTGTGGTCTCCATCTGGGCTCACCTGGAACAAGATGACTCTGATCCATATTTGGGCCTCTCATGGACCTGTTGACTCTCGTCCATACCTGGACATCATTGCGACATGGATACTCTCTTATATACTTGGGCCTCACCTGGACCTGGTGACTGTGGTCCCACCTCGGCCTCACCTGGACGAGGTGACTGGTTCCCACAGGGACCTCAATTGTACCTGGTGACTCAGGTCCTCATATGGGCATCATGGGACCTGGTTTCTCAGTTCCACATCGGGGCCTCACCTGGACCTAGTGATTCTCGTCCCCTTCTGGGACTCACCCTGACATGGTGACTCTGGTCCCCACCTGGATATCACCAGAACCGGGTGACTCTGGTCCCCCTCTGGGACTCACCCGGAGCTGGGGACACTGGTCCTCAAGTAGGCCTAAGCAGGACCTGATGAATCTACTCCTCACTTAGGCTTCGACTGGACCTGTGACTCTTTTCCCACCTGGCATCAATCGGACATGGTTACTCTGTTCCCCACCTGCGTCCCACCTGGACATGATAACTTTGCTCTGCACTTTGGCCTCAACTGGTCCTGATGACACTGGACCCACCACCTAGGCCTCAATCTGGACCTGGTGACTATGGTCCCCACCTGGGTCTCACCTGGACCTGGTGACTCTCGTTCCCACATGAATGACACCTGGACCTGGTGACTGTGGTGTTCTTGTAGACTCACCTTTACCTGGTGACTCTGGTCCTCACTAGGGTCTCTCCTGGATTTGGTGACTCTGGCGTGCTGGTTGGCCTCACCTGGACCTGGTGAGTGGGGTTGCCACCTGGGCCTCACCCATACCTGGTGACTCAAGTCCCCACGTGGGCCTCTTGGACCTGCTGAATCTGGTCCTTACCTGGTCCTCTCCCAGACCCGGGGACTCTGGTCACCACCTGGGCCTCACCTGGACCTGGTGAATCTGGTCCCCATCTGGGCCTCACCCAGTCTTGGTTACTTTGTTCCCAACCTGGACCTGATTGCTGTGTACTCCTTCTTGGCCTCACCTGGAACTGGTGACTCTGATCCTAACTGGACCACACCCAGATCTGGTGATTCTGGTCCTCACATTTGGACCAATACGACCTGGATACTCTGTTCCACACCTGAGCCTCACTTGGACATGATGACTCTGTATCCCCTCTGAGCCTCACCCTGACATGGTGACTCTGGTCCCCATCTGGATGTCACCTAGACCAGGTGAAATTTGTACCCCTCTAAGCCTCAACAAGACCTTGTGACTCTGGCCCTCAACTGGGCCTCAGCGGGACCTAGTATAAATGCTCCCCACCTGCGCCTCATCTGGACCTGGTGACTCTGGTTCTACCTGGGGATCATCGGGATATGGTTACTCTATTCCCCACTGGGACTGACCTGATCCTGGTACCTCTGGTCCTGACTTTGGCCTCTTCATTACCAGGTGACTCTGGCTCCACCTGGGCCTCACCTGTAACAGGTGACTCTGATTCTAAGCATGGCCTCACCTGACCTGGTGACTGTGGTTCCCATCGGGACCTCACCTGGAACTCATGTCTGTGGTCCCACCTGGGCCTCACCAGGACCTGGTGTCTCTGGTACCCACCTGGGTAGCATCAGGATATGGTTACACTGTTCACTAACAGTGACCCAGCTGGACCTATTAACTCTGGTCTTCACCTGGACATGGTGACACTGGGTCCCACCTGGGTCTCTCCTGGACATGGTGAGTCGAATCCCCACCTGGTCGTCACCTGTAACTGGTGATTCTCGTTCCCAAGTGGACATGATATGGACCTGGTGGCTGCAGTGTTTCTAGCTTCTCATGTACCTCGTGACTCTGGTCCCCACCAGGGCCTCACCGGGACCTGGTGTGTGTGGTTGCCACCTGCACCTCACCTGGACCTGGGATTCTCGTCTACACCTGAGACTACCCTGGATCTGGTGACTGTGGTACCCACCTGGGCTTCACTTGGATTTGGGGACTCCGGTCCCCTCTGTACTCTCCTGGCCCTGTTGACCATGGCACTCAACTGGGCAAAATTGGGACCCGATGACTGTGTTCCATAACTGGACCTCACCTGTACCAGGTGACTCTAATCCTCCTCTGGGTCTCCCCGTGCCCTAGTGTCTGTGAACCCCACTTTGGCCTGACTTGGACCTGCTGACCCTGGTTGCCACCTGCGCCTGACCTCGAAATATTGACTCTGGTTCTTTCAAGGGCCTCCCGTGTACCTGGTGATCCTGGTCCCCACCTGGGCCTCACCTGGATGTGCTGACTCTTGTCACCACCGGGGACTCACCTGGACCTGCATGCTGTGTTCCATACCTGGGCCTCAATTAGCCCTGTTGAACATGGTCCCAAACCGGCCTCACATGGAACTGTTGCCTCTTATCCCCACCGAGGCCTCACGTATACCTGGTAACTCTGGTCCTCACCTGGGCCTCATCTGGATCTGGTGACTCTGGTCCCAATCTGGACGTCACCCGTATCTGGTGACTCTGGTCCCCCCTGGACCTCTCCTGGACCTGGTGACTCTCTTTCCAACATGGACCTCACTTGGATCTGGTGACTTTGGTCCTCAGTTAGGACTCACCTGTTCCTGGTGTCTTTCTTCCCCACTTTGACCTAACTCAGAACTGCTGAATCTTGTCCCACCTAGGCCGCACCCAGACCAGGTGACTCTTGTCCACAGCTATGCCTCAATTCGACCTGATGAATCTGGTCCTCACGCGGGCCTCACATCACCTGGGACTCATCTGGATAGACTGGCTCTGGTTCCCACAAGGGACTCACCTGATACTGGTGACTGTGGTCTTATTCTATGCCTCACCAGCACCTAGACGTTCTGTTCCTGCTCTGGGCCTGCAGGGCCCTAGTGACTCTGGTCCTCACCCAGGCATCATTGGGACCTGGATACTCTATTCCAAACCTGTGCCTCACTTTGACCAGGGACCTCTGGTCCCATTCTGGACCTCAAACTAAACTGGTTACTCTGGTTCCCCTCTGGGCCTCACCCTTACCTGGTGACTCTGGTCACCCCTTGGGCTTCACTTGGGCCTGGTGATTCTGGTCCTTAGCAGGTCCCCACCTGGATTGGTCGCCACCTGGGCCTCACCTGGACTTGGTGAATCCTGTTGCCACCTGCGCCCACCTGAACTTTGTGACTGTCGTCCCACCTGGACCTCACCTGTATCTGGGGGCTCTGGTTCCCATTTGGGACTCTCCTGGACCTGATTCCTGTGGTCTCCATCTGGCCTCACCTGGAACACAATGACTCTGATCCATATTTGGGCCTCTCCTGGACCTGTTGACTCTGGTCCTTACTTGGGCATCACTGGGACCTGGATACTCTCTTATATACCTGGGCCTTACCTGGACCTGGTGACTGTGGTCCCACCTGGGCCTCAACTGGACGAGGTGACTGGTTCCCCCAGGGACCTCACCGGGACCTGGTGACCCAGGTCTTCATATTGACATCGTGGGACCTGGTTTCTCAGTTCCACATTGGGGCCTCACCTGGAGCTAGTGATTCTCGTCCCCCTCTGGGCCTCACCCTGACGTGGTGACTCTGTTCCCCACGTGGATATCACCATAACCGGGTGACTCTGGTCCCCCTCTGGGACTCATCCGGAGCTGGGGACACTGGTCCTCAACTGGGCCTCAACAGGACCTGGTGAATCTACTCCTCACTTAGGCCTCGTCTGGACCTTGTGACTCTTTTCCCACCTGGCATCAATGGGACATGGTTACTCTGTTCCCCACCTGGGCCTCACCTGGACATGATAACTTTGCTCCGCACTTTGGCCTCAACTGGTCCTGATGACTCTGGTCCCGCCACCTAGGCCTCAATCTGGACTTGATGACTTTGGTCCCCACCTGGGTCTCACCTGGACCTGGTGACTCTCGTTCCCACATGAACCACACCTGGACCTGGTGACTGTGGTGTTCTTGTAGACTCACATTTACCTGGTGACTCCGGTCCCCACTAAGGCCTCACCTGGATCTAGTGACTCTGGCCTGCAGGTTGACCTCACCTGGACCTGGTGAGTAGGGTTTGCCACCAGGGCCTCACCCATACCTGGTGACTCAGGTCCCCACGTGGGCCTCTTGGACCTGGTGAATCTGGACCTTACCTGGTCCTCTCCCAGACCCGGGGACTCTGGTCACCACCTGGGCCTCACCTGGACCTGGTGAATCTCTTTCCCACATGAACCACACCTGGACCTGGTGACTGTGGTGTTCTTGTAGACTCACATTTACCTGGTGACTCCGGTCCCCACTAGGGCCTCACAAAAATCTAGTGACTCTGGCCTGCAGGTTGGCCTAAACTGGACCTGGTGAGTAGGGTTTGCCACCAGGGCCTCACCCATACCTGGTGACTCTGGTCCCCACGTGGACCTCTTGGACCTGGTGAATCTGGACCTTTGCTGGTCCTCTCCCAGACCCGGGGACTCTGGTCACCACCTGGGCCTCACCTGGACCTGGTGAATCTCGTCCCCATCTGGGCCTCACCCAGTCCTGGTGACTTTGTTTCCAACCTGGACCTGATTGCTGTGGACTCCTTCTTGGCCTCACCTGGAACTGGTGACTCTGATTCTATCTGCACGTCACCCAGACCTGGTGACTCTGGTCCTCACCTGGATATCATTGGTACCTGGTGACTCTGTTCCACACCTGAGCCTCACCTGGACATGATGACTCTGGAACCTCTATGGGCCTCACCCTGACCTGGATACTCTGGTCCCCATCTGGATGTCACCTTGACCAGGTGATTCTGGTACCCCTCTAGTGCTCAACCAGATCTGGTGACTCTGGTCCTCAACTGGGCCTCACCTGGACCTAGTGAATATGATCCATCTGGGCCTCATTCGGACCTGGTGACTCTAGTTCTACCTGGGCATCATCGGGGCATGCTTACTCTATTCCCCACTGGGACTGACCTGATCCTGGTAACTCTGGTCCTGACTTTGGCCTCTTCTGTACCAGGTGACTCTGGCACAACATGGGCCTCACCTGACTGGTGACTCTGATCCTAAGCATGGCCTCACCTGACCTGGTGACTTTGGTTCCCATCGGGACCTCTTCTGGACCTCATGTCTCTGGGCCCACCTGGGCCTCACCAGGACCTGTTTTCTGTAGTTCAGGTGACTCTGGTCCCCCTCTGGGTCTCACCGTGCCTTAGTGACGGTGAACCCCTCTTTGGCCTGACTTGGACCTGCTGATACTTGTGGCCACCTGCACCTGACCTCAAACTGTAGACTCTGGTTTTTCAAAGGTCACCCCTCGACCTGGTGTTCCTGGTCACCACCTGGGTCTCACTTGGACGTGGTGACACTTGTCACCACCGGGGACTCTCCTGGACCTGCTTACTGTGTTCCACACCTGGGCCTCAAGTAGACCTGTTGACCATGGTCCCCAGGACGGCCTCACATGGACCTCTTGCCACTGCTCCCCACCGGGGCCTCACTTGTACCTGGTATCTCTGGTCCCCACCTTTACCTCATCTGGACTTATTTACTCTGGTCCCCACCTGGACTTCACCTGGATCTGGTGACTCTGGTCCCCACCTGGACCTCTCCTTTACCAGGTGACTCTCTTTCCAACATGGACCTCACCTGGATCTGGTGACTCTGGTCCTCAGTTTGGACTCATCTGTTCCTGGTGTCTCTCTTCCCCACTTTGACCTAACTCAGAACTGCTGAATCTTGCCCCACCTAGGCCGCACCCAGACCAGGTGACTCTTGTCCACAGCTATGCCTCATTTCTACTTGGTGAATCTGGTCCTCACGTGGGCCTCACATCACCTGGGACTCATCTGGATAGACTGACTCTGGTTCCCACAAGGGGCTCACCTGATACTAGTGACTGTGGTCTTATTCTATGCCTCACCAGGACCTAGACGTTCTGTTTCTGATCTGGGCCTGCATGGCCCTAGTGACTCTGGTCCTCACTCAGCCATCATTGGGACCTGGATACTCTATTCCACACCTGGGCCTCACGTTGACCAGGGACCTCTGGTCCAATTCGGGGCCTCAAACTAAACTGGTTACTCTGGTTCCCCTCTGGGCCTCACCCTTACCTGGTGACTCTGGTCACCCCTTGGGCTTCACTTGGGCCTGGTGAATCTGGTCCTTAGCTGGTCCGCACCTGGATCTGGTCGCCAGCTGGGCCTCACCTGGACTTGGTGAATCCTGTTGCCACCTGCGCCTCCCCTGAACCTTGTGACTGTGGTCCCACCTGGACCTCACCTGGATCTGGTGGCTCCGGTTCCCATATGGGGCTCTCGTGGACCTGGTTCCTGTGGTCTCCATCTGGCCTCACCTGGAACACAATGACTCTGATCCATATTTGGGACTCTCCTGGACTGTTTACTCTGGTCCTTACCTGGGCATCATTGGGACCTGCATACTCTCTTATATACCTGGGCCTCACATGGACCTGGTGACTGTGTTCCCTCCTGGGCCTCACCTGGACGAGGTGACTGGTTCCTTCAGGGACCTCACAAGGACTTGGTGACTCAGGTCCTCATATGGGCATCATGGGACCTGGTTTCTCAGTTCCCCATCGGGGCCTCACCTGGACCTAGAAATTCTCGTCCCCCTCTGGGCCTCACCCTGACGTGCTGACTCTGGTCCCCACCTGGATATCACCAGAACCGGGTGACTCTGGTCCCCCTCTGGGAATCCCCTAGAGCAGGGGACACTGGTCCTAAACTGGGCCTCAACAGGACCTGGTAAATCTACTCCTCATTTAGGCTCATCTGGACCTTGTGACTCTTCCAACCTGGCATCAATGGGACATGGTTACTCTGTTCCCCACCTGGGCCTCACCTGGACATGATAACAATGCTCCACACTTTGGCCTCAACTGCTCCTGATGACACTCTTCCCCCCACCTAGGCCTCAATCTGGACCTGGTGACTGTGACCCCACCTGGGTCTCACCTGGACCTGGTGACTCTCGTTCCCACATGAACCACACCTGGACCTGGTGACTGTGGTGTTCTTGTAGACTCACATTTACCTGGTGACTCCGGTCCCCTCTAGAGCCTCACCCGGATGTGGTGACTCTGGCCTGCAGGTTGGCCTCACCTGGACCTGGTGAGTAAGGTTGCCACCTGGGCCTCACCAAAACCTGGCGACTCGCGTCCCCATGTGGGCCTCTTGGACCTGGTGAATCTGGTCCTTACCTGGTCCTCTCCCAGACCCTGGGACTCTCCTCAACATCTGGGCCGCATCTGGAACTGTTGAATCTTGTCCCCATCTGGGCCTCAAACAGTCCTGGTGATTTTGTTCCTCACGTGGACCTGATTGCTGTGGACACTTTCTTGGCCTCACCTGAAACTGGTGACTCTGATCCTATCTGCGCTTCACCCAGACCTGGTGACTCTGGTCCTCACCTGGGCATCATTGGTACCTGGTAAATCTGTTCCACACCTGAGCCTCACCTGGAGATGATGATCTGGAACCTCTCTGGGCCTCACCCTGACATGGTGACTCTGTTACCCATCTGGATGTCACCTGGCCCATGTGATTCTGATACCCCTCTAGGCCTCCACCAGTTCTGGTGACTCTGGCCATCAACTGGACCTCACCTGTACCTAGTGAATATGCTCCATCTGGGCCTCATTTGGACCTGGTGACTGTGGTCCCTACCTGGGCATCATCCGGACATGGTTCCACTGCATGGCCTACAGGTTGGCCTCACCTGGACCTGGTAACTCTGGTCCCTACCTGGGCATCATCGGGACATGGTTCCTCTCCATGGCCTGCATTTTGGTCTCACCTGGACCTGGTGAGTGGGGTTGCCACCTGGGCCTCACCCATATCTGGTGACACAGGTCCCCACATGGAACTCACTTGGACCTGGTGAATCTGGTCCTTACCTGGTCCTCACCCAGCACTGGTAACTCTGGCCACCACCTGGGAATCACCTGGACCTGGTGAATCTGGTCCCCATCTGGGCCTCACCCAGTCTTGGTGACTTTGTCCCCACCTGGACCTGATTGCTGTGGACTCCTTCTTGGCCTCACCTGGAACTGGTGACTCTGATCCTAACTGGGCCTCACCCAGATCTGGTGACTCTGGTCGTCACCTGTGGACCATTATGACCTGGATACTCTGCTCCACACCTGAGCCTCGCCTGAACTTGATGACTCTGGATCCACTCTGGGCCTAACCCTGACATGGTGACTCTGGTCCCCATCTGGATGTCACCTAGACCAGGTGAATCTGGAACCCCTCTAGGCCTCAACTTGACCTGGTGACTCTAGTCGTCATCTGGGCCTCACTGGGACATAGTGAACATACACCCCACTGCGCATCATCTGGACCTGGTGACTCTGGTTTACCAGGTCATCATCAGGACATGGTTACTCTTTTCCCTACTGGGACTGAACTGATCCTGGTAACTCAGGTCCTGACTTTGGCCTCTTCTGTACAAGGTGACTCTGGCTCCTCCTGAGCCTCACCTGTAACTGGTAACTCTGATCCTAAGCATGGCCTCACCAGACCTGGTGACTGTGGTTCCCATGGGACCTCACCTGGACCTCATGTCTCTGGTCCCACCTAGGCCTCACCAGTACCTGGTGTATCTGGTACCCACCTGGGTAGCATCAGGATATGGTTACCCTGTTCACTATCAGTGACCCAGCCGGACCTATTAACTCTGGTCTTCACCTGGGCCACACCTGGACATGGTGACACTGGTTCCCACCTGGGTCTCACCTGGACATGGTGAGTCGGATCCCCACATGTCCTCACCTGTAACTGGTGATTCTCGTTCCCACATGGACATCATGTGGACCTGGTGGCTGCAGTGTTTCCAGCTTCTCATGTACCTCGTGACTCTGATCCCCACCAGGGCCTCACCGTGTACTGGTGAGTGTGGTTTCACCTGTACCTCACCTGGACCTGGTGATTCTGGTCTGCACCTGAGACTACCCTGGATTTGGTGACTGTTGTCCCCACCTGGGCTTCATCTGGATTTGGGGACTCCGGTCCCCATCTGGGCCTCACCTGGCCCTGTTGACCATGGTCCTCAACTGGGCAAAATTGGGACACGGTGACTGTGTTCCACAACTGGACCTCACCTGGACCAGGTCACTCTGGACCCCCTCTGGGACTCACGTGCCCTAGTGACTGTGAACCCCACTTTGGCCTGACTTGGACCTGCTGACCCTGGTTGCCACCTGCGCCTGACCTCGAACTGTTGACTCTGGTTCTTTCAAGGGCCTTCACTGTACCTGGTGATTCTGGTCCCCACCTGGGCCAAACCAGAACGTGGTGACACTTGTCACCACCGGGGACTCACCTGGACCTGCTTACTGTGTTCCGTAACTGGGCCTCAATTAGACCTGTTGACTATGGTTCCCAAGCCGGCCTCACATGGACCTGTTGCCTCTGATCCCCCCCGGTGCTACACGTGTACCTGGTAACTCTGGTCCTGATCTGGGCCTTATCTGGACCTAGGTACTCCGGTCCCCACCTGGGCTTCACCTGGATCTGGTGACTCTGGTCCCCACCTGGAGTTCACCTGGATCTGGGGACTCTGGTCCACACCTGGACCTGACCTACATCTGGTGACTCTGGTTCTCACTTTGGCCTCACCTGGACCTGGTGTCTCTCGTCCCCACTTTGACCTAACTCCGAACTGCTGAATCTTGCCCCACCTATGCCGCACCCAGACCTGGTGACTCTTGTCCCCAGGTATCCCTCAATACGACCTGATGAATCTGGTCCTCACGTGGGCCTCACATGGACCTGGGACTCAGCTGGATAGAGTTGCTGTGGTTCCCACAAGGGGCTCAAGTGATACTGCTGAATATGGTCTTATTCTATGCCTCACCAGGACCTAGTGATTCTGTTCCCCATCTGGGCCTGCATGGCCCTAGTGACTATGGTCCTCACCCAGGCATCATTGGGTCCTGGATACTCTATCCACACCTGGGCCTCACTTTGACCAGGGCCCTCTGGTCCCATTCTGGGCCTCAAACTAAGCTGGTTACTCTGGTTCGCCCTCTGGGCCTCACCATTACCTGGTGACTCTGGTCACCCCTTGGGCTCACTTGGGCCTGGTGTTTCTGGTCCTTAGGTGGTACGCACCTGGATCTGGTGACTGGTCGCCACCTGGGCCTCAGCTGGACATGGTGAATCCTATTGCCAGCTGTGCCTCTCCTGGACCTTGTGACTGTGGTCCCACCTGGAACTCACCTGGATCTGGTGGCTCTGGGTCCCATATGGGGCTCTCCTGGACCTGGTTCCCGTGGTATCCATCTGGACTCACCTGGAACAAAATGACTCTGATCCATATTTGGGCCTCTCCTGTGCCTGTTGACTCTGGTCCTAACCTGGGGATCATTGGCAAATGGACACTCTCTTATATACGTGGGCCTCACCTGGACCAGGTGACTGTGGTCCCACCTGGGCCTCACCTGGACGAGTTGACTGGTTCCAACAGGGACCTCACCAGGACCTGGTGATTCAGGTCCTCATATGGGCATCATGGGACCTGGTTTCAGTTCCACATCGGGGCTTCACCTGGACCTAGTGATTCTCATCCCCTTCTGGGCCTCACCCTGATGTAGTGACTCTGGTCCCCAGCTGGATATGCCAAGAACCGGGTGAGTCTGGTCCCCCTCTGGGACTCACCCGGAACTGGGGACACTGGTACTCAACCGGGCCTCAACAGGACCTGGTGAATCTACTCCTCACTTAGGTTTCGTCTGGACCTTGTGACTCTTTTCCCACCTGGCATCAATGGGACATGGTTACTCTGTTCCCCACCTGGGCCTCACCTGGACATGATAACTTTGCTCCACACTTTGGCCTCAAATGTTCCTCATGACTCTGGTTCCCCCACCTAGGCCTCAATCTGGACCTGGTGACTGTGGTCTCCACCTGGGTCTCCCCTGGACCTGGTGACTCTCGTTCACATATGAACCACAACAGGACCAGGTGACTGTGGTGTTCTTGTAGACTCACATTTACCTGGTGACTCCGGTCCCCACCAGGGCCTCACCTGGATCTGGTGACTCTGGCATGCAGGTTGGCCTCACCTGGACCTTGTGAGTGGGGTGGCCACCTGGGCCTCACCCATACCTGGTGACTCAGGTCCCCCCGTGGGCCTCTTGGACCTGGTGAATCTGGTCCTTACCTCGTCCTCTCCCAGACCCGGGAATTCTGGTCACCACCTGGGCCTCACCTGGACCTGGTGAATCTGGTCCCCATCTGGGCCTCACCCAGTCCCTGGGACTTTCTTACCCACCTGGACCTGCTTGCTGTGGACACTTTCTTTGTCTCACCTAGATCTGGTGACTCTGATCCTATCTGCGCATCACCCATATCTGGTGACTCTGGTCCTCACCTGGGCATCATAGGTACCTGGTGACTCTGTTCCACACCTGAGCCTCACCTGGACCTGATGACTCTGGAAAATCTCTGGGCCTCACCCTGACCTGGTGACTCTGGTCCCCATCTGGATGTCACCTGGACCAGGTGATTCTGGTACCCCTCTAGGCCTCAACCAGATCTGGTGACTCTGGTCCCACTTGGCCCTCACCAGGACCTGGTGTCTCTGGTACCCACCTGGTTAGCATCAGGATATGGTACTCTGTTAACTAACAGTGACCCATCGGGAACTATTAACTCTGGTCTTCACCTGGGCCACACCTGGACAGGTGACACTTGTTTCTACCTGGGTCTCAACTGGACATGGGGAGTCGGATCCCCACCTGGTCATCACCTGTAACTGGTGATTCTCGTTCCCACGTGGACATCATGTGGACCTGGTGGCTGCAGTGTTTCTAGCTTCTCATGTATCTCGTGTCTCTGGTCCCCACCAGGGCCTCACCGGGACCTGGTGAGTGTGGTTTCCACCTGCACCTCCCCTGGACCTGGTGATTCTGATCTGCACTGGAGACTACCCCGGAACTGGTGACTGTGTTTCCCACCTGGGCTTCACCTGGATTTGGGTACTCCGATCCCCATCTGGGCCTCACCTGGCCCTGTTGACCATGGTCCTCAACTGGGCAAAATTGGGACCCGGTGACTGTGTTCCACAACTGAACCTCACCTGAACCAGGTGACTCTGGTCCCCCTCTGGGTCTCACCGTGCGCTAGTGACTGTGAACCCCACTTTGGCCTGACTTGGACCTGCTGACCCTGGTTGCCAACTACGACTGACCTCGAAGTGTTGACTCTGGTTCTTTCAATGGCCTCCCGTGTACCTGGTGATCCTGGTCCCCACGTGGGCCTCACCTGGACGTGGTGACTCTTGTCACCTCCGGGGACTTCCTGGACTTGCTTACTGTGTTCCACACCTGGGCCTCAAGTAGACCTGTTGACCATGGTCCCCAAGCCGGCCTCACATGGACCTGTTGCTTCTGATCCCCACCGGGGCCTCACGTGTACCTAGTAACTCTGGTCCTCACCTGGGCCTCATCTTGACCTATTGACTTTGGTCCCCACCTGTGCTTCACCTGGATCTGGTGACTCTGGTCCCCACTTGGACTTCACCTGGATCTGGTGACTCTGGTCCCCACCGGGACCTCTCTTGGACCTGGTGACTCTCTTTGAACCTGGGCCTCACCTGGATCTGGTGACTCTGGTCCCCACCTGGACCTCACCTGCATCTGGTGACTCTGGCGTGCAGGTTGGCCTCACCTGGACCTGGGTAGTGGGGTTGCCACCTGGGCCTCACACATAGCTGGTGACTCAGGTCCCCACGTGTGCCTCATTTGGACCTGTTGAATCTGGTCCTTAGCTGGTCTTCTCCCAGACCCGAGGACTCTGGTCACCACCTGGGAATAACCTGGACCTGGTGAATCTGGTCCAAATCTGGGCCTCACCAAGTCCTGGTGACTTTCTTCACCACCTGGACCTGTTTGCTGTGGACGCCTTCTTGGCGTCACCTGGAACTGGTGATTCTGATCCTATCTGCGTGTCACCCAGATCTGGTGACTCTGGTCCTCACCTGGGCATCATTGGTACCTGGTGATTCTGTTCCACACCTGAGCCTCACCTGGACCCGATGACTCTGGAACCACTCTGGGCCTCACCCTGACCTGGTGACTCTGGTCCCCATCTGGACCCCTCCTCAACCAGGTGACTCTCTTTCCAACATGGATCTCACCTGGATCTGGTGACTCTCTTTCCAACATGGACCTCACCTGGATCTGGTGACTCTGGTCCTCAGTTTGGCCTCACCTGGACCTGGTGTCTCTCATCCCCACTTTGACCTAACTGAGAACTGCTGAATCTTGTCCCACCTAGGCCGCACCCAGACCTGGTGACTCTTGTCCCCAGCTATGCCTCAATTCGACCTGATGAATCTGGTCCTCACGTGGGCCTCACATGGACCTGGGACTCAGCTGGATACAGTGGCTCTGGTTCCCACAATGGGCTCACCTGATACTGCTGACTGTGGTCTTATTCTATGCCACACCAGGACCTAGTATTTCTGTTCCCCAACTGGGCTTGCATGGCCCTAGTGCCTCTCGTCCTCACCCAGGCATCATTGGGTGATGGACCCAAAGATCCTCACCCTGGATACTCTATTCCACACCTGTGCCTCACTTTGAACAGGGACTTCTGGTCCCATTCTGGGCCTCAAACTAAACTGGTTACTCTGGTTCCCCTCTGGGCCTCACCCTGACCTGGTGACTCTCATCCCCATCTGGATGTCACCGGGACCAGGTGATTCTGGTATCCCTCTAGGTCTCAACCAGATCTGGAAACTCTGGTCCTCAACTGGGCCTCAACTGGACCTAGTGAATATGCTGCATCTGGACCTCATTTGGACCTGGTGACTCTGGTCCCTACCTGGGCATCATCGGGACATGGTTCCACTGCATGGCCTGAAGGTTTGCCTCACCTGGATCTGGTAACTCTGGTCCCAACCAGGGCATCATCGTGACATGGTTCCTCTGCATGGCCTGCATTTTGGCCTCACCTGGACCTGGGGAGTGGGGTTGCCACCTGGGCCTCACCCATACCTGGTGACACAGGTCCCCACGTGGGCCTCACGTGGACCTGTTGAATCTTGTCCTTACCTGGTCCTCACCCGGAACTGGTAAGTCTGGTCAAGACCTGTAAGTCACCTGGACCTGGTGAATCTGGTCCCCATCTGGGCCTCACACAGTCCTGGTGAATTTGTTGCCCACCTGGACCTGATTGCTGTGGACTCCTTCTTGGCCTCACCTGGAACTTGTGACTCTGATCCTAACTGGGCCTCACCCAGATCTGCTGACTCTGGTCCTCACCTGTGGACCATTATGACCTGGATACTCTGTTCCACACCTGAGCCTCACCTGGACCTGATGACTCTTAATCCTCTCTGGGCCTCAGCCTGACATGGTGACTCTGGTCCCCATCTGGATGTCCTCTAGACCAGGTGAATCTTGTCCCCCTCCAGGCCTCAACTAGACCTGGTGACACTGGTGCTCAACTGGGCCTCATCGGGACCGAGTGAAAATGCTCCCCACCTGCGCCTCAATTGGACCTGTTGACTCTGGTTCTACCTAGGTTCTTTGGGACATGGTTACTCTATTCTCCACATGGACTGACCTGATCCTGGTAACTCTGGTCCTGACTTTGGCCTCTTCTGTACCAGGTGACTCTGGCTCCACCTGGGCCTCACGTGTAACTGGTGACTCTGATCCTAAGCATGGCCTAACCTGACCTGGTGACTGTGGTTCCCAATGGGATCTCACCTGGAACTCATGTCTCCGGTCCCACCTGGGCCTCATCAGGACCTAGTGTCTCTGGTACCCACCTGGGTAACATCAGGATATGGTTACACTGTTCACTAACAGTGACCCAGCCGGACCTATTAACTCTGGTCTTCACCTGGGCCACACCTGGACATGGTGAAACTCGTTCCCACCTGGTTCTCACATGGACATGGTGAGTTGGATCCCCACCTGGTCCTCACCTGTAACTGGTGATTCTCGTTCCCACATGGACATCATGTGGACTTGGTGGCTACAGTCTTTCTAGCTTCTCAAACACCTCGTGACTCTGGTCCCTACCAGGGCCTCACCGGGACATGGCGAGTGTGGTTGCCACTTGCACCTCACCTTGACCTGGTGATTCTGGTCTGCACCTGAGACTGCCCTGGATCTGGTGACTGTGGTCCCCACCTGGGCTTCACCTGGATATTTTGACTCCGGTCCCCAT
This sequence comes from Canis aureus, assembly GCF_053574225.1. Lineage (NCBI taxonomy): Eukaryota > Metazoa > Chordata > Mammalia > Carnivora > Canidae > Canis > Canis aureus. Next base: position 1,411,238 of record NW_027554422.1, read on the forward strand.
CTGGGCCTCACCTGGCCCTGTTGACCATGGTCCTCAACTGGGTAAAATTGGGACTCGGTGACTGTGTTCCACAACTGGACTTCACCTCGACTAGGTTACTCTGGTCCCCCTCTGGGTCTCACCGTGCCCTAGTGACTGTGATCCCCACTTTGGCCTGACTTGGACCTGCTGATCCTGTTTGCCACCTGCGCCTGACCTCGAACTCTTGACTCTGGTTCTTTCAAGGCCCTCCCCTGTACCTGGTGATCTTGGTGCCCACCTGAGCCTCACCTGGACGTCGTGACCCTTGTCACCACCGGCGACTCACCTGGATCTGCTTACTGTGTTCCATACCTGGGCCTCAGGTACCTGTTGACCATTGGCCCCAAGCCGGCCTCACATGGACCTGTTGCCTCTGATCAAAACCGGAGCTCACGTGTACCTGGTTACTCTGGTCCTCACCTGGACTCATCTGGACCTAGTGAGTCTGGTCCCCATCTCGGCTTCACGTTGATCTGGTGACTCTGGTCCCCATTGGACTTCACCTGGATCTGGTGACTCTGGTCCCCACCTGGACCTCTCCTGGACCTGGTGACTCTCTTTCCAACATGGACCTCACCTGGATCTGTTGACTCTGGTCCACAGTTTGGCCTCCCCTGGACCTGATGTCTCTCGTCCCCACTTTGACCTAACTCAGAACTGCTGCATCTTGCCCCACCTAGGCCGCACCCAGACTTGGTGACTCTTGTCCCCAGCTATGCCTCAATTCGACCTGATGAATCTGGTCCTCACGTGAGCCTCACATGGACCTGGGACTTGGCTGGATAGAGTGGCTCTGTTTCCCACAAGGGGCTCACCTGATACTGGTGACTCTGTTCTTATTCTATGCCTCACCAGGACCTAGTGATTCTGTTCCCCATCTGGGCATGCATGGCCCTAGTGACTCTGGTCCACACCCAGGCATCATTGGGACCTGGATACTCTATTCCACACCTGGGCCTCACTTTGAGCAGGGACCTCTGGTCCCATTCTGGGCCCCAAACTAAACTGGTTACTCTGGATCCCCCTCTGGGCCTCACCCTTACCTGGTGACTCTAGTCACCCCTTGGGCTTCACTTGGGACTGGTGAATCTGGTCCTTGGCTGGTCCTCACCTGGATCTGCGACTGTTCACCACCTGGGCCTCTCCTGGACTTGGTGAATCCTGTTGCAACCTGCGCCTCACCTGGACTTTCTGACTGTGGTCCCACCTGAAACTAACCTGGATCTGGTGGCTCTGGTTCCCATATGGGGCTCTCCTGGTCCGTGTTCCTGTGGTCTCCATCTGGCCTCAACTGGAACTCAATGACTCTGATCCATATCTGGGCCTCTCCTGGACCTGTTAACTCTGGTGCTTACCTGGGCATCATTGGGACCTGGGTGCTCTATTATATACCTGGGCCTCACCTGGACCTGGTGACTGTGGTCCCACCTGGGCCTCACCTGGACGAGGTGACTGGTTCCCACAGGGACCTCACCTGGACCTGGTGACTCAGGTCCTCATATGGGCATCATGGGACCTAGTTTCTCAGTTCCACATAGGGGCCTCCCCTGGACCTAGTGATTCTCGTCCCCCTCTGGGCCTCACCCTGATGTGGTGACTCTGGTCCCCACCTGGATATCACCAGAACCGGGTGCCTCTGGTCCCTCACTGGGACTCACCCGGAGCTGGGGACACTATTCCTCAACTGGGCCTCAACAGGACCTGGTGAATCTACTCCTCACTTAGGCCTCGTCTAGACCTTGTGACTCTTTTCCCACCTGGCATCAATGGGACATAGTTACTCTGTTCCCCATCTGGGCCTCACCTGGACATGATAACTTTGCTCCGCACTTTGGCCTCAACTGGTCCTGATGACTCTGGTACCCCACCTAGGCCTAAATCAGGACCTGGTGACTGTGGTCCCCACCTGGGTCTCACCTGGACCTGGTGACTCTCGTTCCCACATGAGCAAACCCTGGAAATGGTGACTGTGGTGTTCTTGTAGACTCATTTTACATGGTGACTCCGGTCCCCACTAGGGCCTAACCTGGACCTGGTGACTCTGGCCTACAGGTTGGCCTCACCTGGACCTGGTGAGTGGGGTTGCCACCTGGACCTCACCCATACCTGGTGACTCAGTTCCCCACGTGGGCCTCTTGGACCTGGTGAATCTGGTCCTTACCTGGTCCTCTCCCAGACCCGGCGTCTCTGGTCACCACCTGGGCCTCACTTGGTCCTGGTGAATCTCGTCCCCACTGGGCCTCACCAAGTCCTGGTGACTTTGTTCCCCACCTGAACCTGATTGCTGTGCACTCTTTTATGGCCTCACCTGGAACTGGTGAGTGATCCTATCTGCGCGTCACCCAAACCTGGTGACCCTGGTCCTCACCTGGGCATCATCGGGACATGGTTACTCTGTTTCCCACTGGGACTGACCTGATCCTGGTAAGTCTCGTCCAGACTTTGGTCTCGTCTGTACCAGGTGACTGTGGCACCACCTGGGCCTCACTTTTATCTGGTGACACTGATTCTAAGCATGACCTCACCTGACCTGGTGACTGTGGTTCCCATTAGGACCTCACCTGGAAATCATGTCTCTGGTCCCACCTGGGCCTCACCGAGACCTGGTGTCTCTGGTACCCACCTGGGTAGCATCTAGATATGGTTACCCTGTTCACTATCAGTGACCAAGCCGGACCTATTAACTGTGGTTTTCACATGGGCCACACCTGGACATGGTGACCTGGTTCCCACCTGGGTCTCACCTGGACATGGTGAGTGGATCGCCACCTGGTCCTCACCTGGTCCTCACCTGTAACTGTAACTGGTGATTCTCGTTCCCACGTGGACATCATGTGGACCTGGTGGCTACAGTGTTTCTACTTCTCATGTACCTCGTGATTCTGGTCCCCACCAGGGCTTCACCGGGACCTGGTGAGTGTGGTTGCCAACTGCACCACACCTGGTCCTGGGATACTCGTCTGCACCTGAGACTACACTGGATCTGGTGACTGTGGTACCCACCTGGGTTTCACCTGGATTTGGGGACTCCGGTCCCCTCTGGGCCTCACCTGGCCCTGTTGACCATGGCACACAACTGGGCAAAATTGGGACCCGATGACTGTATTCCACAACTGGACCTCAAGTAGACCTGTTGAACATGGTCCCCAAGCAGGCCTCACATGGACCTGTTGCCTCTGATCCCCACCGGGGCCTCACGTGTACCTGGTAACTCCTGTCCTCACTTGGGCCTCATCTGGTCCTAGAGACTCTGGTCTCCACCTGGGCTTCACCTGGATCTGGTGACTCAGGTCCCCACCTGGACTTACCTGGATCCGTTGACTCTGGTCCCCACCTGGACCTCTCCTGGACCTGGTGACTCTCTTTCCAACATGGACCTCACCTGGATCTGGTGACTCTGGTCCTCAGTTTGGCCTCACCTGGACCTGGTGTCTCTCGTCCCCACTTGAACCTAACTCTGAACTGCTGAATCTTGCCCCAACCTAGGTCGCATCCAGACCAGGTGACTCTTGTCCCCACCTATGCCTCAATTCCACCTGATGAATCTGGTCCTCACGTGGGTCTCACATGGACCTGGCACTCAGATGGACCTGGGACTCACCTGGATAGAGTGGCTCTGGTTCCCACAAGGGGTCACCTGATACTGGTGACTGTGGTTTTCTTCTATGCCTCATCAGGACCTAATGATTCTGTTCCCCATCTGGGCCTGCATGGCCCTAGTGACTCTGGTCCTCACCCAGGCATCATTGCGACCTGGATACTCTATTCCACACTTGGGCCTCACTTTGACCAGGGACCTGTGGTCCCATTCTGGGCCTCAAACTAAACTGGTTACTCTGGTTCCCCCTCTGGGACTCACCCTTACCTGGTGACTCTGGTCACCCCTTGGGCTTCATTTGGGCCTGGTGAATCTTGTCCTTAGGTGGTCCGCACCTGGATCTGGGACTGTTCGCAACCTGGGACTCTCCTGGACTTGGTGAATCCTGTTGCCACCTGGGCCTCACTTGGACCTTGTGACTGTGGTCCCACCTGGACCTCACCTGGATCTGGTGGCTCTGGTTCCCATATGGGGCTCTCCTGGACCTGGTTCCTGTTGTCTCCATCTGGCCTCACCTGGAACACAATGACTCTGATCCATATTTGTGCCTCTCCTGCACCTGTTGACTCTGGTCCTTACCTGGGCATCATTGGGACCTGGATACTCTCTTATATACCTGGGCCTCACCTGGACCTGGTGACTGAGGTCCCACCTTGGCCTCACCTGGATGAGGTGACTGGTTCCCACAGGGACCTCACCTTGTCCTGGTGACTCAGGTCCTCATATGGGCATCATGGGACCTGGTTTCTCAGTTCCACATAGGGGCCTCACCTGGACCTAGTGATTCACCTTCCCCTCTGGGCGTAACCCTGACGTGGTGACTCTGGTCCCCACCTGGATATCACCAGAACCTGGTGACTCTGGTCCCCCTCTGAGTCTCACCCGGAGCTGTGGACACTGGTCCTCAACTAGGCCTCAAAAGGACCTGATGAATCTACTCTTCACTTAGGCCTCGTCTGGACCTTGTGACTCTTTTCCCACCTGGCATCAATGGGACATTGTTACTCTGTTCCCCACCTGGGCCTCACCTGGACATGATAACTTTGCTCCATTTTTTGGCCTCAACTGCTCCTGATGACTCTCGTCCCCCCATCTAGGCCTCAATCAGGACCTGGTGACTGTGTTCCCCACCTGGGTCTCCCGTGGACCTGGTGACTCTCGTTCCTACGTGAACCACACCTGGACTTGGTGACTGTGGTGTTCTTGTAGACTCACATTTCCTTGGTGACTCCGGTCCCCCCTAGGGCCTAACCTGAATCTGGTGACTCTGGCCTGCAGGTTGGCCTCACCTGGACTTGGTGAGTGGGGTTGACACCTGGGCGTCACCCATACCTGGTGACTCAGATCCCCACGTGGGCCTCTTGGACCTGGTGAATCTGGTCCTTACCTGGCCTCTCCCAGACCCAGGGATTCTGGTCACCACCTGGGCCTCACCTGGACCTGGTGATTCTGGTCCCCATCTGGGCCTCACCCAGTGTTGGTGACTTTGTTCCCCACCTGGACCTGATTGCTGTGGACTCTTTCTTGGCCTCACTTGGAACTGGTGACTCTGATCGTATCTGCGCGTCACCCAGACCTGGTGGCTCTGGTCCTCAACTGGGCATCATTGGTACATGGTGCCTCTGTTCCACACCTGAGCCTCACCAGGACATGATGATTCTGGAACCTCTCTGTGCCTCACCCTGACCTGGTGACTCTGGTCCCCATCTGGATTTCACCTAGACCAGGTGAATCTGGTACCCATCTAGGCCTCAACTAGACCTGGTGACACTGGTCCTCAACTGGGCCTCACCGGGACCTCGTGAATATGCTCCCCACCTGAGCCTCCTCTGGACCTGGTGACTCTGGTTCTACCTGGGCATCATCGGGACATGGTTACTCTATTCCCCACTGGGACTGACGTGATTCTGGTAACTCTGGTCCTGACTTTGGCCTCTTCTGTACCAGGTGACTCCGGTTCCACCTGGCCCTCACCTGTAACTGGTGACTCTGATCATAAGCATGGCCTCACCTGTCCTAGTGACTGTGGTTCCCATCGGGACCTCACCTGGACCTCATGTCTCTGTTCCCACCTGGTCCTCACCAGGACCTGGTGTCTCTGGTACCCACCTGAGTAGCATCAGGATATGGTTACAGTGTTGACTAACAGTGAACCAGCTGGACCTATTAACTCTGGTCTTCACCTGGGCCACACCTGGACCTGGTGATTCTGGTCTGCACCTGGAACTACCCTGCATCTGGTGTTTTTGGTCCCCAACTGGGCTTCACCTGGATTTGGGGTTGGGGACTCCAGTCCCCATCAGGGCTTTACCTGGCCCTGTTGACCATGGTCCTCAACTTGGCAAAATTGGGACCCAGTGACTGTGTTCCACAACTGGACCTCACCTGTACCAGTTGACTCTGGTCCCCCTCTGGGTCTCACCGTGCCCTAGTGACTGTGAACCACACTTTGGCCGGACTTGGACCTGCTGACCCTGGTTGCCACCCGCGCCTGACCTCGAACTGTTGACTCTGGTTCTTTCAAGGGCCTACCCTGGACCTGGTGATCCCGGTCCCCAACTGGGCCTCACCTGGACGTGGTGACTCTTGTCACCACCGGGGACTCACCTGGACCTGGTTACTTTATTCCACACCTGGGCCTCAAGTAGACCTGTTGACCATGGTCCCCAAGCTGGCCTCACATGGACCTGTTGCCTCTGATCCTCACCAGTGCCTCAACTGTACCTGGTAACTCTGGTCCTCAATTGGGCCTCATCGGGACCTAGTGACTCTGGTCCCCACCTGGGCTTCACCTGGATCTGGTGACTCTGGTCCCCACCTGGACTTCACCTGGATCTGGTGACTCTGGTTCCCACCTGGGCCTCTCCTGGACCTGGTGACTCTCTTTCCAACATGGACCTCACCTGGATCTGGTGACTCTGGTCCTCAGTTCGGCTTCACCTGGACCTGGCGCCTCTCCTCCCCACTTTGACCTAACTCAGAACTGCTGAATCTTGCCCCACCTAGGCTGCATTCATTTGGGCCTGGTGAATCTGGTCCTTAGATTGTCCTCACTTGGATCTGGTGACAACTCAACACCTGGGCCTCACCTGGAAATCTTGAATCCTGTTGCCACCTGCGCCTCACCTGGACCTTGTGACTGTGGTCCCACCTGGACCTCACCTGGATCTGGTGGCTCTGTTTCCCATATGGGGCTCTCCTGGACCTGGTTCCTGTGGTCTCCATCTGGCCTCACCTGGAACACAATGACTCTGATCCATATTTGAACCTCTCCTGGACCTGTTGTCTCTGGTCCTTACATGGACATCATTGGGACCTCGATACTCTCTTATATAACTCGGCCTCACCTGGACCTGGTGAATTTGGTCCCACCCGGGCCTCACCTGGATGAGGTGAGTGATTCCCACAGGGACCTCACCTGGACCTGGTGACTCAGGTCCTCATATGGCCATCATGGGACCTGGTTCTCTGTTCCACATCGGGGCCTCACCTGGACCTAGTGATTCTCGTCCCCCTCTGGGCCTCACCCTGACGTGCTGACTCTGGTCCCCACCTGGATATCAGCAGAACCGGGTGACTCTGGTCCCCCTCTGGGACTCACCCGGAGATGGGGACACTGACCCTCAACTGGGCCTCAATAGGACCTGGTGAATCTACTCCTCACTTAGGCCTCGTCTGGAACTTGTGACTTTTTCCCACCTGGCATCAATGGACATGGTTACTCTGTTCCCCACCTGGGCCTCACCTGGACATGGTAACTTTGTTCCACACTTTGGCCTCAACTGGTCCTGATGACTCTGGTCCCCCCACCTAGGCCTCAGTCTGGACCTGGTGACTGTGGTCCCCACCTGGGTCTCACCTGTACCTGGTGATTCTCGTTCCCACATGAACCACACCTGGACCTGGTGACTGTGGTGTTCTTGTAGACTCACATTTACCTGGTGACACTGGTCCCCACTAGGGACTCACCTGGATCTGGTGACTCTGGCCTGCCGGTTGGCCTCACCTTGACCTGGTGAGTGGTGTTGCCACATGGGCCTCACACATAGCTGGTGACTCAATTCCCCTCGTGGGCCTCTTGGACCTGGTGAATCTGCTCCTTACCTGGTCCTGTCCCAGACCCGGGGACTCTGGTCACCACCTGGGCCTCACCTGGACCTGGTGAAATTGGACCACATCTGGGCCTCACCCAGTCCTGGTGACTTTGTTCCCCACCTGGACCTGATTGTAGTGGACACTTTCTTGGCCTCACCTGGAACTGGTGACTCTGATCCTATCAGCGTGTCACCCAGATCTGGTGACTCTGGGCCTCACCTGAGCATCATTGGTACCTGGTGACTCTGTTCCACGCCTGAGCCTAACCTGGACATGATGACTCTGGAACCACTCTGGGCCTCTCCCTGACCTGATGCCTCTGGTCCCCATCTGGATGTCACCTGGACGAGGAGATTCTGGTACCCCTCTAAGCCTCAACCAGATCTGGTGACAGTGCTCCTAAACTGGGCCTCGCTGGACCAAGTGAATATGCTCCATCTGGGCCTCATTTGGACCTGGTGACTCTGGTCCCTACCTGGGCATCATCGGGACATGGTTCCACTGCATGGCCTGCATATTGGCCTCACCTGGACCTGGGGAGTGGGGTTGCCACCTGGCCTCACCCATGCTTGGTGACACAGGTACCCACGTGGGCCTCACTTGGACCTGGTGAATCTGGTCCTTACTTGGTCCTCACCCGGAACCGGTAACTCTGGTCACACCCTGGGAATCACCTGGACCTGGTGAATCTGGTCCCCATCTGGGCCTCACACAGTCTTGGTGACTTTGTTCCCAACCTGGACCTGATTGCCGTGGACACCTTCTTGGCCTCACCTGGAACTGGTGACTCTGATCCTAACTGGACCTCACCTAGATCTGGTGATTTTGGTCCTCACCTGTGGACGAATACAACCTGGATACTCTGTTCCACACCTGAGCCTCACCTGGACATGATGACTCTGGATCCCCTCTGGGCCTCACCCTGACATGGTGACTCTGTTCCCCATCTGCATGTCACCTAGACCAGGTGAATCTGGTACCCCTCTAGGCCTCAACTAGACCTGGTGACTCTGTTCCTCAACTGGCCCTCACCGGGACCTGGTGAACATGCTCCAACCTGCGCCTCCTCTGGACCTGGTGACTCTGGTCTACCTGGGCATCATCGGGACATGGTTACTCTATTCCCCACTGGGACTGACCTGATCCTGGTAACTCTGGTCCTGACTTTGGCCTCTTCAGTACCAGGTGACTCTGGCTCCACCTGGGCCTCTCCTGTAACTGGTGACTCTGATCGAAGCATGGCCTCACCTGAGCTGGTGACTGTGGTTCTCCTGGGACCTCACCTGGAACTCATGTCTCTGGTCCCACCTGGGCCTCATCAGGACCTGGTGTCTCTGGTACCCACCTGGGTAGCATCAGGATATGGTTACACTGTTCACTAACAGTGTCCCAGCCGGACCTATTAACTCTGGTCTTCACCTGGACTTGGTGACAATGTTTCCCACCTGGGTCTCACCTGGACATGGTGAGTCGGATCCCCACCTGATCCTCACGTGTAACTGTTGATTCACGTTCCCACGGGGACATCATGTGGACCTGGTGGCTGCAGTGTTTCTACTTCTCATGTACCTCGTGATTCTGGTCCCCACCAGGGCTTCACCGGGACCTGGTGAGTGTGGTTGCCAACTGCACCACACCTGGTCCTGGGATTCTCGTCTGCACCTGAGACTACCCTGGATCTGGTGACTGTGGTACCCACCAGGCTTCACCTGGATTTGGGGACTCCGGTCCCCTCTGGGCCTCACCTGGCCCTGTTGACCATGGCGCACAACTGGGCAAAATTGGGACCAGATGACTGTGTTCCACAACTGGACCTCACCTGTACAAGGTGACTCTAATCCCCCTCTGGGTCTCACCGTGCCCTAATGACTGTGAACCCCATTTTGGCCTGACTTGCTCCTGCTGACCCTGGTTGCCACCTGCGCCTGACCTCGAACTGTGGACTCTGGATATTTCAAGGTCCTCCCCTGTACCTTGTGATCCTGATCCCCACCTGGGCCTCACCTGGACGTGGTGACACTTGTCACCACCGGGGACTCACCTGGAACTGCTTACTGTGTTCGACACCTGGGCCTCATGTAGACCTGTTGACCATGGTACCCAAACAGGCCTCACATGTACATGTTGCCTCTGATCCCCACGGGGCCTCACGTGTACCTGGTAACTCTGGTCCTAACCTGGGCCTCATCTGGACCTAGTGACTCTGGTCCCCACCTGGGCTTCACCTGAATCTGGTGACTCTGGTCCCCACCTGGACTTCATGTGGATCTGGTGGCTCTGGTTCCCACCTGGACTTCACCAGGATCTGGTGACTCTGTTCCCCACCTATACCTCTCCTGGACCTGTTGACTCGCTTTCCAACATGGACCTCACCAGGATCTGGGGACTCCGGTCCACACCTGGACCTGACCTGCATCTGGTGACTCTGGTCCTCAGTTTGGCCTCACCTGGATCTGGCATCTCTCGTCCCCACTTTGACCTAACTCAGAACTGCTGAATCTTCCCCCACCTCGGCCGCAACCAGACCTGGTGACTCTTGTCCCCAGCTAGGCCTCAATTGGACCTGATGAATCTGGTCCTCACGTGGGCCTCACATGGACCTGGGACTCAGCTGGATAGAGTGGCTCTGGTTCCCACAAGGGGCTCACCTGATACAGCTGACTGTGGTCTTATTCTATGCCTCACCAGGTCCTCGTGATTCTGTTCCCATCTGGGCCTGCATGGCCCTAGTGACTCTGGTCCTCACCCAGGAATCATTAGGACCTGGATATTCTATTCCACACCTGTGCCTCACATTGACCATGGACCTCTCGTCCCATTCTGGGACTCAAAGTAGTTACTGGTTCCCCTTTGGGCCTCACCCTTACCTGGTGACTCTGGTCACCCGTTTGGCTTCACTTGGGCCTCGTGAATCTGGTCCTTAGGTGGTCTCACCTGGATCTCGTGAATGGTCTCCACCTGTGCCTCACCTGGACTTGGTGAATCCTGTTCCTACATGCGCATCACCTGGACCTTGTGACTGTGGGCCTACCTGGATCTCACCTGGATCTGGTGGCTCTGGTTCCCATATGGGGCTCTCCTGGACCTGGTTCCTGTGGTCTCCATCTGGCCTCACCAGGAACACAATGACTCTGATCCATATTTGGGCCTCTCCTGCACCTGTTGACTATGGGCCTTACATGGGCATCGTTGGGACCTCGATACTCTCTTGTATATCTGGGCCTCACCTGGACCTGGTGGCTTTGGTCCCACCCGGGCCTCACCTGGATGAGGTGACTGGTTCCCACAGGGACCTCACCTGGACCTGGTGACTCAGGTCCTCATATGGGCATCATGGTACCTGGTTTCTCAGTTCCACATCGGGGCCTCCCCTGTACCTAGTGATTCTCGTCCCCCTCTGGGCCTCACCCTGACGTGGTGACTCTGGTCCCCACCTGGATATCACGAGAACCGGGTGACTCTCGTCCCCCTCTGGGACTCACCCGGAGATGGGGACACTGGTCCTCAACTGGGCCTCAATAGGACCTGGTGAATCTACTCCTCACTTAGGCGTCGTCTGGACCTTGTGACTCTTTTCCCACCTGGCATCAATGGGACATGGTTACTCAGTTCCCCAACTGGGCCTCACCTGGACATGATAATTTTGCTCCACACTTTGGCCTCAAATGTTCCTCATGACTCTGGTCCCCCCACCTAGGCCTCAGTCTGGACCTGGTGACTGTGGTCCCCACCTGGGTCTCACCTGGACCTGGTGACTCTCGTTCACACATGAACCAAACCAGGACCTGGTGACTGTGGAGTTCTTGTAGACTCACATTTACCTGGTGACTCCGGTCATCACCAGGGCCTCACCTGGATCTGGTGACTCTGGCATGCAGGTTGGCTTCACCTGGACCTTGTGAGTGGGGTGGTCACCTGGGCCTCACCCATACCTGGTGACTCAGTTCCCCCCGTGGGCCTCTTGGACCTGGTGAATCTGGTCCTTACCTCGTCCTCTCCCAGACCCGGGAACTCTGGTCACCACCTGGGCCTCACCTGGACCTGGTGAATCTGGTCCCCATCTGGGCCTCACCCAGTCCTGGGGACTTTGTTACCCACCTGGATCTGCTTGCTGTGGACACTTTCTTCGCCTCACCTAGATCTGGTGACTCTGATCCTATCTGCGCATCACCCATATCTGGTGACTCTGGTCCTCACTTGGGCATCATTGGTACCTGGTGACTCTGTTCCACACCTGAGCCTCACCTGGAAATGATGACTGTGGATCCTCTCTGGGCCTCACCCTGACCTGGTGACTCTCGTCCCCATCTGGATATCACCTGGATCAGGTGATTCTGGTACCCTTCTAAGACTCAAGCAGATATAGTGAAACTGGTCCTCAACTGGGCCTCACCTGGACCTAGTGAATATGCTCCATCTGGGCCTTATTTGGACCTGGTGACTCTGGTCCCTACATGGGCATCATCGGGACATGGTTCCACTGCATGGCCTGCAGATTGTCCTCAACTGGACCTGGTAAATCTGGTCCCTACCTGAGCATCACCGGGACATGGTTCCTCTGCATGGCCTGCAGGTTGGCCTCACCTGGACCTGGTGAGTGGGGTTGCCACCTGGGCCTCACCCATTCCGGTGACACAGGTCCCCCGTGGGCCTCACTTGGACCTGGTGAATCTGGTCCTTACCTGGTCCTCACCCGGAACTGGTAACTCTGGTCACCACCTGGGAATCACCTGGACCTGGTGAATCTGGTCCCCATCTGAGCCTCACCCAGTCCTGGTGACTTTGTTCCCCACCGGGACCTGATTGCTGTGGACTCCTTCTTGGCCTCACCTGGTACTGGTGAGTCTGATCCTAACTGGGCCTCACCCAGATCTGGTGACTCTGGTCCTCACCTGTGGACCATTATTACCTGGTACTCTGTTCCACACCTGAGATGGGATCCCTGGGTGGCGCAGCGGTTTGGCGACTGCCTTTGGCCCAGGGCGCGATCCTGGAGACCCGGGATCGAATCCCATATCAGGCTCCCGATGCATGGAGCCTCCTTCTCCCTCTGCCTGTGTCTCTGTTCCTCTCTCTCTCTGTGACTATCATAGGTAAATAAATAAAAATTAAAAAAAAAATAACTCACTTAGGTCTCGTCTGGACCTTGTGACCCTTTTCCCACCTGGCATCAATGGGACATGGTTACTCTGTTCCCACTGGGCCTCACCTGGACATGATAACTTTGCACCACACTTTGGCCTCAACTGGTCCTGATGACTCTGATCCCCCCACCTAGGCCTCAAACTGAACCTGGTGACTGTGGTCCCCACCTGGGTCACACCTGGACTTGGTGACTGTGGTCCCCACCTGGGTCTCACCTGGACCTGGTGGTCTCGTTCCTACATGAACCACGCCTGGACCTGGTGACTCTGGCGTTCTTGTAGACTCAATTTTACCTGGTGAATCCGGTCCCCACTAGGGACTCACGTGGATCTGGTGACTCTGGCTTGCAGGTTAATCTCACCAGGACCTGGTGAGTGGGGTTGCCACCTGGGCCTCACCTATACCTGGTGACTCAAGTCCCTACGTGGGCCTCTTGGACCTGGTGAATCTTGTCCTTACCCGGTCCTCTCCTAGACCCGGGGACTCTTGTCACCACCTGGGCCTCACCTGGACCTGGTGAATCTGGTCCCCATCTCAGCCTCACCCAGTCCTGGTGACTTTGTTCCCCACCTGGACCTGATTGCTGTGCCCTTTCTTGGCCTCACCTGGACTACTGAGTCTGATCCTATCTGTGCGTCACCCAGACCGGGTGACTCTTGTCCTCACCTGGGTATCATTGGTACCTGGTGACTCTGTACCACACCTGAGCCTCACCTGGAAATGTTGACTCTGGAACCGCTCTGGGCCTCACCCTGACCTAGTGACTCTGGTCCCCATCTGGATGTCACATGGACATGGTGATTCTGGTACCCCCTAGGCCTCAAACATTTCTGGTGACTCTGGTCTTCAAAGGGGACTCACATGTACCTAGTGAATATGCTCCATCTGGGCCTCATTTGGACCTGGTGACTCTGGTCCATACCTGGGCATCATCGGGATATGGTTCCACTGCATGGCCTGCAGGTTGGCCTCACCTGGACCTGGTAAGTCTGGTCTCTACCTGGGCATCATCTGGATATGTTTCCACTGCATGGCATGGAGGTTGGCCTCACCTGGACCTGGTAACTCTTCTCCCTACCTGGGCATCATCGGGATATTGTTCCACTGCATGGCCTGCAGGTTGGCCTCACCTGGACCTGGTGAGTGTTATTGCCACCTGGGCCTCACCCATGCCTGGTGACTCAGGTCCCCACGTGGGCCTCTTGGACCTGGTGAATCTGGTCCTTACCTGGTCCTTTCCCAGAATGGGGACTCTGGTCACCACCTGTGCCTCACCTGGACCTGGTGAATCTGGTACCCCTCTAGGACTCAACAAGTTCTGGTGACTCTGATCCTATCTGCGCGTCACCCAGACCTGGTGACTCTGGTCCTCACCTGGGCATCATTGGGACCTGGTGACTCTGTTCCACACCTGAGCCTCACCTGGACATGATGACTCTGGAACCTCTCTGTGCCTCACCCTGACCTGATGACTCTGGTCCCCATCTGGATGTCACCTGGACCAGGTGATTCTGGTACCCTTCTAGGCCTCAACCAGATCTGGTGACTCTGGTCCTCAACTGGGCCTCAATTGGACCTAGTGAATATGCACCATCTGGGCTCTGTTGGACCTGGTGTCTCTGTTCCCTACCTGGGCATCATCGGGACATGGTTCCACTGCATGGCCTGCAGGTTGGCCTCACTTGGACCTAGTAAGTCTGGTCCCTACATGGTCATCATCGGGACCTGGTTCCTCTGCATGGCCTGGAGGTTGGCCTCACCTGGACCTGGTCAGTGGGTTTGCCACCTGGGCCTCACCCATGCCTGGTGACACAGGTCCCCACGTGGGCCTCACTTGGACATGGTAAATCTTGTCCTTACCTGGTCCTCACCCAGAACTGGTAAGTCTGGTTACCACCTGGATATCACCTGGACCTTGTGTATCTGGTCCATATCTAGGCCTCACCCAGTCCTGCTTACTTTGTTCCCCACCTGGACCTGATTGCTGTGGACTCCTTCTTGGACTCACCTGGAACTGGTGACTCTGATCCTAACTGGACCTCACCCAGATCTCGTGATTCTGGTCTTCACCTGTGGACCAATACGACCTGGATACTCTGTTCCACACCTGAGCCTCACCTGGACATGATGACTCTGGATCCCCTCTGGGCCTCAACCTGACATGGTGACTCTGGTCCCCATCTGGATGTCACCTAGACCAGGTGAAATTTGTACCCCTCAAGACCTCAACAAGACTTGGTGACTGCGGCGCTCAATTGGGCCTCACCGGTACCTAGTGAATATGCTCCCCACCTGCGCCTCATCTGGACCTGGTGGCTCTGGTTCTACCTGGGATCATCGGACATGGTTACTCTATTCCCCACTGGGACTGACCTGATCCTGGTAACTCTGGTCCTGACTTTGGCCTCTTCTGTACCAGGTGACTCTGGCTCCACCTGGGCCTCACCAGTAACTGGTGACTCTGATCCTAAGCATGGCCTCACCAGACCTGGTGACTGTGGTTCCCATCGGGACCTCACCTGGACCTCATGTCTCTGGTCCCACCTGGGCCTCACCAGTACCTGGTGTCTCTGGTACCCACCAGGGTAGCATCAGGATATGGTTACACTGTTCACTAACAGTGACCCAGCCGGACCTATTAACTCTGGTCTTCACCTGGGCCACACCTGGACATGGTGACACTCGTTCCCACCTTGGTCTCACCTGGACATGATGAGTCGGATCCCCACCTGGTCCTCAACTGTAACTGGTGATTCTCGTTCCCACTTGGACATCCTGTGGACCTAGTGGCTGCAGTGTTTCTAGCTTCTCATGTACCTCGTGACTCTGGTCCCCACCAGGGCCTCACCGGGACCTGGTGAGTGTGGTTGCCATCTGCACCTCACCTGGACTTGGTGATTCTGGTCTGCACCTGAGACTACCCTGGATCTGGTGACTGTGGTCCCCACCTGGTCTTCACCTGGATTTGGGGCTCTTGTCCCCATCTGGGCCTCACCTGGCCCTGTTGACCATGGTCCTCAACTGGGCACAATTGGGGCCCGGTGACTGTGTTCCACAACTGGACCTCACCTGGACCAGGTGACTCTGGTCCCCCTCTGGGTCTCACCGTGCCCTAATGACTGTGAACCCCACTTTGGCCTAACTTGGACCTGCTGACCCTGGTTGCCACCTGTGCTTGACTTCGACCTGTTCACTCTGGTTCTTTCTATTTTCTTTTTTTTTAATTCATTTTTTATTATTGGTGTTCTATTTACTAACATACAGAATAACCCCCAGTGCCCGTCACCCATTCACTCCCACCCCCCGCCCTCCTCCCCTTCTACCACCACTAGTTCGTTTCCCAGAGTTAGCAGTCTTTACGTTCTGTCTCCCTTTCTGTTATTTCCCACACATTTCTTCCCCCTTCCCTTATATTCCCTTTCACTATTATTATATTCCCCAAATGAATGAGAACATATAATGTTTGTCTTTCTCCGACTGGCTTACTTCACTCAGCATAATACCCTCCTGTTCCATCCACGTTGAAGCAAATGGTGGGTATTTGTTATTTCTGATAGCTGAGTAATATTCCATTGTATACATAAACCACATCTTCTTTATCCATTCATCTTTCGTTGGACACCGAGGCTCCTTCCACAGTTTGGCTATCGTGGCCATTGCTGCTATAAACATCGGGGTGCAGGTGTCCCGGCGTTTCATTGCATTTGTCTCTTTGGGTAAAATCCCCAACAGTGCAATTGCTGGGTCGTAGGGCAGGTATATTTTTAACTGTTTGAGGAACCTCCACACAGTTTTCCAGAGTGGCTGCACCCGTTCACATTCCCACCAACAGTGTATGAGGATTCCCTTTTCTCCGCATCCTCTCCAACATTGGTTGTTTCCTGTCTTGGTAATTTTCCCCATTCTCACTGGTGTGAGGTGGTATCTCTTTGTGGTTTTGATTTGTATTTCCCTGATGGCAAGTGATGCAGAGCATTTTCTCATGTGCATGTTGGCCATGTCTATGTCTTCCTCTGTGAGATTTCTGTTCATGTCTTTTGCCCATTTCATGATTGGATTGTTTGTTTCTTTGGTGTTGAGTTTGATAAGTTCTTTATAGATCTTGGACACTAGTCCTTTATCTGATATGTCATTTGCAAATATCGTCTCCCATTCTGTAGGTTGTCTTTGAGTTTTGTTGACTGTATCCTTTGCTGTGCAAAAGCTTCTTATCTTGATGAAGTCCCAATAGTTCATTTTTGCTTTTGTTTCTTTTGCCTTCGTGGATGTATCTTGCAAGAAGTTACTATGGCCGAGTTCAAAAAGGGTGTTGCCTGTGTTCTTCTCTAGGATTTTGATGGAATCTTGTCTCACATTTAGATCTTTCATCCATTTTGAGTTTATCTTTGTGTATGGTGAAAGAGAGTGGTCTAGTTTCATTCTTCTGCATGTGGATGTCCTTTTTTCCCAGCACTATTGATTGAAGAGACTGTCTTTCTTCCAATGGATAGTCTTTCCTCCTTTATCGAATATTAGTTGCCCATAAAGTTCAGGGTCCACTTCTGGATTCTCTATTCTGTTTCACTGATCTATGTGTCTGTTTTTGTGCCAGTAGACTCTAGTTCTTCCAAGGGCCTCAACTGTACCTGGTGATCCTGGTCCCCATTGGGACTCACCTGGACGTGGTGACTCTTTTCACCACCGGGGACTCACCTGGACCTGCTTACTGTGTTACACACCAGGGCCTCAAGTAGACCTGTTGACCATGGTCCCCAAGCCGGCCTCACATGGACCTGTTGCCTCTGATCCCCACCGGGGTCTCACGTGTACCTGGTAACTCTGGTCCTCACCTGGGCCTCATCGGGACCTAGTGACTCTGGTCCCCACCTGGGCTTCACCTGGATCTGGTGACTCTGGTCCCCACCTGGACTTCACCTGGATATGGTGACTCTGGTCCCCACCTGGACCTCTCTTGGACCTGGTGACTCTCTTTCCAACATGAACCTCACATGGATCTGGTGACTCTCGTCCTCAGTTTGGCCTCCCCTGGACCTGGTGATCCTGGTCCCCATCTGGGCCTCACCTGACGTGGTGACTCTTGTCACCACTGGGGACTAACCTGGACCTGCTTACTGTGTTCCACACCTGGGCCTCAAGTAGACCTGTTGACCATGGTCCCCTAGCCAGACTCACATGGACATGTTGCCTCTGATCCCCACCGGGGCCTCACGTGTACCTGGTAACTCTAGTCCTCACCTGCGCCTCATCTGGACCTAGTGACTCTGGTCCCCACCTTGGCTTCACCTGGATCTGGTGATTCTGGTCCACCCCAGGACCTCTCCTGTACCTGGTGACTACTTTCCAACATGGACCTCATGTGGATCTGGTGACTCTGGTCCTCAGTTTGGCCTCACCTCGATTTGGTGTCTCTTGTCCCCACTTTGACCTAACTCAGAACTGCTGAATCTTGCCCCACCTAGCCCGCACCCAGACATGGTGACTCTTGTCCCCAGCTATGCCTCAATTCGACCTAATGAATCCGGTCCTCACGTGAGCCTCACATGGACCTGGGACTCAGCTGGATAGAGTGGCTCTGGTTCACGCAAGGGGATCAAATGATACTGCTGACTGTGGTCTTATTCTATCCCTCAACAGGACCTAGTGATTTGTCCCCATCTGGGCCTGCATGGCCCTAGTGACTCTGGTCCTCACTCAGGCATCATTTGGACCTGGATACACTATTCCACACCTGGGTCTCACTCTGACTAGGGACCTCTGGACCCATTCTGGGCCTCAAACTAAATTGGTTACTCTGGTTCCCCCTCTGGGACTCACCCTTACCTGGTGACTCTGGTCACCCAATGGGCTTCATTTGGGCCTTGTGAATCTGGTCCTTAGCTTGTCCTCACTTGGATCTGGTGACTGGTCGCCAGCTGGGCCTCACCTGGACTTGGTGAATCCTGTTGCCACCTGCGCCTCACCTGGACCTTGTGACTGTGGTCCCACCAGGACCACACCTGGGTCTGGTGGCTCTGGTCCCCATATGGGGCTCTCCTGGACCTGATTCCTGTGGTCTCCATCAGGCATCACCTGGAACAAAATGACTCTGATCCATATTTTGGCTTCTCCTGGACTGTTGACTCTGGTCCTTACCTGGGCATCATTGCGACCTGGATACACTCTTATATACCTGGGCCTCACCTGGACATGGTGACTGTGGTCCCACCTGGGCCTCACCTGGACGAGGTGACTGGTTCCCACAGGGACCTCACCTGGACCTGCTGACTCAGGTCCTCATATGGGCATCATGGGACCTGGTTTCAGTTCCACATCGGGGCCTCACCTGGAGCTAGTGATTCTCGTCCCACTCTGGGCCTCACCCTGACGTGGTGACTCTGGTCCCCACCTGGATATCATCGGAACCGGGTGACTCTGGTCCCCCTTTGGGACCCACCCGTAGCTGGGGACACTAGTCCTCAACTTGGCCTCACCTGGACCTGGTGAATCTGGTCCCCATCTGGGCCTCACCCAGTCCTGGTGACTTTGTTCCCCACCTGTACCTGATTGCTGTGGACACTTTCTTGGCCTCACCTGGAACTGGTGACTCTGAACCTATCTGCGCGTCACCCAGACCTGGTGACTCTGGTCCTCACCTGGGCATCATCCGGACATGGTTCCTCTGCATCGCCTGCAGGTTGGCCTCACCTGGACCTGGTGAGTGGGGATGCCACCTGGGCCTCACCCATACCTTGTGACTCAGGTCCCCACGTGGGGCTCTTGGACCTGGTGAATCTGATCCTTTCCTGGTCCTCTCCTAGACCATTGGACTCTTGTCAGTACTTGGGCCTCCCCTGGACCTGGTGAATCTGGTCTCCATCTGAGACGCACCCCCAGTCCTGGTGACTTTGTTCACCACCTGGACCTGATTGCTGTGGACTCCTTCTTGGCCTCACCTAGAACTGGTTACTCTGATCCTATCTGCGCGTCACCCACACCTGGTGAATCTGGTCCTCACCTGGGCATCATTGGTACCTGCTGACTCTGTTGCACACCTGAGCCTCAACTGGACATGATGACTCTGGAACTCTCTGGGCCTCACCCTCACCTGGTGACTCTGGTCCCCATTTGGATGTCACCTGGACCAGGTAATTCTGGTACCCCTCTAGGCCTCAACCAAATCTGGTGACTCTGGTCCTCAACTGGGCCTCAGATGGACCTAGTGAATATGCACCATCTGAGCCTCATTTGGACCTGGTGACTCTGGTCCCTACCTGGGCATCATCGGGACATGTTTCCACTGCATGGCCTGCAGGTTGGCTTCACTTGGACCTGGTAAGTCTGGTCCCTACCTGGTCATCATCGGGACATGGTTCCTCTGAATGGCCTGGAGGTTGGCTTCACCTGGACCTGGTCAGTGGGCTTGCCACCTGGGCCTCACACATGCCTGGTGACACAGGTCCCCACGTGGGCCTCACTTGGACCTGGTGAATCTAGTCCTTGCCTGGTCCTCACCCGGAACTGGTAACTCTGGTCACCACCTGGGAATCACCTGGACCTGGTGAATCTGGTCCCCATCTGGTCCTCACTCAGTCCTGGTTACTTTGTTCCCCACCTGGACCTGATTGCTGTGGACTCCTTCTTGGCCTCACCTGGAACTTGTGACTCTGATCCTAACTGGGCCGCACCCAGATCTAGTGACTCTGGTCCACACCTGTGGACCATTATGATCTGGACGCTCTTTTCCACACCTGAGCCTCATCTGGACATGTGGACTCTGGATCATCTCTGGGCCTCACCCTGACATGGTGACTCTGATCCCCATCTGGATGTCACCTAGACCAGGTGAATCTGGTAACCCTCTAGGCCTCAACTAGACCTGGTGACTCTGTTCCTCAACTGGGCCTCACCGGGACCTAGGGAATATGCTCCGCACCTGCGCCTCATCTGGACCTGATGACTCTGGTTATACCTGGGCATCATCGGGACATGGTTACTCTATTCCCCACTGGGACTGACCTGATCCTGATAACTCAGGTACTGACTTTGGCCTCTTCTGTACCAGGTGATTCTGGCTCCACCTGGGCCTCACCTGTAACTGGTGACTGATCCTAAGCATGACCTCACCAGACCTGGTGACTGTGGTTCCCATCGGGACCTCACCTGGACCTCATGTCTCTGGTCCCACCTGTGCCTGACCAGGACCTGGTGTCTCTGGTACCCACCTGGAGAGCATCAGGATATGGTGAACCTGTTCACTAACAGTGACCCAGCCGGACCTATTATCTCTGGTCTTCACATGGGCCACACCTGGACATGGTGACACTGGTTCCCACCTGGGTCTCACCTGGACATGGTGAGTCGGATCCCCACCTGGTCCTCACCTGTAACTGGTGATTCTCGTTCCCACATGGACATCATGTGGACCTGGTGGCTGCAATGTTTCTAGATTCTCATGTACCTCGTGACTCTGGTCCCCACCAGGGCCTCACAGGGACCTGGTGAGTGTGGTTGACACCTGCACCTCACCTGGACCTTGTGATTCTGGTCTGCACCTGAGACTACCCTGGATCTGGTGACTCTGGTCCCCACCTGATCTTCACCGGGATTTGGGGACTCCGGTCCCCATCTGGGCCTCACCTGGCCCTGTTGACCATGGTCCTCAACTGGGCAAAATTGGTACCCGGTGACTGTGTTCCACAACTGGACCTCACCTGGACCAGGTGACTCTGGTCCCCCTCTGGGTGTCAATGTGCCCTAGTGACTGTGAAACCCACTTTGGCCTGACTTGGACCTGTGGACCCTGGTTGCCACCTGCACCGGACCTCGAACTGTTGACTCTGGTTCTTTCAATGGCCTCCCCTGGACCTGGTGATCCTGGTCGCCACCTGGGCCTCACCTGGACGTGGTTCCTCTTGTCACCACCAGGGACTCACCGGGATCTGCTTACTGTGTTCCATAACTGGGCCTCAAGTAGACCTGTTGACCATGGTCCCCAAGCCGGCCTCACATGGACATGTTGCCTCTGAACCCCACCGGGGCCTCACGTGTACCTGGTAACTCTGGTCCTCACCTGGGGCTCATCTGGACCTAGTGACTCTGGTACCCACCTGAGCTTCACCTGGATCTGGTGACTCTTGTCCCCACCTGGACTTCACCTGGATCTGTTGACTCTGGTCCTCAGTTTGGCCACACCTGAACCTGGTGTCTCTTGTCCCCACTTTGACCTAACGCAGAACTGCTGAATCTTGCCCCACCTAGGCCGCACTCAGACCTGGTGACTCTTGACCCCAGCTATGCCCCAATTCGACCTTATGAATCTGGTTCTCACGTGGGCCTCACATGGACCTGGGACTCAGCTGGACAGAGTGGCTCTGGTTCCCACAAGGGGCTCACCTGATACTGCTGACTGTGGTCTTATTCTATGCCTCACCAGGACCTAGTGATTCTGTTCCCCATCTGGGCCTGCATGGCCCTAGTGACTCTGGTCCTCACCCAGGCATCATGGGACCTGAATACTCTATTCCACACCTGGGCCTCACTTTGACCAGGGACCTCTGGTCCCATTCTGGGCCCCAAACTAAACTGGTTACTCTGGATCCCCCTCTGGGCCTCACCCTTCCTGGTGACTCTGGTCACCCCTTGGGCTTCACTTGGGCCTGGTGAATCTGGTCCTTAATTGTCCGTACGTGGATCTGGTGACTGGTCGCCACCTGGGACACTCCTGGACTTGGTGAGTCTTGTTGCCACCTGCGCCTCACCTGGTCCTAGTGACTGTGGTCCCAGCTGAACCTAACCTGGATCTGGTGGTGCTGCTTCCCATATGGGGCTCTCCTGGACCTGTTTCCTGTTGTCTCCATCTGGCCTCACCTGGAACTCAATGACTCTGATCCATATTTGGGCCTCTCCTGCACCTGTTGACTCTGGTGCTTACCTAGGCATCATTGAGACCAGGATACTCTCTTATATACCTGGGCCTTACCTTGACCTGGTCACTGTGGTCACACCTGGGCCTCACCTGGACGAGGTGACTGGTTCCCACAGGGACCTCCCGTGGACCTGGTGACTCAGGTCCTTATATGTGCATCATGGGACCTGGTTTCTCAGTTCCACATCGCGGCCTCACCTGGACCTAGTGATTCTCGTCCCCCTCTGGGCCTCACCCTGACGTGGTAACTCTGATCCCCACCTGGATATCACCAGACCCGGGTGACTCTGGTCCCCGTCTGGGACTCACCCGGAGCTCTGGACACTGGTCCTCAACTGGGCCTCAACAGGACCTGATGAATCTACTCCTCACTTATGCCTCGTCTGAACCTTGTGACTCTTTTCCCACCTGGCATCAATGGGACATGGTTACTCTGTTCCCCACCTGGGCCTCACCTGGACATGATAACTTTGCTCCACACTTTGGCCTCAACTGGTCCTGATGACTCTGGTCCCCCCACCTAGGCCTCAATCAGGACCTGGTGACTGTGGTCCCCACCTGGGGCTCACCTGGACCTGGTGACTCTCGTTCCCACATGAACCACAGCTGGACCTGGTGACTGTGGTGTTCTTGTAGACTCACATTTACCTGGTGAGTGTGGTACCCACAAGGTCCTCACCTGCATCTGGTTACTCTGGCCTGCAGTTTGGCCTCACCTGGACCTGGTGAGTGGGGTGGCCACCTGGGCCTCACCCACACCTGGTGATTCAGGTCCTCACGTTGGTCTCTTGGACCTGGTGAATCTGGGCCTTACCTGTTCCTCTCCCAGACCCGGGAACTCTGGTCACCACCTGGGCCTCACCAGGAACTGGTGAATCTAGTCCCCATCTAGGCCTCACCCAGTCCTGGTGACTTTGTTCTGACATGGACCTGATTGCTGTGGACGCTTTCTTGGCCTCACCTGGAACTGGAACTCTGATCCTATTGTGCGTCTCCCAGATCTGGTGACTCTGGTCCTCACCTGGGCATCATTGATACCTGGTTACTCTGTTCCACACCTGAGCCTCACCGGGACATGATGACTTTGGAACCTCTCTGGGACTCACTCTGACCTTGTGACTTTAGTCCCCATCTGGATGTCACCTGGACCAGGTGATTCTGGTAGCCCTCTAGGGCTCAAGGTGATCTGGTGACTCTGGTCCTCAACTGGGCCTCACCTGGACCTAGTGAATATACCCCATCTGGGCCTCATTTGGACCTGGTGACTCTGGTCCCTACCTGGGCATAATCGGGATATGGTATCACGGCATGGCCTAGAGGTTGGCCTCACCGGGACCTGGTGAGTGGGGTTGTCCTCAAGTGGGCAAAACTGGGACCCAGTAACTGTGTTCCACTAGTGGCCTCACCTGGACCAAGTGACTCTGGTCCCCCTGTGGGTGTCACCGAGCCCTAGTGACTGTGAACCCCACTTTGGCCTGACTTGGACCTGCTGGCCATGGTTGCCACCTGCGCCTGACCTCGAACTGTTGACTCTGGTTCTTTCAAGGGCCTCCCCGGACCTGGTGATCCTGATCCCCATCTGGGCCTCACCTGGACGTGGTGACTCTTGTCACCACCGGGGACTCACCGGGATCTGCTTACTGTGTTCCACACCTGGGCCTCCAGTAGACCTGTTGACCATGGTCCCCAAGCCAGACTCACATGGACATGTTGCCTCTGATCCCCACCGGGGCCTCACGTGTACCTGGTAACTCTGGTCCTCACCTGGACCTCATCTGGACCTAGTGACTCTGGTCCCCACCTGGACTTCACCTGGATCTGGTGACTCTGGTCCACCCCAGGACCTCTCCTGGACCTGGTGACTCATTTCCAACATGGACCTCATGTGGATCTGGTGACTCTGGTCCTCAGTTTGGCCTCACCTGGACATGGTAAGTCCTGTCCCTACCTGGACATCATCGGGACATGGTTCCTCTGCATGGCCTGCAGGTGGCCTCACCTGGACCTGTTGAGTGGGGTTGCCACCTGGGCCTCACCCATACCTGGTGACTCAGGTTCCCACGTGGGCCTCACTTGGACCTTGTGAATCTGGTCCTTACCTGGTGCTCACCCGGAACTGGTAACTCTGGTCACAACCTGTTAATCACCTGGACCTGGTGAATCTGGTCCCCATCTGGGCCTCACCCAGTCCTGGTGACTTTGTTCCCCACCTGGACCTGATTGCTGTGGACGCCTTCTTGGCTACACCTAGAACTGGTGACTCTGACCCTAACTGGGCCTCACCCAGATCTGGTGAATCTGGTCCTCACCTGTGGACCATTATGACCTGGATACTCTGTTCCACACCTTACCTCACCTGGACATGATGACTCTGGATCCCCACTGGGCCACAGCCTGACATGGTGACTCTGGTCCCCATCTGGATGTCACGTAGACCAGGTGAATCTTGTACCCCTCTAGGCCTAAACTAGCCCGGGGTCATCTGGTCCTCAACTGGGCCTCACCGGGACATAGTGAATATGCTCCCCACCTGCGACTCATCTGGACGTCGTGACTCGGATTCTACTTGGGCATGATCGGGACATGGTTACTCTATTCCCCACTGAGACTGACCTGATCCTGGTAACTCTGGTCCTGACTTTGGCCTCTTTTGTACCAGGTGACTCTGGCTCCACCTGGGCCTCACTTGTAACTGGTGACTCTGATCCTAAGCATGGCCTCACTTGACCTGGTGACTGTGGTTCCCATCGGGACCTCAACTGGACGTCATGACTCTGGTCCCACCTGGGTCTCACCAGGACCTGGTGTCTCTGGTACCCACCTGGGTAGCATCAGGATATGGTTACACTGTTCTCTAACAGTGACCGACCCGGACCTATTAACTCTGGTCTTCACCTGGGCCACACCTGGACATGGTGACACTGGTGCCCACTTGGGTCTCACCTGGACATGGTGAGTCGGATTCCCGCCTGGTCCTCACCTGTAACTGGTGATTCTCGTTCCCAAATGGACATCATGTGGACCTGGTGGCTGCAGTGTTTCTAGCTTCTCATGTACCTCTTGACTCTGGTCCCCACCAGGGCCTCACCGGGACCTGGTGAGTGTGGTTGCCACCTGCACCTCACCTGGATCTGGTGATTCTGGTCTGCACCTGAGACTACTGTGGATCTGGTGACTGTGGTCCCCACCTGGGCTTCACCTGGATTTTGGGACTCCGATCCCCATCTGGGCCTCGCCTGCCCCTGTTGACCATGGTCCTCAACTGGGCAAAATTGGGACCCGGTCATTGTGTTCCACAACTGGACCTCACCTGGACCAAGTGACTCTGGTCCCCCTCTGGATCTCACCAAGCCCTAGTGATTGTGAACCCCACTTTGGCCTGACTTGGACCTGCTGACACTTGTTGCCACCTGCGCCTGACCTCGAACTGTTGACTCTAGTTCTTTCAAGAGCCTCCCCGGGACATGGTGATCCTGGTGCCCTCATGAGCCTGACCGGGACCTGGTGACTCTTGTCAACACAGGGAACTCACGTGGACCTGGTTACTGTGTTCCACACCTGGGCCTCAATAGACCTGTTGACCATGGTCCCCGCCGGCCTCACATGGACCTGTTGCCTCTGATCACCACCGGGGCGTCACGTGTACCTGGTAACACTGGTCCTCACCTGGGTCTCATCTGGCCCTCGTGACTCTGGTCCCCACCTGGGCTTCACCTGGATCTGGTGACTCTGGTCCCCACCTGGACCTCTCCTGGATCTGGTGACTCTGGTCCTCAGTTTGGCCTCACCTGGACCTGGTGTCTCTCGTCCCCACATTGACCTAACTCAGAACTGCTGAATCTTGCCCCACCTAGGCCGCACCCAGACCTGGTGACTCTTGTCCCCAGCAATGCCTCAATTAGATCTGATGAATCTGGTCCTCACGTGGGCCTCACATGGACCTGGGACTCAGCTGGATAGAGTGGCTCTGGTTCCCACAAGGGGCTCACCTGATACTGCTGACTGTGGTCTTATTCTAGGCCTCACCAGGACCTAGTGATTCTGTTCCCCATTTGGGCCTGCATGGCCCTAGTGACTCTGGTCCTCACCAAGGCATCATTGGGACCTGGATACTCTATTCCACACCTGGGACTCACTCTGACCACGGACCTCTGGTCCCATTCTGGGCCAGAAACTAAACTGGTTACTCTGGTTCCCCCTCTGGGCCTCACCGTTACCTTGTGACTCTGGTCACCCCTTGGGCTTCAATTGGGCCTGGTGAATCTGGTGCTTAGCTGGTCCTCACATGGATCTGGTGACTGGTCGCCACCCGGGCCTCACCTGGACCTGGTGAATCCTGTTGCCACCTGCGCCTACGTGGACCTTGTGACTGTTGTCCTACCTGGACCTCATCTGGATTGGTGTCTCTGGTTCCCATATTGGGCTCTCCTGGACATGGTTCCTGTGGTCTCCATCAGGCATCACCTGAACAAAATGACTGTGATCCATATTTCGGCATCTCCTGGACCTGTTGACTCTGGTCCTTACATGGCCATCATTGGGACCTGGATACTCTCTTATATACCTGGGCCTCACCTGGACCTGGTGACTGTGGTCCCACCTGGGCCTCACCTGGACGAGGTGACTGGTTCCCACAGGGACCTCACCTGGACCTGGTGACTCAGGTCCTCATATGGGCATCATGGGACCTGGTTTCTCAGTTCCACATCGGGGCCTCACCTAGACCTAGTGATTCTCGTCCTGCTCTGAGCCTCACCCTGACGTGGTGACTCTGGTTCCCAACTGGATATCACCAGTACTGGGTGACGCTGGTCCCCCTCTGGGACTCACCCGGAGCTGGCGACCCTCCTCCTCAACTGGGCCTCAACAGGACCTGGTGAATCTACTCCTCACTTAGGCCTCGTCTGGAACTTGTGACTCTTTTACCACCTGGCATCAATGGGACATGGTTACTCTGTTCCCCACCTGGGCCTCACCTGGACATGATAACTTTGCTCCACACTTTGGCCTCAACTTGTCCTGATGACTCTGGTCCCCGCACTGAATCCTCAATCTGGACCTGGTGACTGTGGTCCCCAACTGGGTCTCACCTGGACCTGGTGACTCTCGTTCCCACATGAACCACACCAGGACCTGGTGACTGTGGTGTTCTTGTTGACTCACCTTTACCTGGTGACTCTGGTCCCCACTAGGGCCTCACATGCATCTGGAGACTCTGGCCTGCAGGTTGGCCTCACCTGGAACTGGTGAGTGGGGTGGCCACCTGGGCCTCACCCATACCTGGTGACTCAGGTCCTCACGTGGGCCTCTTGGACCTGGTGAATCTGGTCCTTACCTGGTCCTCTCCCGGAGCTGGGGACTCTGGTCACCACCTGGGACTCACCTGGACCTGGTGAATCTGGTCCCCATCTGGGTCTCACCCAGTCCTGGTGATTTATTCCCCACCTGGACCTCATTGCTGTGGACTCTTTCTTTGCCTCAATTGGAACTGGTGACTCTGATTCTATCTGCGCATCACCCAGACCTGGTGACTCTGGTCCTCACCTGGGCATCGTTGGTACCTGGTGACTCTGTTCCACACCTGCGCCTCACCTGGACATGATGACTCTGGAAAATCTCTGGGCCTCACCCTGACCTGGTGACTCTGTTCCCCATCTGTATGTCACCTGGACCAGGTGATTCTGGTACCCCTCTAGTCCTCAACCAGGTCTGGGGACTCGGGTCCTCAACTGGGCCTCACCTGGACCTAGTGAATATGCTCCATCTGGGCCTCATTTGGACCTGGTGACTCTGGTCACTACCTGGGCATCATCGGGATATGTTTCCACTGCATGGCCTGAAGGTTGGCCTCACCTGGACCTGGTGAGTGGGTTGCCACCTGTGCCTCACCCATACCTGGTGACACAGGCCCTACGTGGTCCTCACTTGGACCTGGTGAATCTGCTCCTTACCTGGTCCTCACACGGAACTAGTAATCTGGTCACCACCGGGGAATCACCTGGACCTGGTGAATCTGGTCCCCATTGGGCCTCACCCAATCCTGGTGACTTTGTTCCCCACCTGGACCTGATTGCTGTGGACTCCTTCTTGGCCTCACCTGGAACTGGTGACTCTGATCCTAACTGGGCCTTACCCAGTTATGGAGACTCTGGTCCTCACCTGTGGACCATTATGACCTGGATACTCTGTTCCACACCTGAGCCTCACCTGGACATGATGACTCTGGATCCCCTCTGGGCCTCACCCTGAGATGGTGACTCTCGTTCCCATCTGGATGTCACCCAGACCAGGTGAATCTGGTACCCCTCTAGGCCTCAACTAGACCTGGTGACACTGGTCCTCAACTGGGCCTCACCGGGACATAGTGAATATGCTCCCCACCTGCGCCTCATCTGACCTGGTCACTCTGGTTCTACCTGGGTATCATCGGGACATGGTTACTCTATTGCCCACTGGGACTGACCTGATTCCGGTAACTCTGGTCCTGACTTTGGCTTCTTTTGTACCAGGTGACTCTGGCTCTACCTGGGCCTCACCTGTAACTGGTGACTCTGATCATATGCATGGCCTCATCTGACCTGGTGACTGTGGTTCCCATCGGGACCTCACCTGGACCTCATGTCTCTGGTCCCACCTGGGCCTCACCAGGACCTGGTGTCTCTGATACCCACCTGGGTAGCATCAGGATATGGTTACACTGTTCACTAACAGTGACCCTGCCGGAACTATTAACTCTGGTCTTCACCTGGAACACACCTGGACATGGTGACACTGGTTCCCACCAGGGCCTCACCTGGACATGGTGAGTCGGATCCCCACCTGGTCATCAACTGTAACTGGTGATTCTCGTTCCCACATGGACATCATGTGGACCTGGTGGCTGCAGTGTTTCTGGCTTCTCATGTACCTCGTGATTCTGATCCTCACCAGTGCCTCACCGGGACCTGCTGAGTGTGGTTGCCACCTGCACCTCACCTGGACCTGGTGTTTCTGGTCTGCACATGAGACTACCCTGCCTCTGGTGACTGTGGTCCCCACCTGGTCTTCACCTGGATTTGGGGACTCCGGTCCCCATCTGGGCTTTACCTGGCCCTGTTGACCATGGTCCTCAACTGGGTAAAATTGAGACCCGGTGACTGTGTTCCACAAGTGGCCTCACCTGGACCAAGTGACTCTGGTCCCCCTCTGGGTGTCACCGTGCCCTAGAGACTGTGAACCCCACTTTGGCCTGACTTGGACCTGCTGACCCTGGTTGCCACCTGCTCCTGACCTCGAACTGTTGATTCTGGTTCTTTCAAGGGCCTCCAATGGACCTGGTGATCCTGGTCCCCATCTGGGCCTCACCTGACGTGGTGACTCTTGTCACCACTGGGGACTAACCTGGACCTGCTTACTGTGTTCCACACCTGGGCCTCAAGTAGACCTGTTGACCATGGTCCCCTAGCCAGACTCACATGGACATGTTGCCTCTGTTCCCCACCGGGGCCTCACGTGTACCTGGTAACTCTAGTCCTCACCTGCGCCTCATCTGGACCTAGTGACTCTGGTCCCCACCTTGGCTTCACCTGGATCTGGTGATTCTGGTCCACCCCAGGACCTCTCCTGTACCTGGTGACTACTTTCCAACATGGACCTCATGTGGATCTGGTGACTCTGGTCCTCAGTTTGGCCTCACCTCGACTTGGTGTCTCTTGTCCCTACTTTGACCTAACTCAGAACTGCTGAATCTTGCCCCACCTAGGCCGCACACACACCTGGTGACTCTTGTCCCCAGCTATGCCTCAATTCGACCTGATGAATCTGGTCCTCACGTGGGCCTCACATGGACCTGGGACTCAGGTGGATAGAGTGGCTCTGGTTCCCACATGGGCACACCTGATACTGCTGACTGTGGTCTTTTTCTATGCCTCACCAGGACGTAGTGATTCTGGTCCCCATCTGGGCCTGCATGGCCCTAGTGACTCTGGTCCTCACCCAGGCATCATTGGGACCTGGATATTCTATTCCACACCTGGGCCTCACTTTGACTAGGGAACTCTTGTCCCATTCTGGGCCTCAAACTAAACTCTTTACTCTGGTACCCCCTCTGGTTCTCACCCTTACCTGGAGACTCTGGTCACCCCTTGGGCTTCACTTGGGCTTGGTGAAAGTGGTCCTTAGCTCGTCCGCACCTGGATCTCGTGACTGGTCGGCACCTGGGCCTCACCTGGACTTGGTGAATCCTGTTGCCACCTGCGCCTCACCTGTTCCTTGTGATTGTGGTCCCACCTGGACCTCACCTGGATCTTGTGGCTCTGGTTCCCATATGGGGCTCTCCTGGACCTGCTTGCTGTGGTGTCCATCTGGCCTCACCTGGAACAAGATGACTCTGATCCATATTTGGGTCTCTCCTGGACCTGTTGACTCTGCTCTATACCTGGGCATCATTGCGACCTGGATATTCTCTTATGTACCTGGGCCTCACGTGGACCTGGTGAATGTGGTCCCACCTGGGCCTCACCTGGACGAGGTGACTGGTACCTCACCTGGACCTGGTGACTCAGGTCCTCATATGGGCATCATGGGACCTGGTGTCTCAGTTCCATATCGGGGCCTCACCTGGACCTGGTAACTCTGGTCCCTACATGGGCATCATCGGGACACGGTTCCTCATCAGGTCCCAAAGGTTGGCCTCACCTGGACCTGGTAAGTCTGGTCCCTACCTGGTCATCATCGGGACATTGTTCCTCTGAATGGCCTTCAGGATGGCCTCACCTGGACCTGGTCAGTGGGCTTGCCACCTGGGCCTCACCCATGCCTGGTGACACAGGTCCCCACGTGGGCCTCACTTGGACCTGGTGAATCTAGTCTTTGCCTGGTCCTGACCCGGAAATGGTAACTCTGGTCACCACCTGGGAATCACCTGGACATGGTGAATCTGGTCCCCATCTGGGCCTGACCCAGTCCTGGTTACTTTGTTCCCCACCTGGACCTGATTGCTGTGGACTCATTCTTGGCCTCACCTGTAACTGGTGACTCTGATCCTAACTGGGCCCCACCCAGATCTGGTGACTATGGTCCTCACCTGTGGACCATTAATCTGGATACTCTGTTCCACACCTGAGCCTCATCTGGACATGAGGACTCTGGAACCTCTCTGGGCCTCACCCTGACATGGTGACTCTGGTCCCCATGTGGATGTCACCTAGACCAGGTGAATCTGGTACCCCTCTAGGCCTCAACTAGACCTGGTGACTCTGGTCCTCAACTGGGCCTCACCGGGACCTAGTGAATATGCTCCCCACCTGCGCCTCATCTGGACCTGATGACTCTGGTTCTACCTGGGCATCATCGGGACATGGTTACTCTATTCCCCACTGGGACTGACCTGATCCTGGTAACTCAGGTCCTGACTTTGACCTCTTCTGTACCAGGTGACTCTGGCTCCACCTGGGCCTCACCTGTAACTGGTGACTGTGATCCTAAACATGGCCACACCTGACCTGGTGACTGTGGTTCCCATCGGGACCTCACCTGGACCTCATGTCTCTGGTCCCACCTTGGCCTGACCAGGACCTGGTGTCTCTGGTACCCACCTGGGTAGCATCAGGATATTGTGACCCTGTTCACTAACAGTCACCCAGCCGGTCCTATTAACTCTGGTCTTCACCTGGGCCACACCTGGACATGGTGACACTGGTTCCCACCTGGGACTCATCTGGACATGGTGAGTCGGATCCCCACCTGGTCCTCGCCTGTAACTGGTGATTCTCGTTCCCACATGGACATCATGTGGACCTGGTGGCTGCAGTGTTTCTAGATTCTCATGTACCTCGTGACTCTGGTCCCCACCAGGGACTCACAGGGACCTGGTGAGTGTGGTTGCCACCTGCACCTCACCTGGACCTTGTGATTCTGGTCTGCACCTGAGACTACACTGGATCTGGTGACTCTGGTCCCCACTTGGATATCACCAGAACCCGGTGACTCTGGTCCCCCTCTGGGACTCACCGGGAGCTGGGGACAGTGGTCCTCATCTGGGCCTCAACAGGACCTGGTGAATCTACTCCTCACTTAGGCCTCGTCTGGAACTTGTGACTCTTTTCCCACCTGGCATCAATGGGACATGGTTACTCTGTTCCCCACCTGGGCCTCACCTGGACATGATAACTTTGCTCCGCACTTTGGCCTCAACTGATCCTGATGATTCTGGTCCACCTACCTAGGCCTCAATCTGGACCTGGTGACTGTGGTCCCCACCTGGGTCTTACCTGGACCTGTGACTCTCATTCCTACATGAACCACACCTGGACCTGATGACTGTGGTGTTCTTGTAGTCTCACATTTACCTGGTGTCTCCGGTCCCCACTAGGGCCTCACCTGGATCTGGTGACTGTGATCCTATCTGCGCGTCACTCAGACCTGGTGACTCTGGTCCTAACCTGGGCATCCTTTGTACCTGGTGACTCTGTCCCACACCTGAGCCTCACCTGAACATGATGACTCTGGAAAATTTCTGGGTCTCACCCTGACCTGGTGACTCTGGACCCCATCTGCATGTCACATGACCAGGTGATTCTGGTACCCCTCTAGGCCTCCCCCAGTTCTGGTGCCTCTGGTCCTCAACTGGGCCTCACCTGGACCTAGTGAATATGCTCCATCTGGGCCTAATTTGGACCTGGTGACTCTGGTCACTACCTGGGCATCATCGGGTCACGGTTCCTCGGCATGGCCTGCAGGTTGGCCTCACCTGGACCTGGTGAGTGGGGTTGCCATCTGGGCCTCACCAGGACCTGGTGTCTCTGGTACCCACCAGGGTAGCATCAGGATATGGTTGCACTGTTCACTAACAGTGACCCTGCCGGACCTATTAACTCTGGTCTTCACCTGGGCCACACCTGGACATGGTGACACTGGTTCCCACCTGGGACTCATCTGGACATGGTGAGTCGGATCCCCACCTGGTCCTCGCCTGTAACTGGTGATTCTCGTTCCCACATGGACATCATGTGGACCTGGTGGCTGCAGTGTTTCTAGATTCTCATGTACCTCGTGACTCTGGTCCCCACCAGGGACTCACAGGGACCTGGTGAGTGTGGTTGCCACCTGCACCTCACCTGGACCTTGTGATTCTGGTCTGCACCTGAGACTACACTGGATCTGGTGACTCTGGTCCCCACTTGGATATCACCAGAACCCGGTGACTCTGGTCCCCCTCTGGGACTCACCGGGAGCTGGGGACAGTGGTCCTCATCTGGGCCTCAACAGGACCTGGTGAATCTACTCCTCACTTAGGCCTCGTCTGGAACTTGTGACTCTTTTCCCACCTGGCATCAATGGGACATGGTTACTCTGTTCCCCACCTGGGCCTCACCTGGACATGATAACTTTGCTCCGCACTTTGGCCTCAACTGATCCTGATGATTCTGGTCCACCCACCTAGGCCTCAATCTGGACCTGGTGACTGTGGTCCCCACCTGGGTCTTACCTGGACCTGTGACTCTCATTCCTACATGAACCACACCTGGACCTGATGACTGTGGTGTTCTTGTAGTCTCACATTTACCTGGTGTCTCCGGTCCCCACTAGGGCCTCACCTGGATCTGGTGACTGTGATCCTATCTGCGCGTCACTCAGACCTGGTGACTCTGGTCCTAACCTGGGCATCCTTTGTACCTGGTGACTCTGTCCCACACCTGAGCCTCACCTGAACATGATGACTCTGGAAAATTTCTGGGTCTCACCCTGACCTGGTGACT
Source organism: Canis aureus (assembly GCF_053574225.1). Lineage (NCBI taxonomy): Eukaryota > Metazoa > Chordata > Mammalia > Carnivora > Canidae > Canis > Canis aureus. Next base: position 1,445,739 of record NW_027554422.1, read on the forward strand.
CTGGACCCCATCTGCATGTCACATGACCAGGTGATTCTGGTACCCCTCTAGGCCTCCCCCAGTTCTGGTGCCTCTGGTCCTCAACTGGGCCTCACCTGGACCTAGTGAATATGCTCCATCTGGGCCTAATTTGGACCTGGTGACTCTGGTCACTACCTGGGCATCATCGGGTCACGGTTCCTCGGCATGGCCTGCAGGTTGGCCTCACCTGGACCTGGTGAGTGGGGTTGCCATCTGGGCCTCACCAGGACCTGGTGTCTCTGGTACCCACCAGGGTAGCATCAGGATATGGTTGCACTGTTCACTAACAGTGACCCTGCCGGACCTATTAACTCTGGTCTTCACCTGGGCCACACCTGGACATGGTGACACTGGTTCCCACTTGGGTCTCACCTGGACATGCTGAGTCGGATCCCCACCTTGTCCTGACCTGTAACTGGTGATTCTCGTTCCCACATGGACATCATGTGGATCTGGTGGCTGCAGAGTTTCTAGCTTCTCATGTACCTCGTGACTCTGGTCCCCACCAGGGCCTCAATGGTATCTGGTGAGTGTGGTTGCCACCTGCACCTAACCTGGACCTGGTGATTCTGGTCTGCACCTGAGACTACCCTGGATCTGGTGACTGTGGTCCCCACCTGGTCTTCACCAGGATTTGGGGACTCTGGTCCCCATCTGGGCCTCACCTGGCCCTGTTGATCATGGTCCTCACTTCGGCAAAATTGGGGCCGATGACTGTGTTCCACAAATGGATGTCACCTGGACCAGGTGACTCTGGTCCCCCTAAGGGTCTCACTGTGCCCTAATGACTGTGAACCCCACTTTGGCCTGACTTGGACCTGCTGACCCTGGTTGCCACCTGCTCCTGACCTCCAAATGTTGACTCTGGTTCTTTCAATCGCCTCCCCTGTACCTGGTGATCCTGGTCCCCACCTGGGCCTCACCTGGACATGATGACTCTGGAACCTCTCTGGGCTTCACCCTGACCTGGAGACTCTGGTCCCCATCTGGATGTCACCTTTACCAGGTGATTCTGGTACCACTCTAGTCCTCAACCAGATCTGGTGACTCCGGTTCTCAACTGATCCTCACCTGCAACTCGAAACTCTGGTCCCTACCTGGGCATTATCGGGACACGGTTCCTCTGCATGGCCCGAAGGTTGGCCTCCCCTGTACCTGGTGAGTAGGGTTGGCACCTGGGCCTCACCCATACCGGTGACACAGGTCCCCACGTGGGCCTCACTTGGACCTGGTGAATCTGGTCCTTACCTGGTACTCACCCGGAACTGATAACTCTGGTCACCACCTGGGAATCACCTGGACCTGGTGAATCTGGTCCCCACCTGGACTTCACCTGGATCTGGTGACTCTGGTCCCCACCTGGACCTCTCCTCGACCTGGTGACTCTCTTTCCAACATGGACATCACCTGGATCTGGTGACTCTCGACCTCAGTTTGGCCTCACCTGGACCTGGCGTCTCTCGTCCCCACTTTGACCTAACTCAGAACGCTGAACCTGGCCCCACATAGGTCGCACCTATACCTGGTGACTTTTGTCCCCAGCTATGCCTCAATTCGACATGATGAATCTGGTCTTCACGTGGGCCTCACATGGACCTGGGTCTCAGCATGGTAGAGTGGCTCTGGTTCCCACAACGGGCTCACCTGATACTGCTGACTCTGGTCTTATTTTATGCCTCACCAGGACCTAGTGATTCTGTTCCCCATCTGGGACTGCATGGCCCTAGTGAATCTGGTCCTCACCCAGGCATCATTGGGACCTGGATACTCTATTACATACCTGGGCCTCACTTTCACCAGCGACCTCTGGTCCCATTCTGGGCCCCAAACTAAACTGGTTAATCTTGTTCCCCCTCTGGGCCTCACCCTTACCTGGTGAATCTGGTCACCCCCTTTGCTCTATATGGCCCTGGTGAATCTGGACCTTAGGTGGTCCGCACCTGTATCTCGTGACTGCTCACCACCTGGGCCTCACCTGGACTTGGTGAATTCAGTTGTCACCTGCACCTCACCTGGACCTTGTGACTGTGGTCCCACCTGGACCTCACCTGGATCTGGTGGCTCTGGTTACCATATGGGGCTCTACTGGACCTGGTTCCTGTGGTATCCATCTGGCCTCACCTGGAACACAATGACTCTGATCCATATTTGGGCCTCTCCTGGACCTGCTGTCTCTGGTCCTTACCTGGGCATCATTGGTGCCTGGATACTCTCTTATATACCTGGGCCTCACCTGGACCTGGTGACTGTGGTCCCATCTGATCCTCACCTGGACGAGGTGACTGGTTCCCACAGGGACCTCACCTGGACCTGGTGACTCAGGTCCTCATATGGGCATCATGGGACCTGGTTTCTCAGTTACACATCGGGGCCTCACCTGGACCTAGTGATTCTCGTCCCGCTCTGGGCCTCACCCTGACGTGGTGACTCTGGTCCCCACCTGGATATCACCAGAATCAGTGACTCTGGTCTCCCTCTGGGACTCACCCGGAGCTGGGGACAGTGGTCCTCAACTGGGCGTCAACAGGACCTGGTGAATCTACTCCTCACTTAGGCCTCGTCTGGACCTTGTGACTCTTTTCCCACCTGGCATCAATGGGACACGGTTACTCTGTCCCCACATGGGCCTCACCTGGACATGATAACTTTGCTCCGCACTTTGGTCTCAACTGGTCCTGATGACTCTGGTCCCCCCAAGTAAGCCACAAACTGCACCTGGTGACTGTGGTCCCCACCTGGGTCTCACCGGGACCTGGTGACTCCGGTTCCCACATGAAGCACACCTGGACCTGGTGACTGTGGTGTTCTTGTAGACTCACATTTACCTGGTGACTCCAGGCCCCACTAGGGCATCACCTGGATCTGGTGACTCTGGCCTGCAGGTTGGCCTCACCTGGACCTGGTGAGTGGGGTTGCCTCCTGGGCCTCACCCATACCTGGTGACTCAGGTCCCAACGTGGGCCTCTTGGACCTGGTGAATCTGGTCCTTACCTGGTCCTCTCCCGAATTAGGGACTCTGGTCACCACCTGGGACTCACCTGGAACTGGTGAATCTGGTCCCCATCTGGGTCTCACCCAGTCCTGGTGATTTGTTCCCTACGTGCACCTGATTGCTATGGACTCTTTCTTGGCCTCACCTGGAACTGGTGACTCTGATTCTATCTGCGCATCACCCAGACCTGGCGACTCTGGTCCTCACTTGGGCATCATTGGTACCTGGTGACTCTCTTCCACACCTGAGCCTCACTTGGACCCGAAAACTCTGGAACCACTCTGGGCCTCCCCCTGACCTGGTGACTCTGATCCCCATTTGGATATCACCTGGACCAGGTGATTCTGGTACCCTTCTAAGACTCAAGTAGATATGGTGAAACTGGTCCTCAACTTGGCCTCACCTGGACCTAGTGAATATGCTCCATCTGGGCCTTATTTGGACCTGGTGACTCTGGTCCCTACCTGGGCATCATCGGGACATGGTTCCACTGCATGGCCTGCAGATTGGCCTCAACTGGACCTGGTAAATCTGGTCCCTACCTGAGCATCACCGGGACATGGTTCCTCTGCATGGCCTACAGTTTGGCCTCACCTGGACCTGGTGAGTGGGGTTGCCACCTGGGCCTCCCCCATACCTTGTGACACAGGGCCCCACGTGGGCCTCCCAGTGACCTGGTGAATCTGGTCCTTACCTGGTCCTCACTCGGAACTAGTAAGTCTGGTCACAACATGGGAATCATCTGGACCTGGTGAATCTGGTCCCCATTGGGCCTCACCCAGTCCTGGTGACTTTGTTCCCCACCTGGACCTGATTGCTTTGGACTCCTTTTGGGCCTCACCTGGAACGGGTGACTCTCATCCTAACTGGGCCTCACCCAGATCTGGTGACTCTGGTCCTCACCTGTGGACCATTATGACCTGGATACTCTGTTCCACACCTGAGACTCACCTGGACATGATGACGCTGGATCCCCTCTGGGCCTCAGCCTGACATGGTGACTCTGGTCCCCATCTGGATATCACCAGTATCGGGTGACTCTGTTCCCCCTCTGGGACTCACCCGGACCTGGGACACTGGTCCTCAACTGGGCACAACTGGACCTGGTGAATCTACTCCTCACTTAGGTCTGGACTGGACCTTGTGACTCTTTTCCCACCTGGCATCAATGGGACATGGTTACTCTGTTCACACTGGGCCTCACCTGGACATGATAACTTTGCTCCACACTTTGGCCTCAACTGATCCTGATGACTCTGATCCCCCCACCTAGGCCTCAAACTGAACCTGGTGACTGTGCTCCCCACCTGGGTCACACCTGGACCTGGTGACTGTGGTCCCCACCTGGGTCTCACCTGGACCTGGTGGTCTCGTTCCTACATGAACCACGCCTGGACCTGGTGACTCTGGCGTTCTTGTAGACTCACTTTTACCTGGTGAATCCGGTCCCCACTAGGGACTCACGTGGAACTGGTGACTCTGGCCTGCAGGTTGGTCTCACCAGGACCTGGTGAGTGGGGTTGCCACCTGGGCCTCACCCATACCTGGTGACTCAAGTCCCTACGTGGGCCTCTTGGACCTGGTGAATCTTGTCCTTACCCGGTCCTCTCCTAGACCCGGGGACTCCTGTCTCCACCTGGGCCTCACCTGGACCTGGTGAATCTGGTCCCCATCTGGGCCTAACCCAGTCCTGGTGACTTTGTTCCCTACATGGACCTGATTGCTGTGCCCTTTCTTGGCCTCACCTACACTGGTGAGTCTGATCCTATCTGTGCGTCACCCAGACCGGGTGACTCTTGTCCTCACCTGGGCATCATTGGTACCTGGTGACTCTGTACCACACCTGAGCCTCACCTGGATATGTTGACTCTGGAACCGCTCTGGGCCTCACCCTGACCTAGTGACTCTGGTCCCCATCTGGATGTCACATGGACAAGGTGATTCTGGTACCCCCTAGGCCTCAAACAGATCTGGTGACTCTGGTCTTCAAAGGGGACTCACCTGTACCTAGTGAATATGCTCCATCTGGGCCTCATTTGGACCTGGTGACTCTGGTCCATACCTGGGCATCATCGGGATATGGTTCCACTGCATGGCCTGCAGGTTGGCCTCACTTGGACCTGGTAAGTCTGGTCTGTACCTGGGCATCATCTGGATATGTTTCCACTGCATGGCATGCAGGTTGGCCTCACCTGGACCTGGTAACTCTTCTCCCTACCTGGGCATCATCGGGATATGGTTCCACTGCATGGCCTGCAGGTTGGTCTCACCTGGACCTGGTGAGTGTTATTGCCACCTGGGCCTCACCCTTACCTGGTGACTCAGGTCCCCACTTGGGTCTCTTGGACCTGGTGAATCTGGTCCTTACCTGGTCCTTTCCCAGAACGGGGACTCTGGTCACCACCTGTGCCTCACCTGGACCTGGAGAATCTGGTACCCCTCTAGGCCTCAACAAGATCTGGTGACTCTGATCCTATCTGCGTGTCACCCAGACCTAGTGACTCTGTTCCTCACCTGGGCATCATTGGGACCTGGTGACTCTCTTCCACACCTGAGCCTCACCTGGACATGATGACTCTGGAACCTCTCTGGGCCTCTCCCTGACCTGGTGACTCTGGTCCCCATGTGGATGTCACCTGGACCAGGTGATTCTGGTACCCTTCTAGGCCTCAACCAGATCTGGTGACTCTGGTCCTCAACTGGGCCTCACTTGGTCCTAGTGAATATGCACCATCTGGGCCTCTTTTGGACCTGGTGACTCTGGTCCCTACCTGGGCATCATCGGGACATGATTCCTCTGCATGGCCTGCAGGTTGGCCTCACCTGGACCTGGTCAGTGGGGTTGCCACCTGGGCCTCACCCATGCCTGATGATACAGGTCCCCACGTGGGCCTAACTTGGACCTGGTGAATCTTGTCCTTACCTGGTCCTCACCCTGAACTGGTAAGTCTGGTCACAACCTGGATATCACCTGGACCTTTTGTATCTGGTCCCCATCTTGGCCTCACCCAGTCCTGGTGACTTTGTTCCCCACCTGGACCTGATTGCTGTGGACACCTTCTTGGCCTCACCTGGAACTGGTGACTCTGATCCTAACTGGGCCTCACCCAGATCTGGTGACTCTGGTCCTCACCTGAGGACCATTATGACATGGTACTCTTTACCACACCTGAGACTCACTTGGACATGATGACTCTGGATCCCCTCTGGACCTCAGCCAAACATGGTGACTCTGGTCCCCATCTGGATGTCACCTAGACCAGGTGAATCTGGTAACCCTCTAGGCCTCAACTAGACCGGGTGATCTGGTCCTCAACTGGGCCTCACCGGGACCTAGTGTATATACTCCCCACCTCGACTCATCTGGACGTGGTGACTCGGGTTCTACCTGGGCATCATTGGGACATGGTTACTCTATGCCCCACTGGGACTGAACTGATCCTGGTAACTCTGGTAATGACTTTGGCGTCTTCTCTACCGGGTGACTCTGGCTCCACCTGGGCCTCACCTGTAACTGGTGACTATGATCCTAAGCATGGCCACACCTGACCTGGTGACTGTGGTTCCCATCGAGATCTAACCTGGACCTCAAGTCTCTGGTCCCACCTGGGCCTCACCAGGACGTGGTGTCTCTGGTACCCACCTGGGTAGCATCAGGATATGGTTACACTCTTCACTAACAGTGACCCAGCAGGACCTATTGACTCTGGTCTTCACCTGGGCCACACCTGGACATGGTGATACTGGTACCCACTTGGGTCTGACCTGAACATGGTGAGTCCGATCCCCGCCTGGTCCTCACCTGTAACTGGTGATTCTCGTTCCCACATGGACATCATGTGGACCTGGTGGCTGCAGTGTTTCTAGCTTCTCATGTACCTCGTGACTCTGCTCCCCACCTGGGCCTCACCGTGACCTGGTGAGTGTGGTTGCCACCTGCACGTCACCTGGACCTGGTGATTCTGGTCTACACCTGAGACTACCCTGGATCTGGTTACTGGGGTCCCCACCTGGGCTTCACCTGGATTTGCGGACTCCAGTCTCCATCTGGGCTTCACCTGGCCCTGTTGACCATGGTCCTCAACTGGGCAAAATTGGGACCCGGTGACTGTGTTCCACAACTGGACCTCACCTGGACCAGGTGACTCTGGTCCCCCTCTGGGTCTCACCGTGCCCTAGTGACTGTGAACCTCTCTTTAGCCTAACTTGGACCTGCTGATACTGGTTGCCACCTGCGCCTGACCTCAAACTGTAGACTCTGGTTTTTCAAAGGCCTCCCCTCGACATGGTGATCCTGGTACCCACCTGGGTCTCACTTGGACTTGGTGACACTTATCACCACCGGGGACACTCCTGGACCTGCTTACTGTGTTCCACACCTGGGCCTCAAGGTGATATGTTGACCATGGTCCCCAGGACCGCCTCACATGGACCTGTTGCCACTGCTCCCCACCGGGGCCTCACTTGTACCTATCTCTGGTCCCCACCTTGACCTCATCTGGACTTAGTGACTCTGGTCCTCACATGGGCTTCACCTGGATCTGGTGACTCTGGTCCCCACATGGACCTCTCCTGGACCAGGTGACTCTCTTTCCAACATGGACCTCACCTGGATCTGGTGACTCTGGTCCTCATTTGGACTCACCTGTTCCTGGTGTCTCTATTCCCCACTTTGACCTAACTCAGAACTGCTGAATCTTGCCCCACCTAAGCCTCACCCAGACCTGGTGACTCTTGTACACAGCTATGCCTCAATTCGACTTGATTAATCTGGTCCTCACTTGGGCCTCACATCACCTGGGACTCATCTGGATAGACTGACTCTGGTTCCCACAAGGGGCTCACCTGATACTGGTGACTGTGGTCTTATTCTATGCATCACCAGGACCTAGAGGTTCTGTTCCTGATCTGGGCCTGCATGGCCCTAGTGACTCTGGTCCTCACTCAGCCATCATTGGGACCTGGATACTCTATTCCACACCTGGGCCTCACTTTGACCAGGGACCTCTGGTCCAATTCGGGGCCTCAAACTAAACTGTTTACTCTGGTTCCCCTCTGGGCCTCACCCTTACCTGGTGACTCTGGTCACCCCTTGGGCTTCACTTGGGCCTGGTGAATCTGGTCCTTAGCTGGTCTGCACCTGGATCTGGTCGCCAGCTGGGCCTCACCTGGACTTGGTGAATCCTGTTGCCTCCTGCGCCTCACCTGAACCTTGTGACTGTGGTCCCACCTGGGCCTCACCTGGATCTGGTGGCTCTGGTTCCCATACGGGACTCTCCTGGACCTGGTTCCTGTGGTCTCCATCTGGCCTCACCAGGAACACAATGACTCTGATCCATATTTGGGACTCTACTGGACCTGTTTACTCTGGTCCTTACCTGGGCATTATTGGGACCTTGATACTCTCTTATATACCTGGGCCTCACCTGGACCTGGTGACTGTGTTCCCACCTGGGCCTCACCTGGACGAGGTGACTGGTTCCTTCAGGGACCTCACCAGGGCCTGGTGACTCAGGTCCTCATATGGGCATCATGGGACCTGGTTTCTCAGTTCCACATAGGGGCCTCACCTGGACCTAGAGATTCTCGACCCACTCTGGGCCTCACCCTGACGTGCTGACTCTGGTCCCCACCTGGATATCAGCAGAACGGGGTGACTCTGGTCCCCCTCTGGGACTCACCCGGAGCTGGGGACACTGCTCCTCAACTGGGCCTCAACAGGACATGGTGAATCCACTCCTCACTTAGGCCTCGTCTGGACCCGGTGACTCTTTTCCCTCCTGGCATCAATGGGACATGGTTACTCTGTTCCCCACGTGGGCCTCACCTGGACATGATAACTTTGTTCCGCACTTTGGCCTCAACTGGTCCTGATGACTCTGGTCCCCCCACCTAGGCCTCAATCTGGACCTGGTGTCTGTGGTCCCCACCTGGGTCTCACCTGGACCTGGTGACTCTCGTTCCCACATGAACCACACCAGGACCTGGTGACTGTGGTATTCTTGTAGACTCACATTTACCTGGTGACTCCAGGCCCCACTAGGGCCTCACCTGGATCTGGAGACTCTGGCCTGCAGGTTGGCTTTACCTGGACCTGATGAGTGGGGTTGCCACCTGGGCCTCACCCACACCTGGTGACTCAGTTCCCCACGTGGGCCTCTTGGACCTGGTGAATCTAGTCCTTTCCTGGTCCTCTCCCAGACCCGGGGACTCTGGTCACCACCTGGGACTCACCTGGACCTGGGGAATCTGGTCCCCATCTGGGTCTCACCGAGTCCTGGTGATTTGTTCCCCACCTGGACCTGATTGATGTGGACTCTTTCTTGGCCTCACCTGGAACTGATGTCTGATTCAATCTGCGCATCACCCAGACCTGGTGACTCTGGTCCTCACCTGGGCATCGTTGGTACCTGGTGACTCTGTTCCACACCTGAGTCTCACCTGGACATGATGTATCTGGAAAACCTCTGGGCCTCACCCTGACCTTGTGACTTTGGTCCCCATCTGGATGTCACCTGGACCAGGTGATTCTGGTACCCCTCTAGGCCTCAACCAGATCTGGAAACTCTGGTCCTCGACTGGGCCTCACCTGGACCTAGTAAATATGCTCCATCTGAGCCTCATTTGGACCTGGTGACTCTGGTCCCTCCCTGGGCATCATCGGGACATGGTTACTCTATTCCCCACTGGGACTGACCTGAATTTGGTAACTCTGGTTCTGACTTTGGCCTCTTCTGTACCAGGTGACTCTGTCTCCACCTGGGCTTCACCTATACCTGGTGACTCTGATCCTAAGCCTGGCCTCACCTGACCTGGTGACTGGGGAACCCATCGGGACCTCACCTGGACCTCATGTCTCCGTTCCCACTGGGCCTCACCAGGACCTTGTGTCTCTGATACCCACCTGGATAGCATCAGGATATGGTTACACTCTTCACTAACAGTGACCCAGCCGGACCTATTAACTCTGGTCTTCACCTGGGCCACACCTGGACATGGTGATTCTGGTCTGCACCTGAGACTACCCTGGATCTGTTGACTGTGGTCCCCACCTGGGCTTCACCTGAATTTGGGGACTCCGGTCCCCATCTGGGCCTCACATGGCCCTGTTGACCATGGTCCTCAACTGGGCAAAATTGGGACTCGGTGACTGTGTTCTACAACTGGACCTCACCTCGACCAGGTTACTCTGGACCCCTCTGGGTCTCACCGTACCCTAGTGACTGTGAACCCCACTTTGGCCTGACTTGGACCTGCTGATCCTGTTTGCCACCTGTGCCTGACCTCGAACTGTTGACTCTGGTACTTTCATGGCCCTCCCCTGTACCTGGTGATCCTGGTCCCCACCTGGGCCTCACCTGGACGTGGTGACTCTTGTCAACACCGGGGACTCACCTGGACCTGCTTACTGTGTTCCATACCTGGGCCTCAAGTAGACCTGTTGACCATTTTTCCCAAGCCGGCCTCACATGAACCTATTGCCTCTGATCATAACCGGAGCTCACGTGTACCTGGTTACTCTGGTCCTCACCTGGGACTCATCTGGACCTAGTGAGTCTGGTCCCCCCTGGGCTTCACGTAGATCTGGTGACTCTGGTCCCCAACTGGACTTCACCTGGACCTGGTGACTCTGGTCCCCACCTGGACCTCTCCTGGACCTGGTGACTCTCTTTCCAACATGGACCTCATATGGATCTGTTGACTCTGGTCCTCAGTTTGGCCTCACCTGGACCTGATGTCTCTCGTCCCCACTTTGACCTAACTCAGAACTGCTGAATCTTGCCCCAGCTAGGCCGCACCCAGACATGGTGACTCTTGTCCCCAGCTATACCTCAATTCGACTTGATGAATCTGGTCCTAACGTGGGCCTCACATGGACCTGGGACTCAGCTGGATAGAGTGGCTCTGGTTCCCACAAGGGGATCACCTGATACTGGTGACTGTGTTCTTATTCTATGCCTCACCAGGACCTAGTGATTCTGTTCCCCATCTGGGCCTGCATGGCCCTAGTGACGCTGGTCCACACCCAGGCATCATTGGGACCCGGATACTCTATTCCACCCCTGGGCCTCACTTTGACCAGGGACCTCTTGTCCCATTCTGGGCCCCAAACTAAACTAGTTACTCTGGATCCCGCTCTGGGCCTCACCCTTACGTGGTGACTCTGGTCAACCCTTGGGCTTTCTTGGGCCTGATGAATCTGGTCCTTAATTGTCCGCACCTGGATCTGGTGACTGGTCGCCACCTGGGACTCTCCTGGACTTGTTGAGTATTGTTGCCACCTGCGCCTCACTTGTACCTTGTGACTGTGGTCCCACTGAACCTAACCTGGATCTGGTGGCTCTGGTTCCCATATGGGGCTCTCCTGGACCTGGTTCCTGTTGTCTCCATCTTACCTCACCTGGAACACAATGACTCTGATCCATATTTGAACCTCTACTGGACCTGTTGACTCTGGTCCTTACCTGGGCATCTTTGGGAGCTGGATACTCTCTTATATAACTGGGCCTCACCTGGACCTGGTGACTGTGGTCCCACCTGGCCCTCACCGGGACGAGGTGACTCGTTACCACAGGGACCTCACCTGGACCTGGTGACTCAGGTCCTCATATGGGCATCATAGGACCTGGTTTCTCAGTTCCACATCGTGGCCTCACCTGGACCTAGTGATTCTCTTCCGCCTCTGGGCCTCACCCTGACGTGGTGACTCTGGTCCCCACCTGGATATCACCAGAACCGGGTGACTATGTTCCCCCTCTGGGACTCACCCAGACCTGGGGACATTGGTCCTCTACTGGGCCTCAACAGGACCTGTTGAATCTACTTCTCACTTAGGCCTCGTCTGGACCTAGTGACATTTTTCCCACCTGGCATCAATGGGACATGCTTACTCTGTTCCCCACCTGCGCCTCACCTGGACATGATAACTTTGCTCCACACTTTGGCCTCAACTGGTCCTGATGTGTCTGGCTCCCCACCTAGGCCTCAATCTGGACCTGGTGACTGTGGTCCCCAACTGGGTCTCACCTGGACCTGGTGACTCTCGTTCCCACATGAATCACACCTGGACCTGGTGACTGTGGTGTTCTTGTAGACTCACTTTTACCTTGTGTCTCCGGTCCCCACTAAGGTCTCACCTGTATCTGGGGACTCTGCCCTGCAGGTTGGCCTCACCTGGACCTGGTGAGTGGGGTTGCTACCTGGGCCTCACCCATACCTGGAGACTCAAGTCCCCACAGGGGCCTCTTGGACCTGGTGAATCTTCTCCTTACCTGGTCCTCCCCCAGACCGGGGACTCTGGTCACCACCTGGGCCTCACCTGGACCTGGTGAATCTGTTCCCCATCTGGGCCTCTCCCAGTCCTGGTGACTTTGTTACCCACCTGGACCTGATTGCTGTGGACTCTTTTTTGGCCTCACCTGGAACTGGTGACTCTGATCCTATCTGGGCGTAACCCTGACCTGGTGACTCTGGTCCCCATCTGGATGTCACTTGGACCAGGTGAATCTGGTATCCTTCTACGCCTCAACAAGATCTGGTAACTATGGTCCTCTTCTGGGCACCACCTGGACCTAGTGAATATGCTCCATCTGGGCCACACCTGGACCTGGTAACTCTGGACCCTACCTGGGCATCATTGGACACGGATCCGCTGCATGGCCTGCAGGTTGGCCTCACCTGGATCTGGTAACTCTGGTCCCAACCAGGGCATCAACGTGACATGTTTCCTCTGCATGGCCTGCATGTTGGCCTCACCTGGACCTGGGGGGTGGTGTTGCCACCTGGGCCTCACCCATACCTGGTGACACAGGTCCCCACGTGGGCCTCACGTGGACCTGTTGAATCTTGTCCTTACCTGGTCCTCACCCGGAACTGGTAAGGCTGCTCACCACGTGGAAGTCACCTGGACCTGGTGAATCTGTCCCCATCTGGGCCTCACCCAGTCCTGGTGAATTTGTTGCCCACCTGGACCTGATTGCTGTGGACTCCTTCTTGGGCTCACCTGGAACTGGTGACTCTGATCTTAACTAGGCCTCACCCAGATCTGCTGACTCTGGTCCTCACCTGTGTCCATTGTGACCTGGATACTCTGTTCCACACCTGAGCCCTACCTGGATATGATGACTCTGGATCCCCTCTGGGCCTCACCCTGACATGGTGATCTGGTCCGCATCTGGATGTCACCTAGACCAGGTGAATCTGGTACCCCTCTAGGCCTCAACTAGACCTGGCGACACTGGTCCTCAACTGGGCCTCAGCGGGACCTAGTAAACATGCTCCCCACCTGTGCCTCATCTGGACCTGGTGACTCTGTTTCTACCTGGGCATCATCGGGACATGGTTACTCTATTCCCCACTGGGACTGACCTGATCCTGGTAACTCTGGTTCTGCCTTTGGCCTATTCTGTACCAGGTGACTCTGGCTCGAACTGGGTCTCATGTGTAACTGGTGACTCTGATCCTAAGCATGGCCTCACCTGACATGGTGACTGTGGTTCCCCTTCGGATCTCACCTGGACCTCATGTCTCTGGTCCGACCTGGGCCTCACCAGGACCTGGTGTCTCTGGTACCAACCTGGGTAGCATCAGGATATGGTTACACTCTTCACTAACAGTGACCCAGCCGGACCTATTAACTCTGCTCTTCACCTGGGCCACACCTGGACATGGTGATTCTGGTCTGTACCTGAGACTTCCCTGGATATGGTGACTGTGGTCCCCACCTGGGCTTCTCCTTGACTTGGGGACTCCGGTCCCCATCTGAGCCTCACCTGGCCCTGTTGACCATGGTCCTCATCTGGGCAAAATTGGTACCCAGTGACTGTGTTTCACAACTGGACCTCACCTGGACCATGTGACTCTGGTCCCCCTCTGGGTGTCACCATGCCCTCGTGACTGTGAACCCCACTTTGGCTTGACTTGGGCCTGCTGACCCTGGTTGCCACCTGCGCCTGGCCTCGAACTGTTGACTCTGGTTCTTGCAAGGTCCTCCTCTGGACCTGGTGATCCTGGTCCACACCTGGGCCTCACCTGGACGTGGTGACTCTTGTCACCACCAGACACTCACCTGGACATGCTTACTGTGTTCCACACCTGGGCCTCAAGTAGATCTTTTGACCATGGTCCCCAAGCCGGCCTCACATGGACCTGTTGCCTCTGCTCATCACCGGTATCTCACGTGTACCTGGTAACTCTGGTCCTCACCTGGGCCTCATCTGGTCCTAGTGACTCTGGTCCCCAACTGGGCTTCACCTGGATCTGGTGACTCTGGTCCCCACATGGACTTCACCTGGATCTGGTGACTCTGGTCCCCACGTGGACCTCTCCCGGACCTGGTGACTCTCTTTCCAACATGGACCTCACCTGGATCTGGTAACTCTGGTCCTCAGTTTGACCTCACCTGGACCTGGTGTCTCTAGTCCCCACTTTGACCTAACTCAGAACTGCTGAAACATGCCCTATCTAGACCGCACCCAGACCTGGAGACTCTTGTCCCCAGCTATGCCTCAATTCCACCTGATGAATCTGGTCCTCACGTGGGCCTCACATGGACCTGGGACTCAGCTGGATAGAGTGGCTCTGGTTCCCACAAGGGGCTCACCTGATACTGCTGACTGTGGTCTTATTCTATGCCTCACCAGGACCTAGTGATTCTGTTCCCCATCTGGGCCTCCATGGCCCTAGTCACTCTGGTCCTCACCCAGGCATCATTGGGACCTGGATACTCTATTCCACATCTGGGACTCACTCTGACCAGGGACCTCTGGTCCCATTCTTGGCCTCAAACTAAACTGGTTACTCTGGTTCCCCCTCTGGGCCTCACCCTTACCTGGTGACACTGGTCACCCCTTGGGCTTCATTGGGCTTGGTGAATCTGGTCCTTAGATTGTCCTCACTTGGATCTGGTGACTGGTCGCCACCTGGGCCTCACCTGGACTCGGTGAATCCTGTTTCCACCTGCGCTTCACGTGGACCTTGTGACTGTGGTCCCACCTGGTTCTCACCTGGATCTGGTGGCTCTGGTTCCCATATGGGGCTCTCCTAGACCTGGTTCCTGTGGTCTCCATCTGGCCTCACCTGGAACACAATGACTCTGTTGCATATTTGGGCCTCTCCTGCACCTGTTGACTCTGGTCCTTACCTGGGCATCATTGGGACCTGGGTACACTCTTATATACCTGGGCCTCACCTGGACCTGGTGACTGTGGGCCCACCTGCGCCTCACCTGGATAAGGTGACTGTTTCCCACAGGTACCTCACCTGGACCTGGTGACTCAGATCCTCATATGGGCATCATGGGACCTGGTTTCTCAGTTCCACATCGGGGCCTCTCCTGGACCTAGTATTCTCTTCCCACTCTGGGCCTCACTCTGACCTGGTGACTCTGGTCCCCACCTGGATATCACCAGAACCGGGTAACTCTGGTCCCCCTCTGGGACTCACCCGGAGCTGGGGACACTGGCACTAAACTGGGCCTCAACAGGAGCTGGTGAATCTACTCCTCACTTAGGCCTCTTCTGGACCTTCTGACTCTTTTCCCACCTGGCATCATTGGGACATGGTTACTCTGTTCCCCACCTGGGCCTCACCTGGAAATGATGACTCTGGAACCTCTCTGGGCCTCTCCCTGACCTGGTGACTCTGGTCCCCATCTGCATGTCACATGGACGAGGTGATTCTGGTACCCCTCTAGGCATCAACCAAATCTGGTGACTCTGGTCCTCAACTGGGCCTCAAATGGGACTCACCTGTACCTAGTGAATTTGCTCCATCTGGGCCTCATTTGGACCTGGTGTCTCTGGTCCCTACCTGGGCATCATCGGGACATGGTTCCACTGCATGGCCTGCAGGTTGTCCTCACATGGACCTGGTAACTCTGTTCCCTACCTGGGCATCTTCGGGACATAGTTCCTCTGCATGGCCTACTGGTTGGCCTCACCTGGACCTTGTGAGTGGGGTTGCCACCTGGGCCTCACCAATACATGGTGACTCGTGTCCCCACGTGGTCGTCTTGCACCTGGTGAATCTGGTTTTTACCTCGTCCTCTCCCACACCCGGGGACTCTGGTCACCATCTCGGCCTCACCTGGACCTGGTGAATCTGGTCCCCATCTGGGCCTCATCCAGTCCTGGTGACTTTGTTCCCCACCTGGAACTGATTGCTGTGGACT
Organism: Canis aureus; assembly: GCF_053574225.1. NCBI lineage: Eukaryota > Metazoa > Chordata > Mammalia > Carnivora > Canidae > Canis > Canis aureus. The sequence continues at coordinate 1,461,923 of NW_027554422.1, forward strand.
CCTTCTTGGCTTCAGCTGGAACTGGTGACTCTGATCCTAACTGGGCCTCACCCAGATCTGGTGACTCTGGTCCTCACCTGTGGACCATTATGACCTGGATACTCTGTTCCACACCTGAGCCTCACCTGGACATGATGACTCTGGATCCCCTCTGGGCCTCACCCTGACATGGTGACACTGGTCTCTATCTGGATTTCACCTAGACCAGGTGAATCTGGTACCCGTCTAGGCCTCAACTAGACCTTGTGACTCTTGTCCTCACCTGGGCCTCACCGGGACCTAGTGAGTAGCTCCCCACCTGGGCCTCATCTGGAACTGGTGACTCTGGTTCTACCTGGGCATTACCGAGACCTGGTTATTCTATTCCCCACTGGCACTGACCTCATACTGGTGTCTCTGGTCTGACTTTGGCCTCTTCTGTTCCAGGTGACTCTGGGTCCACCTGGGCCTCACCTGTAACTGGTGACTCTGATTCTAAGCATGGCCTCACCTGACCTGGTGACTGTGGTTCCCATCGGGACCTCACCTGGACCTCATGTCTGTGGTCCCACCTGGGCCTCACCAGGACCTGGTGTCTCTGGTACCCACCTGTGTAGCATCAGGATATGGTTACACTGTTCACTAACAGTGACCCAGCCAGACCTATTAACTCTGGTCTTCACCTGGGCCACACCTGGACATGGTGACACTGGTTCACACCTGGGCCTCACCTGGACATGGTGAGTCGGATCCCCATCTGGTCCTCACCTGTAACTGGTGATTCTCGTTCTCACATGGACATCATGTGGACCTGGTGGCTGCAGTGTTTCTAGCTTCTCATGTACCTCGTCACTCTGGTCCCCACCAGGGCCTCACCGGGACCTGGTGTGTGTGGTTGCCACCGGCAACTCACATGGACCTGGTGATTCTGGTATGCACCTGAAACTACCCTGGATCTGGTGAATGTGGTCCCCACCTGGGCTTCACCTGGATTTGGGGACTCCAGTCCCCATCTGGGCCTCACCTGGCCCTGTTGACCATGGTCATCAACTGGGCAAAATTGGGACCCAGTGACTGTGATCCACAACTGGACCTCACCTGGACCAGGTAACTCTGGTCCCCATCTGGGTCTCACCATGCCGTAGTGACTGTGAACCCCACTTTGGCCTGCCTTGGACCTGCTGACCCTGGATGCCACCTGCGCCTGACCTCGAAATGTTGACTCTGGTTCTTTCAAGGGCCTCCCCTGTACCTGGTGATCCTGACCCCACCTGAGCCTCAACTGGACGTGATGACCCTTGTCACCACCTGGGACTCACCTGGACCTGGTTACTGTGTTCCACACTTGGGCCTCAAGTAGACCTTTGACCATGGTCCCCAAGCCGGTCACACATGGACCTGTTGCCTCTGATCCCCACCGGGGCCTCACGTGTACCTGGTAACTCTGGTACTAACCTGGGCCTCATCTGGACCTAGTGACTCTGGTCCCCACCTGGGCTTCACCTGGATCTGGTGACTCTGGTCCCCACATGGACTTCACCTGGATCTAGTGACTCTGGTCCCCACCTGGACCTCTCCTGGACCTGGTGACTCTCTTTCCAACATGGACCTCACCTGGATCTGGTGACTCTGATCCTCAGTTTGGCCTCACCTGGACCTGGTGTCTCTCGTCCACACTTTGACCTAACTCAGAACTGCTGAATCTTCCCCACTTGGCCGCACCCAGACCTGGTGACTCTTGTCCCCAGCTACGCCTCAATTCGACCTGATGAATCTGGTCCTCACGTGGGCCTCACATGGACCTGGGACTCAGCTGAATAGAGTGGCTCTGGTTCCCACAAGGGGCTCACCTGATACTGGTGACTGTGGCTTATTCTATGCCTCACCAGGACCTAGTGATTCTGTTCCCCATCTGGGCCTGCATGGCCCTAGTGACTCGTCCTTACCCAGGCATCATTGGGACCTGGATACTCTATTCCACACCTGGGCCTCACTCTGAACAGGGACCTCTGGTCGCATTCAGGGCCTCAAATTAAACTGGTTACTCTGGTCCCCCTCTGGGCCCCACCCTTACCTGGTGACTCAGGACACCCCTTGGGCTTCATTTGGGTCTGGTGAATCTGGTCCTTAGGTTGTCCTCACTTGGATATGGTGAGTGGTCGCCACCTGGGCCTCACCTGGACTTGGTGAATCCTGTTGCCAACTGCGTCTCACCTGGACCTTGTGACAGTGGTCCAACCTGGACTTCACCTGGATCTGGTTGCTCTGGTTCCCATATGGGGCTCTCCTTGACCTGGTTCCTGTGGTCTCCATCAGGCCTCACCTGGAACACAATGACTCTGATGCATATTTGTGCCTCTCCTGGACCTGTTGACACTGGTCCTTACCTGGGCAGCATTGGGGCCTGGATACTCTCTTATATACCTGGTCCTCACCTTGACCTGGTGACTGTGGTCCCACCTGGACCTCACCGGGACGAGGTGATTCGTTCCCACAAGGACCTCACCTGGACCTCGTGACTCAGGTCCTCATATGGGCATCATGGGACCTGGTTTCTCAGTTCCACATCGGGGCCTCAAGTGGACCTCGTGATTCTGGTCCCCCTCTGGGCCTGACCCTGACGTGGTGACTCTGGTCCCAACCTGGATATCACCAGAACCTGGTGACTGTGGTCCCCCTCTGGGACTCACCCGGAGATGGGGCACTGGTCCTCAACTGGGGCTCAAAAGGACCTGGTGAATCTACTCCTCACTTAGGCCTCGTGTGGTGCTTGTGACTCTTTTCCCACCTGGCATCAATGGGACATGGTTACTCTGTTCCCCACCTGGGCCTCACCTCCACATGATAACTTTGCTCCACACTTTGGCCTCAACTGGTCCTGATAACTCTGTTCCCCCCACCTAAGCCTCAGTCTGGACCTGGTGACTGTGGTGCCCACCTGGGTCTCACCTGGACCTGGTGATTCTCGTTCCCACATGAACCACACCTGGACCTGGTGACTGTGGTGTTCTTGTAGACTCACATTTACCTGGTGACACTGGTCCCCACTAGGGCCTCACCTGGATCTGGTGACTCTGGCCTGCCGTTTGGCCTCACCTTGACCTGGTGAGTGGGGTTGCCACCTGGGCCACACCCATACCTGGTGACTCAATTCCACTCGTGGGCCTCTTGGACCTGGTGAATCTGGTCCTTACCTGGTCCTGTCCCAGACCCGGGGACTATGGTCACCACCTGGGCCTCACCTGGAGCTGGTGAATCTGGTCCCCATCTGGGCCTCACCCAGTCCTGGTGACTTTGTTCCCCACCTGGACCTGATTGCTGTGGACTCTTTCTTGCCTCACCTGGAACTGGTGACTCTGATCCTATCTGCGCGTCACCCAGATCTGGTGACTCTGGTCCTCACCTGGGCATCATTGGTACCTGATGACTCTTTTCCACGCCTGAGCCTAACCTGGACATGATGACTCTGGAACCACTCTGGGCCTCTCCCTGACCTGATGCCTTTGGTCCCCATCTGGATTTCACCTGTACGAGGTGATTCTGGTACCCCTCTAAGCCTCAACCAGATCTGGTGACAGTGGTCCTCAACTGGGCCTCACTGGACCTAGTGAATATGCCCCATCTGGGCCTCATTTGGACCTGGTGACTCTGGTCCCTACCTGGGCATCATCGGGACATGGTTCCACTGCATGGCCTGCATATTGGCCTCACTTGGACCTGGTAACTCTGTTCCCTACCTGGGCATCATCGGGACATGGTTCCTCTGCATGGCCTGTAGGTTGGCCTCACCTGGACCTGGGGAGTGGGGTTGCCACCTGGGTCTCACACATGCTTGGTGACACAGGTCCCCACGTGGGCCTCACTTGGACCTGGTGAATCTGGTCCTTACCTGGTCCTCACCCGGAACTGGTAACTCTGGTCACCACCTGGGAATCACCAGGACCTGGTGAATCTGGTCCCATCTGGGCCTCACCCAGTCCTCGTGACTTTGTTCCCCACCTGGACCTGATTGCTGTGGACTCCTTCTTGGCCTCACCTGGAACTGGTAACTCTGATCCCAACTGGGCCTCACCCAGATCTGGTGACTCTGGTCCTCACATGTGGACCATTATGATCTGGATCTCTGTTCCACACCTGAGCCTCTCCTGGACATGATGACTCTGGGTCCCCTCTGGGCCTCACCCTGACATGGTGACTCTGCTCCCCATCTGGATGTCACCTAGACCAGGTGAATCTGGTACCCCTCTAGGCCTCAACTAGAACTGGGGATTCTGGTCCTCAAGTGTGCCTCACCGAGACCTAGAGAATATGCTCCCCACCTGCTCCTCATCTCTACCTGGTGACTCTGGTTCTACCTGGGCATCATCAGGACATGGTTACTCTATTCCCTACTGGGACTGAACTGATCCTGGTAACTCAGGTCCTGACTTTGGCCTCTTCTGTCCAAGGTGACTCTGGCTCCTCCTGGGCCTCACCTGTAACTGGTGACTCTGATCCTAAGCATGGCCTCACCAGACCTGGTGACTGTGTTTCCCATGGGACCTCACCTGGACCTCATGTCTCTGGTCCCACCTAGGCCTCACCAGTACCTGGTGTATCTGGTACCCACCTGGGTAGCATCAGGATATGGTTACCCTGTTCACTATCAGTGACCCAGCCGGACCTATTAACTCTGGTCTTCACCTGGGCCACACCTGGACATGGTGACACTGGTTCCCACCTGGGTCTCACCTGGACATGGTGAGTCGGATCCCCACATGTCCTCACCTGTAAGTGGTGATTCTCGTTCCCACATGGACATCATGTGGACCTGGTGGCTGCAGTGTTTCTAGCTTCTCATGTACCTCGTGACTCTGATCCCCACCAGGGCCTCACCGTGTACTGGTGAGTGTGGATTCACCGGCACCTCACCTGGACCTGGTGATTGTGGTCTGCACCTGAGACTACCCTGGATCTGGTGACTGTTGTCCCCACCTGGGCTTCATCTGGATTTGGGGACTCCGGTCCCCATCTGGGCCTCACCTGGCCCTGTTGACCATGGTCCTCAACTGGGCAAAATTGGGACCCGGTGACTGTGTTCCACAACTGGACCTCACCTGGACCAGGTCACTCTGGACCCCCTCTGGGACTCACGTGCCCTAGTGAATGTGAACCCCACTTTGGCCTGACTTGGACCTGCTGACCCTGGTTGCCACCTGCGCCTGACCTCGAACTGTTGACTCTGGTTCTTTCAAGGGCCTCCACTGTATCTGGTGATTCTGGTCCCCACCTGGGCCAAACCAGGACGTGGTGACACTTGTCACCACCGGGGACTCACCTGGACCTGCTTACTGTGTTCCGTAACTGGGCCTCAATTAGACCTATTGACTATGGTCCCCAAGCCGGCCTCACATGGACCTGTTGCCTCTGATTCCCCCCGGGGCTACACGTGTACCTGGTAACTCTGGTCCTGATCTGGGCCTCATCTGGACCTAGGTACTCCATTCCCCACCTGGGCTTCACCTGGATCTGGTGACTCTGGTCCCCACCTGGACTTCACCTGGATCTGGGGACTCTGGTCCACACCTGGACCTGACCTACATCTGGTGACTCTGGTTCTCAGTTTGGCCTCACCTGGACCTGGTGTCTCTCGTCCCCAGTTTGACCTAACTCCGAACTGCTGAATCTTGCCCCACCTAGGCCGCACCCAGACCTGGTGACTCTTGTCCCCAGGTATCCCTCAATACGACCTGATGAATCTGCTCCTCACGTGGGCCTCACATGGACCTGGGACTCATCTGGATAGAGTTGCTCTGGTTCCCACAAGGGGCTCAAGTGATACTGCTGACTGTGGTCTTATTCTATGCCTCACCAGGACCTAGTGATTCTGTTCCCCATCTGGGCCTGCATGGCCCTAGTGACTATGGTCCTCACCTAGGCATCATTGGGACCTGGATACTCTATTCCACACCTGGGCCTCACTTTGACCGGGGCCCTCTGGTCCCATTCTGGGCCTCAAACTAAGCTGGTTACTCTGGTTCCCCCTCTGGGCCTCACCATTACCTGGTGACTCTGGTCACCCCTTGGGCTCACATGGGCCTGGTGATTCTGGTCCTTAGCTGGTCTGCACCTGGATCTGGTGACTGGTCGCCACCTGGGCCTCAGCTGGACATGGTGAATCCTATTGCCAGCTGTGCCTCTCCTGGACCTTGTGACTGTGGTCCCACCTGGATCTCACCTGGATCTGGTGGCTCTGGGTCCCATATGGTGCTCTCCTGGACCTGGTTCCCGTGGTATCCATCTGGACTCACCTGGAACAAAATGACTCTGATCCATATTTGGGCCTCTCCTGGGCCTGTTGACTCTGGTCCTAACCTGGGGATCATTGCGAACTGGATACTCTCTTATATACGTGGGCCTCACCTGGACCAGGTGACTGTGGTCCCACCTGGGCCTCACCTGGACGAGTTGACTGGTTCCAACAGGGACCTCACCAGGACCTGGTGATTCAGGTCCTCATATGGGCATCATGGGACATGGTTTCAGTTCCACATCGGGGCTTCACCTGGACCTAGTGATTCTCATCCCCTTCTGGGCCTCACCCTGATGTAGTGACTCTGGTCCCCAGCTGGATATGCCCAGAACCGGGTGACTCTGGTCCCCCTCTGGACTCACCCGGAGCTGGGGACACTGGTACTCAACCGGGCCTCAACAGGACCTGGTGAATCTACTCCTCACTTAGGTTTCGTCTGGACCTTGTGACTCTTTTCCAACCTGGCATCAATGGGACATGGTTACTCTGTTCCCCACCTGGGCCTCAACTGGACATGATAACTTTGCTCCACACTTTGGCCTCAAATGTTCCTCATGACTCTGGTCCCCCCACCTAGGCCTCAATCTGGACCTGGTGACTGTGGTCTCCACCTGGGTCTCCCCTGGACCTGGTGACTCTCTTCCCACATGAACCACACCAGGACCTGGTGACTGTGGTGTTCTTGTAGACTCACATTACCTGGTGACTCCGGTCCCCACCAGGGCCTCACCTGGATCTGGTGACTCTGGCATGCAGGTTGGCCTCACCTGGACCTTGTGAGTGGGGTGGCCACCTGGGCCTCACCCATACCTGGTGACTCAGGTCCCCCCGTGGGCCTCTTGGACCTGGTGAATCTGGTCCTTACCTCGTCCTCTCCCATACCCGGGAATTCTGGTCACCACCTGGGCCTCACCTGGACCTGGTGAATCTGGTCCCCATCTGGGCCTCACCGAGTCCTGGGGACTTTCTTACCCACCTGGACCTGCTTGCTGTGGACACTTTCTTTGTCTCACCTAGACATGGTGACTCTGATCCTATCTGCCCATCACCTATATCTGGTGACTCTGTTCCTCAACTGGGCATCATTGGTACCTGGTGACTCTGTTCCACACCTGAGCCTCACCTGGACATGATGACTGTGGATCCTCTCTGGGCCTCACCCTAACCTGGTGACTCTGGTCCCCATCTGGATGTCACCTGGACCAGGTGATTCTGGTACCCCTCTAGGCCTCAACCAGATCTGGTGACTCTGGTCCCACTTGGCCCTCACCAGGACCTGGTGTCTCTGGTACCCACCTGGTTAGCATTAGGATATGGTACTCTGTTAACTAACAGTGACCCATCGGGAACTATTAACTCTGGTCTTCACCTGGGCCACACCTGTACATGGTGACACTTGTTTCCACCTGGGTCTCAACTGGACATGGGGAGTCGGATCCCCACCTGGTCATCACCTGTAACTGGTGATTCTCGTTCCCACGTGGACATCATGTGGACCTGGTGGCTGCAGTGTTTCTAGCTTCTCATGTATCTCGTGTCTCTGGTCCCCACCAGGGCCTCACCAGGACCTGGTGAGTGTGGTTTCCACCTGCACCTCACCTGGACCTGGTGATTCTGGTCTACACCTGAGACTACCCCGGATCTGTTGACTGTGTTCCCCACCTGGGCTTCACCTGGATTTGGGGACTCCGGTCCCCATCTGGGCCTCACCTGGCCCTGTTGACCATGGTCCTCAACTGGGCAAAATTGGGACCCGTTGACTGTGTTCCACAACTGAACCTCACCTGAACCAGGTGACTCTGGTCCCCCTCTGGGTCTCACCGTGCCCTAGTGACTGTGAACCCCACTTTGGCCTGACTTGGACCTGCTGACCCTGGTTGCCAACTACGACTGACCTCGAAGTGTTGACTCTGGTTCTTTCAATGGCCTCCCGTGTACCTGGTGATCCTGGTTCCCCCATGGGCCTCACCGGGACCTGGTGACTCTTTTCACCACCGGGGACTCACCTGGACCTGGTTACTGTGTTCCACACCTGGGCCTCTATAGACCTGTTGACCATGGTCCCCGCCTGCCTCACATGGACCTGTTGCCTCTGATCCCCACCGGGGCCTCACGTGTACCTGGTAACACTGGTCCTCACCTGGGCCTCATCTGGACCTAGTACCTCTGGTCCCCACCTTGGCTTCACCTGGGTCTGGTGACTCTGGTACCCACCTGGACTTCACCTGGATCTGGTGACACTGGTCCCCACCTGGGCCTCTCCTGGACCTGGTGACTCTCTTTCCAACATGGACCTCACCTGGATCTGATGACTCTGGTCCTCAGTTTGGCCTCACCTGGACCTGGCGTCTCTCGTCCCCATTTTGACCTAACTCAGAACTGCTGAATCTTGCCCCACCTAGGCTGCACCCAGACCTGGTGACTCTGTCCCCAGCTATGCCTCAATTCGACCTGATGAATCTGGTCCTCAAGTGAGCCTCACATGGACCTTGGACTCAGCTGGATAGAGTGGCTCTGGTTCCGGTAAGGGGCTCAAATGGTACTGCTGACTCTGGTCTTATTCTATGCCTCAACAGGACCTAGTGATTCAGTTCTCCATCTGGGCGGGCATGGCCCTAGTGACTCTGGTCCTCACCCAGGCATCATTGGGACCTGGATACTCTATTCCACACCTGGGCCTCACTCTGACCAGGGACCTCTGGTCCCATTCTGGGCCACAAACTAAACTAGTTACTCTGGTTCCCCCTCTGGGCCTCACCCTTACCTGGTGACTCTGGTCACCCCATGGGCTTCATTTGGGCCTGTGCATCTGGTCCTTAGATTGTCATCACTTGGATCTGGTGACAGCTCACCACCTGGGCCTCACCTGGACATGGTGAATCCTGTTGCCACCTGCGCCTCACCTGGACCTTGTGACTGTGGTCCCACCTGGACCTCACCTGGATTTGGTGGCTCTCTTTCCCATATGGGGCTCTCCTGGACCTGGTTCCTGTGGTCTCCATCAGACCTCACATGGAACACAATGACTCTGATCCATATTTGAACCTCTACTGGACCTGTTGACTCTGGTCCTTACCTGGGCATCATTGGGACCTGGATACTCTCTTATATACCTTGGCCTCACCTGGACCTGGTGACTGTGGTCCCACCTGGGCCTCACCTGGACGAAGTGTCTGGTTCCCACAGGGACCTCACCTGGACCTGGTGACTCAGGTCCTCATATGGGCATCATGGGACCTGGTTTCAGTTCCACATCGGGGCCTCTCCTGGACCTAGTGATTCTCGTGCCACTCTGGGCCTCACCCTGACGTGGTGACTCTGGTCCCCACCTGGATATCACCAGAACCGGCTGACTCTGGACCCCCTCTGAGACTCACCCGGAGCTGTGGACACTGGTCCTCAACTAGGCCTCAACAGGACCTGATGAATCTACTCTTCACTTAGGTCTCGTCTGGACCTTGTGACTCTTTTCCCACCTGGCATCAATGGGACATGGTTACTCTGTTCCCCACCTGGGCCTCACCTGGACATGATAACTTTGCTCCATTATTTGGCCTCAACTGGTCCTGATGACTCTTGTCCCCCCACCTAGGCCTCAATCAGGACCTGGTGACTGTGGTCCCCACCTGGGTCTCCCCTGGACCTGGTGACTCTCGTTCCTACAGGAACCACACCTGGACTTGGTGACTGTGGTGTTCCTGTAGACTCACATTTCCCTGGTGATTCCGGTCCCCACTAGGGCCTCACCTGGATCTGGTGACTCTGGCCTGCAGGTTGGCCTCACTTGGACTTGGTGAGAGAGGTTGACACCTGGGCGTCACCCATACCTGGTGACTCAGGTCCCCACGTGGGCCTCTTGGAACTGGTGAATCTGGTCCTTACCTGGCCTCACTCAGACCCAGGGACTCTGGTCACCACCTGGTCCTCACCTGGACCTGGTGATACTGGTCCCCATCTAGGCCTCACCCAGTCCTGGTGACTTTGTTCCCCACCTGGACCTGATTGCTGTGGACTCTTTCTTGGCCTCACCTGGAACTGGTGACTCTGATCATATCTGCGCGTCACCCAGACCTGGTGACTCTGGTCCTACCTGGGCATCATTGTTACCCGGTGCCTCTGTTCCACACCTGAGCCTCACCAGGACATGATGACTCTGGAACCTCTCTGGGCCTCACCCTGACATGGTGACTCTGGTCCCCATCTGGATATCACCTAGACCAGGTGAATCTGGTACCCCTCTAGGATTCAACTAGACCTGGTGACACTGGTCCTCAAATGGGCCTCACCGGGACCTCGTGAATATGCTCCCCACCTGCGCCTCATTTGGACCTGGTGACTCTGGTCTCTTCCTGGGCATCATCGGGACATGGTTCCACTGCATGGCCTGCAGGTTGGCCTCACTTGGACCTGGTAAGTCTGGTCCCTACCTGGTCATCATCGGGACATGGTTCCTCTGAATGGCCTGCAAGTTGGCCTCACCTGGACCTGGTCAGTGGGCTTGCCACCTGGGCCTCACCCATGCCTGGTGACACAGGTCCCCACGTGGGCCTCACTTGGACCTGGTGAATCTAGTCCTTGCCTGGTCCTCACCTGGAACTGGTAACTCTGGTCACCACCTGGGAATCCCCTGGACTTGGTGAATCTGGTCCCCATCTGGTCCTCACTCAGTCCTGGTGACTTTGTTCCCCACCTGGACCTGATTGTTGTGGACTACTTCTTGGACTCACCTGTATCTGGTGACTCTGATCCTAACTGGGCCCCACCCAGATCTGGTGACTCTGGTCCTCACCTGTGGACCACTATGATCTGGATGTTCTGTTCCACACCTGAGCCTCATCTGGACATGAGGACTCTGGATCCTCTCTGGTCCTCACCGAGATCTGCTGACTCTGGTCCTCACCTGTGGACCATTATGACCTGGATACTCTGTTCCACACCTGAGCCTCACCTGGACCTGATGACTCTTAATCCTCTCTGGGCCTCAGCCTGACATGGTGACTCTGGTCCCCATCTGGATGTCACCTAGACTAGGTGAATCTTGTCCCCCTCCAGGCCTCAACTAGACCTGGTGTCTCTGGTGCTCTACTGGGCCTCATCGGGACCGAGTGAAAATGCTCCCCACCTGCGCCTCAATTGGACCTGTTGACTCTGGTTCTACCTAGGCATCTTCAGGACATGGTTACTCTATTCCCCACTGGGACTGACCACATCCTGGTAACTCTGGTCCTGACTTTGGCCTCTTCTGTACCAGGTGACTCTGGCTCAACCAGGGCCTCACGTGTAACTGGTGACTCTGATCCTAAGCATGGCCTAACCTGACCTGGTGACTGTGGTTCCCAATGGGATCTCACCTGGACCTCATGTCTCCGGTCCCACCTGGGCCTCACCAGGACCTAGTGTCGCTGGTACCCACCTGGGTAACATCAGGATATGGTTACACTGTTCACTAACAGTGACCCAGCCGGACCTATTAACTCTGGTCTTCACCTGGGTAACACCTGGACATGGTGACACTGGTTCCCACCTGGTTCTCACCTGGACATGGTGAGTTGGATCCCCACCTAGTCCTCACCTGTATCTGGTGATTCTCGTTCCCACATGGACATCATGTGGACTTGGTGGCTGCAGTGTTTCTAGCTTCTCAAATACCTCGTGACTCTGGTCCCTACCAGGGCCTCACCGGGACCTGGCGACTGTGGTTGCCACTTGCACCTCACCTTGACCTGGTGATTCTGGTCTGCACCTGAGACTGCCCTGGATCTGGTGACTGTGGTCCCACCTGGGCCTCACCTGGACGAGGAGACTGGTTCCCACAGGGACCTCACCTGGACCTGGTGACTCAGGTCCTCATATGGGAATCATGGGACCTGGTTTCTCAGTTCCACATCGGGGCCTGACCTGGACCTAGAGATTGTCGTTCCGCTCTGGGCCTCACCCTGACGTGGTGACTCTGGTCCCCACCTGGATATCACCAGAACCGGCTGACTCTGGTCCCCCTCTGGGACTCACCCGGAGCTGGGGACACTGCTCCTCAACTGGGCCTCAACAGGACCTGGTGAATCTACTCCTCACTTAGGCCTCGTCTGGACCCGGTGACTCTTTTCCCACCTGCCATCAATGGGACATGGTTACTCTGTTCCCCACCTGGGCCTCACCTTGACATGATAACTTTACTCCGCACTTTGGGCTCAACTGTTCCTGATGACTCTGGTCACCCCACCTAGGCCTCAATCTGGACCTGGTGACTGTGATCTCCACCTGGGTCTCCCCTGGACCTGCTGACTCTCGTTTCCACATGAACCACACCAGGACCTGGTGACTGTGGTGTTCTTGTAGACTCACATTTACCTGGTGACTCCGGTCCCCACTAGGGCCTCACCTGGATCTGGAGACTCTGGCCTGCAGGTTGGCCTCACCTGGACCTGGTGAGTGGGGTTGCCACCTGGGCCTCACCAATACCTGGTGACACAGTTCCCCATGTGGGCCTCTTGGACCTGGTGAATCTGGTCCTTACCGGGTCCTCTCACGGACCCGGGGACACTGGTCACCACCTGGGACTCACCTTGAACTGGTGAATCTTTTCCCATCTGGGTCTCACCCACTCCTGGTGATTTATTCCCCACCTGGACCTGATTGCTGTGGACTCTTTCTTGGCCTCACATGGAACTGGTGTCTCTGATTCAATCTGCGCATCACCCAGACCTGGTGACTCTGGTCTTCACCTGGGCATCGTTGGTACCTGGTGACTCTGTTCCACACCTGAGCCTCACCTGGACATGATGTATCTGGAAAATCTCTGGGCCTCACCCTGACCTTGTGACTTTAGTCCCCATCTGGATGTCACCGGGACCAGGTGATTCTGGTACCCCTCTAGGCCTCAACCAGATCTGGAAACTCTGGTCCTCAACTGGGCCTCACCTGGACCTAGTGAATATGCTGCATCTGGACCTCATTTGGACCTGGTGACTCTGGTCCCTACCTGGGCATCATCGGGACATGTTTCCACTGCATGGCCTGAAGGTTTGCCTCACCTGGATCTGGTAACTCTGGTCCCAACCAGGGCATCATCGTGACATGGTTCCTCTGCATGGCCTTCATGTTGGCCTCACCTGGACCTGGGGAGTGGGGTTGCCACCTGGGCCTCACGCATACCTGGTGACACAGGTCCCCACGTGGGCCTCACGTGGACCTGTTGAATCTTGTCCTTACCTGGTCCTCACCCGGACTGGTAAGTCTGGTGAAGACCTGTAAGTCACCTGGACCTGGTGAATCTGGTCCCCATTGGGCCTCACACAGTCCTGGTGAATTTGTTGCCCACCTGGACCTGATTGCTGTTGACTCCTTCTTGGCCTCACCTGGAACTTGTGACTCTGATCCTAACTGGGCCTCACCCAGATCTGCTGACTCTGGTCCTCACCTGTGGACCATTATGACCTGGATACTCTGTTCCACACCTGAGCGTCACCTGGACCTGATGACTCTTAATCCTCTCTGGGCCTCAGCCTGACATGGTGACTCTGTTCCCCATCTGGATGTCCTCTAGACCAGGTGAATCTTGTCCCCCTCCAGGCCTCAACTAGACCTGGTGACTCTGGTGCTCAACTGGGCCTCATCGGGACCGAGTGAAAATGCTCCCCACCTGCGCCTCAATTGGACCTGTTGACTCTGGTTCTACCTAGGCATCTTCGGGACATGGTTACTCTATTCCCCACTGGGACTGACCTGATCCTGGTAACTCAGGTCCTGACTTTGGCCTCTTCTGTACCAGGTGACTCTGGCTCCACCTGGGCCTCACGTGTAACTGGTGACTCTGATCCTAAGCATGGCCTAACCTGACCTGGTGACTCGGTTCCCAATGGGATCTCACCTGGAACTCATGTCTCCGGTCCCACCTGGGCCTCACCAGGACCTAGTGTCTCTGGTACCCACCTGGGTAACATCAGGATATGGTTACACTCTTCACTAACAGTGACCCAGCCGGACCTATTAACTCTGGTCTTCACCTGGGCCACACCTGGACATGGTGACACTCATTCCCACCTGGTTCTCACATGGACATGGTGAGTTGGATCCCCACCTGGTCCTCACCTGTAACTGGTGATTCTCGTTCCCACATGGACATCATGTGGAATTGGTGGCTACAGTCTTTCTAGCTTCTCAAACACCTCGTGACTCTGGTCCCTACCAGGGCCTCACCGGGACCTGGAGAGTGTGTTTGCCACTTGCACCTCACCTGGACCTGGTGATTCTGGTCTGCACCTGAGACTGCCCTGGATCTGGTGACTGTGTTCCACCTGGGCCTCTCCTGGATTTGGGGACTCCGGTCCCCATCTGGGCCTCACCTGGCCCTGTTGACTATGGTCCTCAACTGGGCAAAATTGGGACCCGGTGACTGTGTTCCACAACTGGACCTCACCTGGACCAGGTGACTCTGGTCCCCCTCTGGGTCTCTCTGTGCCCTAGTGACTGTGAACCCCACTATGGCCTGACTTGGACCTGTTGACCCTGGTTGCCACCTGCGCCTGACTTCGAACTGTTGACTCTGGTTCTTTCAAGGGCGTCCCCTGGACATGGCGATTCTGGTGCCCACATGGGCCTCACCTCGACCTGGTGACTCTTGTCACCACCGGGAACTCACCTGGATCTGCTTACTGTGTTTCGCACATGGGCCTCAAGTAGACCTGTTGACCATGGTCCCCAAGCCGGCCTCACATGGACCTTTTGCCTCTGATCCCCACCGGGGCCTCACGTGTACCTGGTAACTCCTGTCCTCACCTGGGCCTCATCTGGTCCTAGAGACTCTGGTCTCCACCTGGGCTTCACCTGGATCTGGTGACTCTGGTCCCCAACTGGACTTACCTGGATCTGGTGACTCTGGTCACCACCTGGACCTGACCTGCACCTGGTGACTCTGATCCTCAGTTTGGCCTCACCTGGACCTGGCGTCTCTCGTCCCCACTCTGACCTACCTCAGAACTGCTGAATCTTACCCCACCTAGGCCGCACCCAGACCTGGTGCCTCTTGTCCCCAGCTATGCCTCAATTGGACCTGATGAATCTGGCCCTCACGTGGGCCTCACATGGACCTGCTACTCAGCTGGATAAAGTGGCTCTTGTTCCCACATGAGACTCACCTGATTCTGGTGACTGTGGTTTTATTCTATGCCTCACCAGGACCTAGTAATTCTGTTCCCATCTGGGCCTGCATGGCCCTCGGCTCTGGTCCTCACCACGGCATCATTGGGACCGGGATACTCTATTCCACACCTGGGCTTCACTCTGACCAGGGACCTATGGTCCCATTCAGGGCCTCAAACTAAACTGGTTACTCTGGTACCCCCTCCGGGCCTCACACTAACCTGGTGACTCTGGTCACCCCTTTGGCTTCACTTGCGCCTGGTGAATCTGGTCCTTAGCTGGTTCTGAACTGGATCTGGTGACTGGTCTCCACCTGGGCCTCACCTGGGCTTGGTGAATCCTGTTGCCATCTGCGCCTCAGCTGGACCTTGTGACTGTGGTCCCACCTGGAACTCACCTGGATCTGGTGGCTCTGGTTCCCATATTGGGCTCTCCTGAACCTGGTTCCTGTGGTCTCCATCTGGCCTCACCTGGAACAGAATGACTCTGATCCATATTTGATCCTCTCCTGGACCTGTTGACTCTGGTCCTACATGGGCATCATTGGGACCTCGATACTCTCTTATATACCTCAGCCTCACCTGGACCTGGTGACTTTGGTCCCACCCGGGCCTCACCTGGATGAGGTGAGTGGTTCCCACAGGGACCTCACCAGGACCTGGTTACTCAGGTCCTAATATGGGCATCTTGGGACCTGGTTCTCAGTTCCTCATCGGGGCCTCACCTGGACCTAGTGATTCTCGTCCCCCTCTGGGCCTCACCCTGATGTGGTGACTCTGGTCCCCACCTGGATATCACCAGAACCGGTGACTCTGGTCCCCCTCTGGGACTCACCCGGAGCTTGGGACACTGGTCCTCAACTGGGCCTCAATAGGACCTGGTGAATCTACTCCTCACTTAGGCATCGTCTGGACCTTGTGACTCTTTTCCCACCTGGCATCAATGGGACATTGTTACTCTGTTCCCCACCTGGGCCTCACCTGGACATGATAACTTTGCTCCGCTCTTTGGCCTCAACTGGTCCTGATGACTCTGGTCCTCCCACCTAGGCCTCAATCAGGTCCTGGTTGCTGTGGTCCCCACCTGGGTCTCACCTGGATCTGGTGACTCTCGTTCCCACATGAACCACAGCTGGACCTGGTGACTGTGGTGTTCTTGTAAACTCACATTTACCTGGTGAGTCCGGTAACCACAAGGGCCTCTCCTGCATCTGGTGACTCTGGCCTGCAGGTTGGCCTCTCCTGGACCTGGTGAGAGGGGTTGCCACCTGGGCCTCACCCACACTTGGTGATTCAGGTCCTCACGTTGGTCTCTTGGACCTGGTGAATCTGGTCCTTACCTGGTCCTCTCCCAGACCCGGCGACTCTGGTCACCACCTGGGCCTCACCAGCAACTGGTTAATCTAGTCCGCATCTGGGCCTCACCCAGTCCTGGTGACTTTGTTCCCACCTAGACCTGATTGCTGTGGACTCTTTCTTGGCCTCACCTGGAACTGGTGACTCTGATCCTATTGTGCGTCTACCAGATCTGGTGACTCTGGTCCTCACCTGGGCATCATTGATACCTGGTTACTCTCTTCCACACCTGAGCCTCACCTGGACATGATGATTCTGGGACATTTCTGGGACTCACTCTGACCTGGTGACTCTGATCCCCATCTGGATGTCACCTGGACCAGGTGATTCTGGTACCCCTCTAGGGCTCAAGGTGATCTGGTGACTCTGGTCCTCAACTGGGCCTCACCTGGATCTAGTGAATATACCCCATCTGGTCCTCATTTGGACCTGGTGACTCTGGTCACTACCTGGGCATCATCGGAATAAGCTATCACGGCATGGCCTGCAGGTTGGCCTCACCTGGACCTGGGGAGTGGGGTTGCCACCTGGGCCTCACCCATATCTGGTGACACAGGACCCCAAGTGGGCCTCACGTGGACCTGTTGAATCTTGTCCTTACCTGGTCCTCACCCGGAACTGGTAAGTCTGGTCACCACCTGGAAGTCAACTGGACCTGGTGAATCTCGTCCCCATCTGTGCCTCACTCAGTCCTGGTGAATTTGTTGCCCACCTGGACCTGATTGCTGTGGACTCCTTCTTGGTCTCACCTGGAACTGGTGACTCTGATCCTAACTGGGCCTCTCCCAGATCTGGTGACTCTGGTCCTCACCTGAGGACCATTATGACCTGGATACTCGGTTCCACACCTGAGCCTCACCTGGACATGATGACTCTTAATCCCCTATGGGCCTCACCCTGACATGGTGAATCTGGTTCGCATCTGGATGTCACCTAGACCAGGTGAACCTGGTACCCCTCTAGGCCTCAACTAGCCCTGGCGACACTGGTCCTCAACTGGGCCTCAGCGGGACCTAGTAAACATGCTCCCTGCCTGTGCCTCATCTGGACCTGGTGACTCTGGTTCTACCTGGGCATCATCGGGACATGGTTACCCTATTCCCCACAAGGACTGACCTGATACTGGTAACTCTGGTCCTCACTTTGGCCTATTCTGTACCAGGTGACTCTGGCTCGACCTAGGTCTCACGTGTAACTGGTGACTCTGATCCTAAGCATGGCCTCACCTGACCTGGTGACTGTGGTTCCCATTGGGATCTCACCTGGACCTCATGTCTCTGGTCCGACCTGGGCCTCACCAGGACCTGGTGTCTCTGGTACCAACCTGGGTAGCATTAGGATATGGTTACACTCTTCACTAACAGTGACCCAGCCGGACCTATTAACTCTGATATTCACCTGGGCCACACCTGGACATGGTGATTCTGGTCTGTACCTGAGACATCCCTGGATCTGGTGACTGTGGTCCCCACCTGGGCTTCACCTTGACTTGGGGACTCCGGTCCCCATCTGTGCCTCACCTGGCCCTGTTGACCATGGTCCTTAACTGGGAAAAATTGGTATCCGGTGACTGTGTTCCACAACTGGACCTCACCTGGACCAGGTGACTCTGGTCCCCCTCTGGGTGTCACCGTGCCCTCGTGACTGTGAACCCTACTTTGGCCTGACTTGGACCTGCTGACCCTGGTTGCCACCTGCGCCTGACCTCGAACTGTTGACTCTGGTTCTTTCAAGGGCCTCCCCGGGACCTGATGATCCTGGTCCCCACCTGGGACTCACCTGGACGTGGTGACTCTTGTCACCACCAGGGACTCACCTGGACCTGCTTACTATGTTCCACACCTGGGCCTCAAGTAGATCTGTTGATCATGGTCCCCAAGCCAGCCTCACATGGACCTGTTGCCTCTGATCATCACCGGTGCCTCACGTGTACCTGGTAACTCTGGTCATCACCTGGGGCTCATCTGGACCTAGTGACTCTGGTCCCCACCTGGGCTTCACCTGGATCTGGTGACTCTGGTCCCCACATGGACTTCACCTGGATCTGGTGACTCTGGTCCCCTCCTGGACCTCTCCCGGACCTGGTGACTCTCTTTCCAACATGGATCTCACCTGGATCTGGTAACTCTGGTCCTCAGTTTGGCCTCACCTGGACCTGGTGTCTCTAGTCCCCACTTTGACCTAACTCAGAACTGCTGAATCATGCCCTATCTAGACCGCACCCAGACCTGGAGACTCTTGTCCCCAGCTATGCCTCAATTCCACCTGATGAATCTGGTCCTCACGAGGGCCTCACATGTACCTGGGACTCAGCTGCATAGAGTGGCTCTGGTTCCCACAAGGGGCTTACCTGATACTGCTGACTGTGGTCTTATTCTATGCCTCACCAGGACCTAGAGGTTCTGTTCCTGATCTGGGCCTGCATGGCCCTAGTGACTCTGGTCCTCACCCAGGGATCATTGGGACCTGGATACTCTATTCCACACCTGGGCCTCACTTTGACCAGGGACCTCTGGTCCAATTCGGGGCCTCAAACTAAACTGGTTACTCTGGTTCCCCCTCTGAGCCTCACCCTTAGCTGGTGACACTGGTCACCCCTTGGGCTTCATTGGGCTTGGTGAATCTGGTCCTTAGATTGTCCTCACTTGGATCTGGTGACTGGTCGCCACCTGGGCCTCCCCTGGACTCGGTGAATCCTGTTTCCACCTGCGCTTCACCTGGACCTTGTGACTGTGGTCCCACCTGGTTCTCACCTGGATCTGGTGGCTCTGGTTCCCATATGGAGCTCTCCTGTAACTGGTTCCTGTGGTCTCCATCTGGCCTCACCTGGAATAAAATGACTCTCATCCATATTTGGGCCTCTCCTGGACCTGTTGACTCTGGTCCTTACCTGGGCATCATTGGGACCTGGATACTCTCTTATATACCTGGGCCTCACCTGGACCTGGTGACTGTGGTCCCACATGGGCCTCACATGGACGAGGTGACTGGTTCCCACAGGGACCTCACCTGGACCTGGTGACTCAGGTCCTCATATGGGAATCATGGAACCTGGTTTCTCAGTTCCACATCGGGGCCTCACCTGGACCTACTTATTCTCATCCCGCTCTGGGTCTCACCAAGACGTGGTGACTCTGTTCCCCACCTGGATATCAACAGAACCAGTGACTCTGGTCCCCCTCTGGGACTCTCCCGGAGCTGGGGACACTGGTCCTAATCTGGGCCTCAACAGGACCTGGTGAATCTACTCCTCAGTTAGGCCACGTCTGGACCTTGTGACTCTTTTCCCACCTGGCATCAATGGGACATGGTTACTCTGTTCCCCACCTGGGCCTCACCTGGACATGATAACTTTGCTCCGCACTTTGTTCACAACTGGTCCTGATGACTCTAGTCCCCCCACCTAGGCCTCAATCTGGACCTGGTGACTGTGGTCCCCACCTGGGTCTCACCTGGACCTGGTACCTCTCGTTCCCACATGAACCACACCAGGACCTGGTGACTGTGGTGTTCTTGTAGACTCACATTTACCTGGTGACTCCGGTCCCCACTAGGGCCTCACATGGATCTGGAGACTCGGGCCTGCAGGTTGGCCTCACCTGGACCTGGTGAGTGGGGTTGCCACCTGGGCCTCACCCATACCTGGTGACTCAGGTCCCCACGTGGGCCTCTTGGATCTGGTGAATCTGGTCCTTACCTGGTCCTTCCCGGACCCGGGGACTCTGGTCACCATCTGGGACTCACCTGGACCTGGTGAATCTGGTCCCCATCTGGGTCTCACCCAGTCCTGGTGATTTGTTCCCCACCTGGAACTGATTGATGTGGACTCTTTCTTGGCCTCACCTGGAACTAGTGACTCAGATTCTATCTGCGCATCACGCAGACCTGGTGACTCTGGTCCTCACCTGGGCATCGTTGGTACCTGGTGACTCTGTTCCACACCTGAGCCTCACCTGGACATGATGACTCTGGAAAATCTCTGGGTCTCACCCTGACCTAGTGACTCTGGTCCCCATCTGGATGTCACCTGGACCAGGTGATTCTGGTACCCCTCTAGGCCTCAACCAGATCTGGAGACTCTGGTCCTCAACTGGGCCTCACCTGGACCTAGTGAACATGCTCCATCTGGGCCTCATTTGGACCTGGTGACTCTGGTCCCTACCTGAGCATCATCGGGACATGGTTCCACAGCATGGCCTGCAGGTTGGCCTCACCTGGATCTGGAAACTATGGTCCCAACCAGGGCATCATCGTGACATGTTTCCTCTGCATGGCCTGCATTTTGGCCTCATCTGGACCTGGCGAGTGGTGTTGCCACCTGGGACTCACTCATACCTGGTGACACAGATCCCCACGTGGGCCTCACGTGGACCTGTTGAATCTTGTCCTTACCTGGTCCTCTCCCCGAACTGGTAAGTCTGGTCACCACCTGGAAGTCACCTGGACCTGGTGAATCTGGTCCCCATCTGGGCCTCACCAAGTCCTGGTGAATTTGTTGCCCACCTGGACCTGATTGCTGTGGACTTCTTCTTGGCCTCACCTGGAACTGGTGACTCTGATCCTAACTGGGCCTCACCCAGATATGCTGACTCTGGTCCTCACCTGTGTCCATTGTGACCTGGATACTCTGTTCCACACCTGAGCCCTACTTGGACATGATGACACTGGATCCACTCTGGGCCTCACCCTGACATGTTGACTCTGGTCCTCATCTGGATGTCACCTAGACCAGGTGAATCTGGTACCCCTCTAGGCCTCAACTAGACCTGGTGACACTTTTCCTCAACTGGGCCTCACCGGGACCTAGTGAATATGCTCCCCACGTGCGCCTCATCTGGACCTTGTGACTCTGGTGCGACCTGGGCATCATTGGGACATGGTTCCACTGCATCGCCTGCAGGTTGGCCTCACTTGGACCTGGTAAGTCTGGTCCCTACATGGTCATCATCGGGACATGGTTCCTCTGCATGGCCTGCAGGTTGGCCTCACCTGGACCTGGTCAGTGGGGTTGCCACTTGGGCCTCACCCATGTCTGGTGACACAGGTCCCCACGTGGGACTCACTTGGACCTGGTGAATCTTGTCCTTACCTGGTCCTCACCCGGAACTGGTAAGTCTGGTCACCACCTGGATATCACCTGGACCTTGTTTATCTGGTCCCATCTAGACCTCACCCAGTCCTGGTAACTTTGATCCCCACCTGGACCTGATTTCTGTGGACTCCTTCTTGGCCTCACCTGGAACTGGTAACTCTGGTCCCCAACTGGACCTCTCCCGGACCTGGTGACTTTCTTTCAAACATGGACCTCACATGGATCTGGTGACTCTGGTCCTCAGTTAGGCCTCACCTGGAACAGGCCTCTCTCGTCCCTACTTTGACCTAACTCAGAACTGCTGAATCTAGCCCAACTTAGGCTGCACCCAGACCTGGTGACTCTTGTCCCCAGCTATGCCTCAATTCAACCTAATGAATCTGGTCCTCACGGGAGCCTCACCTGGACCTGGGACTCAGCTGGATAGAGTGGCTCTGGTTCCCGCAAGGGGCTCAGCTGATACTGCTGACTGTGGTCTTATTGTATGCCTCACCAGGACCTAGTGATCTGTTCGCCATCTGGGCCTGCATGGTCCCAGTGACTCTGGACCTCACCCAGGCATCATTGGGTGATGGACCCAATGATCCTTACCCTGGATACTCTATTCCACACCTGGGCCTCACTTTAACCAGGGACCTCTGGTCCCATTCTGGGCCTCAAACTAAACTGGTTACTCTGGTTCCCCCTCTGGGGCTCACCCTTACCTGGTGAATCTGGTCACCCTTTGGGCTTCACTTTGGCCTGGTGAATCTGGTCCTTAGCTGGTCCGTGCCTGGATGTTGTGACTGGTGGCCACCTGGGCCTCACCTGGACTTGGTGAATTCTGTTGCCACCTGCGCCTCACCTGGACCTTGTGACTGTGGTCCCACCTGGACCTCACCTGGATCTCGTGGCTCTGGTTCCCATATGGGGCTCTCCTGGACCTGGTTCCTGTGGTCTCCATCTGGCCTCACCTGGAACACAATGACTCTGATCCGTATTTGGGCCTCTCCTGGACCTGTTGACTCTGGTCCTTACGTGGGCATCATTGGGACCTGGATACTCTCTATATACCTGGGCCTCACCTGGACCTGGTGACTGTGGTCCCACCTGGGCCTCACCTGGACTAGGTGACTGGTTCCCACAGGGACCTCACCTGTACCTGGTGACTCAGGTCCTCATATGGGCATCATGGGACCTGGTTTCTCAGTTCCACATCGGGCCTCATCTGGAGCTAGTGATTCTCGTCCCGCTCTTGGCCTCATCCTGACGTGGTGACTCTGGTCCCCACCTGGATATCACCAGAACCGGGTGACTCTGGTCGCCTCTGAGACTCACCGGAGCTGTGGACACTGGTCCTCAACTGGGCCTCAACAGGACCTGATGAATCTACTCTTCACATAGGCCTCGTCTGGAACTTGTGACTCTTTTCCCACCTGGCATCAATGGGACATGGTTACTCTGTTCCCCACCTGGGCCTCACCTGAACATGATAACTTTGCTCCACACTTTGGCCTCACCTGGTCCTGATGACTCTGGTCCTCCCACCTAGGCCTAAATAAGGACCTGGTGACTGTGGTCCCCACCTGGGTCTCACCTGGACCTGGTGACTCTTGTTCCCACATGAACCACACCTGGACCTGGTGAATGTGGTGTTCTTGTAGACTCACATTTACCTGGTGACTCCGGTCCCCACTAGGGCCTCACCTGGATCTGGTGACTCTGGCCTGCAGGTTGGCCTCACCTGGACCTGGTGAATGGGGTTGCCACCTGGGCGTCACCCATACCTGGTGACTCAGGTCCCCACGTGTGTCTCTTGGACCTGGTGAATCTGGTCCTTACATGGTCATCTCCCAGACCTGGGACTCTGGTCACCACCTGGGCCTCAACTGGACCTTGTCAATCTGGTCCCCATCTGGGCGTCACCCAGTCCTGGTGACTTTGTTCCCCACCTGGACCTGATTGCTGTGAACTCCTTTTGAGCCTCACCTGGAACTGGTGACTCTGATCCTAACTGGGCCTCACCCAGATCTGGTGACTCTGGTCCTACCTGGGCATCATGGTACCTGGTGATTCTGTTCCTCACCTGAGCCTCACCTGGACATGATGACTCTGGAACCACTCTGGGCCTCTCCCTGACCTGATGACTCTGGTCCCCATCTGCATGTCACCTGGACCAGGTGATTCTGGTACCCCTCTAGGCATCAACCAAATCTGGTGACTCTGGTCCTCAACTTGGCCTCACCTGGACCTAGTGAATTTGCTCTATCTGGACCTCATTGGGACCTGGTGTCTCTGGTCCCTACCTGGGCATCATCGGGACATGGTTCCACTGCATGACCTGCAGGTTGGCTTCACCTGGTCCTGGTGAGTGGGGTGGTAATCTGGGCCTCACACATACATTGTGACACAGGTCCCCACGTGGGCCTCTTGGACCTGGTAAATCTGGTCCTTACCTGGTCCTCACCCGGAACTGGTAACTCTGGTCACCACCTGGGAATCACCTGGATCTGGTGAATCTGGTCCCTTCTGGGCCTCACCCAGTCCTCGTGACTTTGTTCCCCACCTGGACCTGATTGCTGTGGACTCCTTCTTGGCCTCACCTGGAACTGGTGACTCTGATCCCAACTGGGCCTCACCCAGATCTGGTGACTCTGGTCCTCACATGTGGACCATTATGATCTGGATCTCTGTTCCACACCTGAGCCTCTCCTGGACTTGATGACTCTGGGTCCCCTCTGGGCCTCACCCTGACATGGTGACTCTGCTCCCCATCTGGTTGTCACCTAGACCAGGTGAATCTGGTACCCCTCTAGGCCTCAACTAGAACTGGGGATTCTGGTCCTCAAGTGCGCCTCACCGAGATTTAGAGAATATGCTCCCCACCTGCTCCTCATCTCTACCTGGAGACTCTGGTTCTACCTGTGCATCATCGGGACATGGTTACTCTATTCCCCACTGGGACTGACCTGATCCTGGTAACTCTGGTCCTGACTTTGGCCTCGTCTGTACCAGGTGACTCTGGCACCACCTGGGCCTCACTTTTATCTGGTGACACTGATTCTAAGCATGACCTCACCTGACCTAGTGACTGTGGTTCCCATCAGGACCTCACCTGGACCTCATGTCTCTGGTCCCACCTGGGCCTCACCGGGACCTGGTGTCTCTGGTACCCACCTGGGTAGCATCAGGATATGGTTACCCTGTTCACTATCAGTGAACCAGCTAGACATATTAACTCTGGTCTTCACCGGGGCCACACCTGGACATAGTGATTGTGGTCTGCACCTGAGACTACCCTGCATCTGGTGACTGTGGTCCCCACCTGGGCTTCACATGGGCCACACCTGGACATGGTGACACTGGTTCCCACCTGGGACTCACCTGGGCATGGTGAGTCGGATCCCCACATAGTCCTCACCTGTAACTGGTGATTCTCATTCCCACATGGACATCATGTGGACCTGTTGGCTGCAGTGTTTCTAGCTTCTCATGTACCTCGTGACTCTGATCCCCACCAGGGCCTCACCGAGTCCTGGTGAGTTTGGTTTCACCTGCACCTCACCTGGACCTGGTGATGCTGGTCTGCTCCTGAGACTACCCTGGATCTGGTGACTGTGGTCCGCACCTGGGATTCACCTTGATTTCGGGACTCCGGTCCCCATCTGGGCCTCACCTGGCCCTGTTGACCATGGTCCTCAACTGGGCAAAATTGGGACCCGGTGACTGTGTTCCACAACTGGACCTCACCTGGACCAGGTCACTCTGGTCCCCCTCTGGGTCTCACGTGCCCTAGTGACTGTGAACCCCACTTTGGCCTGACTTGGACCTGCTGATCCTGGTTGCCACCTGCACCTGACCTCGAACTGTTGACTCTGGTTCTTTCAAGGGCTTCCACTGTACCTGGTGATTCTGGTCCCCAACTGGGCCAAACCAGGACGTGGTGACACTTGTCACCACCGGGAATCACCTGGACCTGCTTACTGTGTTCCACACCTGGGCCTCAAGTAGACCTGTTTACCATATTCCCCAAGACGGCCTCACATAGACATGTTGCCTCTGATCCCCACCGGGGCGTAACGTGTACCTGGTAACTCTGGTCCTCACTTGGGCCTCCCCTGGAACTAGTGAGTCTCGTCCCCAACTGGGCTTTACCTGGATCTGTTGACTCTGGTCCCCACCTAGACCTCACCTGGATCTTCTGACTCTGGTCCTCCGTTTGGCCACACTTGAACCTGGTGTCTCTCGTCCACACTTTGACCTAACGCAGAACTGCTGAATCTTGCCCCACCTAGGCCGCACTGAGACCTGGTGACTCTTGACCCCAGCTATGCCTCAATTCGACCTGATGAACCTGGTTCTCACGTGGGCCTCACATGGACCTGGGACTCAGCTGGATAGAGTGGCTCTGGTTCCCACAAGGAGCTCACCTGATACTGCTGACTGTGGTCTTATTCTATGCCTCACCAGGACCTAGTGATTCTGTTCCCCATCTGGGCCTGCATGGCCCTAGTGACTCTGGTCTTCACCCAGGCATCATGGGACCTGGATACTCTATTCCACGCCCGGGCCTCACTCTGACCAGGGACCTCTGGTCCCCTTCTGGGCCTCAAACTGAACTGGTTACTCTAGTTCCCCCTCTGGGCCTCACCCTTACCTGGTGACTCTGGTCACCCCTTGGGCTTCACTTGGGCGTGGTGAATCTGGTCCTTACCTGGTCCTCTCCCAGACCCGGTAACTCTGGTCAACACCTGGGCCTCACCTGGACATGATGACTCTGGATCCTCTCTGGGCCTCACCCTGACCTGGTGACTCTGGTTCCCATCTGGATGTCACCTGGACCAGGTAATTCTGGTACCCCTCTAGACCTCAACAAGTTCTGGGGACTCTGGTCCTCAACTGGGCCTCAACTGGACCTAGTGAATATGCTCCATCTGGGCCTTATTTGGACTTGGTACTCTGGTCACTACCTGGGCAACATCGGGACATGATTCCACTGCATGGCATGCAGGTTGGACTCACCTAGACCTGGTGACTCTGGTCCCTTCCTGGGCATCATCTGGGCATGGTTCTACTGCATGGCCTGCAGGTTGGCCTCACCTGGACCTGGTAACTCTGGTCCCTACCTGGGCATCATCAGTACATGGTTTCTCTGCATGGCCTGCAGTTTGGCCTCACCTGGACCTGGTGTGTGGGGATGTCACCTGGCCCTCACCAATGCATGGTGACACATGTCCCCACGTGTGTCTCACTTGGACCTGGTGAATCTGGTCCTTACCTCATCCTCATCCGGAACAAGTAACTCTGGTCACCACCTGGGAATCACCTGGATCTGGTGAATCTGGTCCCCATCTGGGCCTCACCCTGTCCTGGTGACTTTCTTACCCACCTGGATCTGATTGCTGTGGACTCCTTCGTGGCCTCACCTGGAACTTGTGACTCTGATCCTAACTGGGTCTCACCCATATCTGTTGACTCTGGTCCTCACCTGAGGACCATTATGATCTGGATACTCTGTTCCACACCTGAGCCTCACCTGGACATGATGACTCTGGATCCCCTCTGGGCCTCAGCCTGACATGGTGACTCTGGTCCCCTTCTGGATGTCACCTAGACCAGGTGAATCTGGGACTCCTGTAGGCCTGAACTAGACCTGGTGACTCTGGTCCTCCACTGGGCCTTTCCGGGACCTAGTAAACATGCTCCCCACATGCGCCTCATCTGGCCTTGGTGACTCGGGTTCTACCTGGGCATCATCGGGACATGGTTACTCTATTCCCCACTGGGACTGACCTGATCCTGGTAACTCTGGTCCTGACTTTGGCCTCTTCTGTACCAGGTCACTCTGGCTCCACCTGGACCTCACCTGTAACTGGTGACTCTGATCCTAAGCATGGCCTCACCTGACCGGGTGACTGTGGTTCCCATCGGGAACTCACCTGGACCTCATGTCTCTGGTCCCTTCTGGGCCTCACCAGGACCTGGTGTCTCTGGTACCCACCTGGGTAGCATCATGATATGGTTACCCTGTTCAATAACAGTGACGCGGGGGGACATATAAACTCTGGTCTTCACCTGGGCCACACCTAGACATGGAGATACTGGTTCCCACTTGGGTCTCACCTGGACATGGTGAGTCGGATCCCCACCAGGTCCTCACCTGTAACTGGTGATTCTCGTTCCCACATGGACATGATGTGGATCTGGTGGCTGCAGTGTTTCTAGGTTCTCATGTTCTTCGTGACTCTGGTCCCCACCAGGGCAACACCGGGACCTGGTCAGTGTGGTTGCCAACTGCACCTCACCTGGACCTGGTGATTCTGGTCTGCACCTGAGACTACCCTGTATCTGGTGACTGTGTTCCCCACCTGGGCTTAACCTGGATTTGGGGACACAGGTCTCCATCTGGGCCTCACCTGGCCCTGTTGACCATGGTCCTCAACTGGGCAAAATTGGGACGCGGTGACTGTGTTCCACAACCGGACCTCACCTGGACCAGGTCACTCTGGTCCCCCTCTGGGTCTCACCGTGCCCTAGTGATCGTGAAACCCACTTTGGCCTGACTTGGACCTGCTGACCCTGGTTGCCACCTGCGCCTGACCTCGAACTGTGGACTCTGGATCTTTCAAGGTCCTCCCCTGTACCTTGTGATCTTGATCCCCACCTGGGCCTCACCTGGACGTGGTGACACTTGTCACCACCGGGGACTCACCTGGACCTGCTTACTGTGTTCGACACCTGGGCCTCATGTAGACCTGTTGACCATGGTCCCCAAACAGGCCTCACATGGACATACCTCTGATCCCCACCGGGTCTCACGTGAACCTGTAACTCTGGTCCTAACCTGGGCCTCATCTGGACCTAGTGTCTCTGGTCCCCACCTGGGCTTCACCTGAATCTGGTGACTCTGGTCCCCACCTGGATTTCACGTGGATCTGGTGGCTCTGATTCCCACCTGGACTTCACCAGGATCTGGTGACTCTGTTTCCCACCTGTACCTCTCCTGGACCTGGTGACTCTCTTTCCAACATGGACCTCACCTGGATCTGGGGACTCTGGTCCACACCTGGACCTGACCTGCATCTGGTGACTCTCGTCCTCAGTTTGGCCTCACCTGGATCTGGCATCTCTCGTCTCCACTTTGACCTAACTCAGAACTGCTGAATCTTGCCCCACCTCGGCCGCAACCAGACCTGGTGACTCTTGTCCCCAGCTATGCCTCAATTTGACCTGATTAATCTGGTCCTCACGTGGGCCTCACATGGACCTGGGACTCAGCTGGATAGAGTGGCTCTGGTTCCAACAACGGGCTCACCTGATACAGCTGACTGTGTTCTTATTCTATGCCTCAACTGGTCCTAGTGATTTAGTTCCCATCTGGGCCTGCATGGCCCTAGTGACTCTGGTCCTCACCCAGGAATCATTGGGACCTGGATACTCTGTTCCACACCTGTGCCTCACATTGACCATGGACCTCTCGTCCCATTCTGGGACTTAAACTAAACTAGTTACTGGTTCCCCTTTGGGCCTCACACTTTCCTGGTAACTCTGGTCACCCGTTTGGCTTCACTTGGGCCTGGTGAATCTGGTCCTTAGCTGGCCTCACCTGGATCTGGTGAATGGTCTCCACCTGGGCCTCACCTGGACTTGGTGAATCCTGTTGCCACCTGCGCCTCACCTGGACCTTGTGACTGTGGTCCCACCTGGACCTCACCTGGATTTGGTGGCTCTGGTTCCCATATGGGGCTCTCCTGGACCTAGTTCCTGTGGTCTCCATCTGGACTCACCTGGAACACAATGACTCTGATCCATATTTGGGCCTCTCCTGCACCTGTTGACTATGGTCCTTACATGGGCATCATTGGGACCTGGATACTCTCTTATATACCTGGGCCTCACCTGGATCTGGTGACTTTGGTCCCACCCGGGCCTGTATGGATGAGGTGACTGGTTCCGACAGGGACCTCACCTGGACCTGGTGACTCAGGTCCTCATAAGGGCATCATGGATCCTGGTTTCTCAGTTCCACATTGGGGCCTCACCTGTACCTAGTGATTGTCGTCCCACTCTGGGCCTCACCCTGACGTGGTGACTCTGGTCCCCACCTGGATATCACGAGAACCGGGTGACTCTGGTCCCCCTCTGGCACTCACCCAGAGATGGGGACACTGGTCCTCAACTGGGCCTCAATAGGACCTGGTGAATCTACTCCTCACTTAGGCATCGTCTGGACCTTGTGACTCTTTTCCCACCTGGCATCAATGGGACATTGTTACTCTCTTCCCCACCTGGGCCTCACCTGGATATGATAACTTTGCTCCACTCTTTGGCCTCAACTGGTCCCGATGACTCTGGTCCCCCACCTAGGCCACAATCTGGACCTGGTGACTGTGGTCCCCACCTGGGTCTCACCTGGACCTGGTGACTCTCGTTCCCAGATGAACCACACCAGGACCTGGTGACTGTGGTGTTCTTGTATACTCACATGTACCTGGTGACTCCAGTCCCCACTAGGGCCTCACCTGGATCTGGTGACTCTGGCCCGCTGGTTGGCCTCACCTAGACCTGGTGAGTGGGGTTGCCACCTAGGCCTCACACATAGCTGGTGACTCAGGTCCCCACGTGAGCCTCTTGGACCTGGTGAATCTGGTCCTTACCTGGTCCTTTCCCAGACCCGGGGACTCTATCCCCACCTGGGCCTCACCTGGACCTGGTGAATCTGGTCCTCATTTGGGTCTCACCCAGACCTGGTGACTTTGTTCCCCACCTGGACCTGATTGCGGTGAACTCTTTCATGGCCTCACCTGCAACTGGTGACTCTGATCCTATCTGCGCCTCACCCAGATCTGGTGACTCTGACTCTAACCTGGGCATTATTGGTACCTGGTGACTCTTTTCCACACCTGAGCCTCACCTGGACCCGATGACTCTGGAACCACTCTGGGCCTCCCCCTGACCTGGTGACTCTGGTCCCCATCTGGATGTCACCTGGACCAGGTGATTCTGGTACCCCTCTAGGCCACAACAAGATCTGGGAACTCTGGTCCTCAAATGGGCCTCACCTGGACCTAGTGAATATGCTCCATCTGGGCCTCATTTGGACCTGGTGACTCTGGTCACTACCTGGGCAACATCGGGACATGGTTCAACAGCATGGCCTGCAGGTTGGACTAACCTAGACCTGGTGAGTCCTGTCCTTACCTGGGCATCATCGGGACACGATTCCTCTGTATGGCCTGCACGTATGCCTCACCTGGCCCTGGTGAGTGGGTTTGCCACCTGGGCCTCACCCATACCTGGTGACACAGGTCCCGACGTGGGCCTCACTTGGACTTGGTGAATCTTGTCCTTACCTGGTCCTCACCGGAACTGGTAACTCTGGTCACCACCTGGGAATCCCCTGGGCCTGGTGAATCTGGTCCCCATCTGGGCCTCACCCAGTCCTGGTGACTTTGTTCCCCACCTGGACCTGATTGCTGTGGACTGTTTCTTGGCCTGACCTGGAACTGGTGACTCTGATCTTATCTGCGCGTCACCCAGATCTGGTAACTCTGGTCCTCACCTGGGCATCATTGGTACCTGGTTACTCTGTTCCACACCTGAGCCTCACCTGGACATGATG
The DNA here is from genome assembly GCF_053574225.1 of Canis aureus. Classification (NCBI taxonomy): domain Eukaryota; kingdom Metazoa; phylum Chordata; class Mammalia; order Carnivora; family Canidae; genus Canis; species Canis aureus. The sequence continues at coordinate 1,493,380 of NW_027554422.1, forward strand.
ACTCTGGAACCTCTCTGAGACTCACTCTGACCTGGAGACTCTGGTTCCCATCTCGATGTCACCTGGACCAGATGATACTGGTAACACTCTAGGCCTCAACCAGATCTGGTTACTCTTGTCCTCAAATGGGCCTCACCTGGACCTAGTGAATATGCTCCATCTGGGCCTCATTTGGACCTGGTGACTCTGGTCACTACCTGGGCATCATTGGGACATGTTTCCACTGCATGGCCTGAAGGTTGGCCTCACCTGGATCTGGTAACTCTGGTCCCAACCAGGGCATCATCATGACATGGTTCCTCTACATGGCCTGCAAGTTGGCCTCACCTGGTCCTGGGGAGCGGGGTTGCCACATGGGCCTCACCCATACCTGGTGACACAGGTCCCCATGTGGGCCTGACTTGAACTGTTGAATCTTGTCCTTTCCTGGTCCTCACCCAGAACTGGTAAATCTGGTCACAACCTGGGAATCACCTGGACCTGGGGAATCTCGTCCCCATCTGGGCCTCACCCAGTCCTGTTGACTTTGTTCCCCACCTGGATCTGATTGCTGTGGACTCCTTCTTGGCCTCACCTGGAAGTGCTGAGTGTGATCCTAACTTGGCCTCACCCAGATCTGGTGACTCTGGTCCTCACCTGTGGACCATTATGACCTGGACACTCTGTTCCACACCTGAGCCTCACCTGGACATGATGACTCTGGATCTACTCTGGGCCTCACCCTGATATGGAGACTCTGGTCCCCATCTGGATGTCACCTAGACCAGGTGAATCTGGTACTCCTCGAGGCCTCAACTATACCTGGTGACTCTGTTCCTCAACTGGGCCTCACCGGGACCTAGTGTATATGCTCCCCACCTGCGCCTCATCTCGACCTGGTGACTCTGGTTCTACCTGGGGATCATCGGGACATGGTTACTCTATTCCCCACTGGGACTGAACTGATCCTAGTAACTCTGGTCCTGACTTTGGCGTCTTCTGTACCAGGTGACTCTGGCTCCACATGGGCCTCACCTGTAACTGGTTACTCTCATCCTAAGCATGGCCTCACCTGACCTGGTGACTGTGGTTCCCATCGGGAAATAAACTGGACCTCATTTCTCCGGTCGCACCTGGGCCTCACCTGGATCTGGTGTCTCTGGTACCCCCCTTGGTAGCATCAGAATATGGTTACACTGTTCACTAACAGTGACCCAGCCAGACCTATTAACTCTGGTCTTCACCTGGGCCACACCTGGACAAGGTGACACTGGTACCCACCTGGGTCTCACCTGGATATGGTGAGTCGGATCCCCACCTGGTCCTCACCTGTAACTGGTGATTCTCGTTCCCACATGGTCATCATGTGGACCTGGTGGCTGCTGTATTTCTAGCATCTCATGTACTTCGTGACTCTGGTCCCCACCAGGACCTCACCGGGTCCTGGTGAGTGTGGTTGCCACCTGCACCTCACCTGGACCTGGTGATTCTGTTCTGCACCTGAGACTACCCTGGATCTGGTGACTGTGGTCCCCACCTGGGCTTCACCTGGATTTGGGGACTCCGGTCCCCATCTGGGCCTCACCTGGCCCTGTTGACCATGGTCCTCTACTGGGTAAATTGGGACCCGGTGACTTTGTTCCACAACTGGACCTCACCTGACCAGGTGACTCTGGTCCCCCTCTGGGTCTCACCGTGTCCTAGTGACTGTGAACCCCACTTTGGCCTGACTTGGACCTGTTGACCCTGGTTGCCACCTGCGCCTGACCTCGAACAGTTGACTCAGGTTCTTTCAAGGGCCTTTCCTGTACCTGGTGATTCAGGTCCCCACCTCGGCCTCACCTGTACCTGGTGACTCTTGTCACCACCGGGAACTCACCTTGACCTGCTTACTGTGTTCCACACCTTGGCCTCCAGTAGACCTGTTTACCTTGGACCCCAACGGCCTCACATGGACATGATGACTCTGGAACCTCTCTGGGCCTCACCCTGAACTGGTGACTCTGGTCACCATCTGGATGTCACCTGTACCAGGTGATTCTGGTACCCCTCTGGGCCTCAACCAGATCTGGTGACTCTGGTCCTCAACTGGGCCTTAACGGGACCTAGTGAATATGCTCCATCTGGGCCTAATTTGGACCTGGTGACTTTGGTCCCTCCCTGGGCATCATCGGGACATGGTTACACTGCATGGCCTACAGGTTGGAATCACCAGGAGCCGGTAACTCTGGTCACTGCATGGGCATCATCGGGACACGGTTCCTCTGCATGACCCAAGGGTTGGCCTCACCTGGACCTGGTGATTGGGGTTTCCACCTGAGCCACCTAGGCCGAACCCAGATCTGGTGACTCTTGTCCCCAGCTATGCCTCCCCTGTACCTGGTGACCCATGCACCCATGTGGGCCTCACTTGGACCTAGTGAATCTGGTCCTTAACTGGTCCTCACCTGGAACTGGTAACTCTGGTCACCACCTGGGAATCACCTGGACCTGGTGAATCTGGTCCCCATCTGGGCCTCACCCAGTATTGGTGACTTTGTTCCCCACCTGGACCTGATTGCTGTGGACACATTCTTGGCCTCACCTGGAAGTGGTGAGTGTGATCCTAACTTGGCCTCACCCAGATCTGGTGACTCTGGTCCTCACCTGTGGACCATTATGATCTGGATACTACGTTCCACACCTGAGCCTCACTTGGACATGATGACTCTGGATCCCCTATGGGCCTCACCCTGACCTGGTGACTCTGTTCCCCATCTGGATGTCACCTAGACCAAGAGAATCCGGTACCCCTCTAGTCCTCAACTAGACCTGGTGACTCTGGTCCGCAACTGGGCCTCACTGGGACCGAGTGAATATGCTCCCCACCTGCGCCTCATCTGGACCTGGTGACTCTGGTTCTACCTAGGCACCATCGGGGCATGGTTACTCTATTCCCCACTGGGACTGACCTGATCCTGGTAACTCTGGTCCTGACTTTGGCGTCTTCTGTACCAGGTGACTCTGGCTCCACATGGGCCTCACCTGTAACTGGTGACTCTGTTCCTAAGCATGGCCTCACCTGACCTGGTGACTGTGGTTCCGATCGGGGCCTCTTCTGGACCTCATGTCTCTGGGCCCTCCTGGGACTCACCAGGACCTGGTTTCTGTGGTTCCCACCTGGGTAGCATCAGGATATGTTTACACTGTTCACTAACAGTGACCTAGCCGGACCTATTAAATCTGGTCTTCACCTGGGCCACACCTGAACATGGTGACACTGGTTCCCACCTGGGACTCACCTGGACATGGTGAGTCGGATCCCCACCTGGTCCTCACCTGTAACAGGTGATTTTCATTCCCACATGGACATAATGTGGACCTTGTGGCTGCAGTGTTTCTAGCTTCTCATATACATCTTGAACCTGGTCCCCACCAGGGCCTCACCGGGACCTGGTGAGTGTGGTTGCCACCTGCACCTCACCTGGACCTGGTGATTCTGGTCTACACCTGAGACTACCCTGGATCTGGTGACTCTGGTCCCCACCTGGGCTTCACCTGGATTTGGGGACTCCGGTCTCCATCTGGGCTTCACCTGGCCCTTTTGACCATGGTCCTCAACTGGGCAAAATTGGGACCCGGTGACTGTGTTCCACAACTGGACCTCACCTGGATCAGGTGACTCTGGTCCCCCTCTGGATCTCACCGTGCCCTAGTGACTGTGAACCCCCTCTATGGCCTGTCTTGGACCTGCTGATACTGGTTGCCTCCTGCGCCTGACCTCACACTGTAGACTCTGGTTTTTCAAAGGCCTCCCCTCGACCTGGTCATCCTGGTCCCTACCTGGGTCTCACTCGGACGTGGTGACATTGTCACCATCGGGGACTCTCCAGGACCTGCTTACTGTGTTCCACACCTGGGCCTCAAGTAGACCTGTTGTCCATGTTCCCCAGGACGGCCTCACATGGACCTGTTGATACTGCTCCCCACCGGGGCCTCACTGGTACCTGGTATCTCTGGTCCCCACCTTGACCTCATCTGGACTTAGTGACTCTGGTCCCCACCTGGGCTTCACCTGGATCTGGTGACTCTAGTCCCCTCCTGGACTTCACCTGGATCTGGTGACTCTGGTCCCCACCTGGACCTCTCCTGGACCTGGTGACTCTCTTTCCAACATGGACCTCACCTGGATCTGGTGACTCTTGTCCTCAGTTTGGACTCACCTGTTCCTGGTGTCTCTCTTCCCCACTTTGACCTAACTCAGAACTGTTGAATCTTGCCCCACCTAGGCCGCACCCAGACCAGGTGACTCTTGTCCACAGCTATGCCTCAATTCGACTTGGTGAATCTGGTCCTCACGTGGTCCTCACATCACCTGGGAATCATCTGGATAGACTGGCTCTGGTTCCCACAAGGGGCTCACCTGATACTGGTGACTGTGGTCTTATTCTATGCCTCACCAGGACCTAGAGGTTCTGTTCCTGATCTGGGCCTGCATGGCCCTAGTGACTCTGGTCCTCACCCAGGCATCATTGGGACCTGGATACTCTATTCCACACCTGGGCCTCACTTTGACTAGGGACCTCTGGCTCCATTCTGGGCCTCAAACTAAAGTGGTTACTCTGGTACCCCTCTGGGCCTCACCCTTACCTGGTGACGCTGGTCACCACTTGGGCTTCACTTGGGCCTGGTGAATCTGGTCCTTAGCTGGTCCTCACCTGGATTTCGTCGCCAGCTGGGCCTCACCTGTACTTGGTGAATCCTGTTTCCACCTGCGCCTCACCTGGACACTGTGACTGTGACCCACCTGGTTCTCACCTGGATCTGGTATCTCTTGTTCCCATATGGGGCTCTCCTGTAACTGGTTCCTGTGGTCTCCATCTGGCATCACCTGGAACACAATGACTCTGATCCATATTTGGGCCTCTCCTGGACCTGTTGACTCTGGTGCTTACCTGGGCATCATTGGGACCTGGATACTCTCTTATATACCAGGGCCTCACCTCGACCTGGTGACAGTGGTCCCACCTGATCCTCACCTGACGAGGTGACTGGTTCCCACAGGGACCTCACCTGGACCTGGTGACTCAGGTCCTTATATGGGCATGATGGGAACTGGTTTCTCAGTTCCACATCAGGGCCTCACCTGGAGCTAGTGATGCACGTCCCCCTCTGGGCCTCACCCTGACGTGGTGACTCTGGTCACCACCTGGATATCGCCAGAATCAGTGACTCTGGTCCCCCTCTGGGACTCACCCGGAGCTGGGGACAGTGGTCCTAAACTGGGCCTCAACAGGACATGGTGAATCTACTCCTCACTTAGGCCTCCTCTGGACCTTGTGACTCTTTACCCACCTGGCATCAATGGGACATGGTTACTCTGTTCCCCACCTGGGACTCACCGGGACATGATAACTTTGCTCCGCACTTTGGTCTCAACTGGTCCTGATGACTCTGGTCCCCCCACCTAGGCCTCAATCTTGACCTGGTGACTGTGGTCCGCACCTGGGTCTCACCTGGACCTGGTGACTCTCGTTCCCACATGAACCACACCAGTACCTGGTGACTGTGGTGTTCTTGTAGACTCACATTTACCTGGTGACTCCGGTCCCCATTAGGGCCTCACCTGCAACTCGTAACTCGGGTCCCTACCTGGGCATTATCGGGACACGGTTCCTCTGCATGGCCCGAAGGTTGGCCTCCCCTGGCCTGGTGAGTGAGGTTGCCATCTGGGCCTCACCCATACCGGTGACACAGGTCCCCACGTGGGCCTCACTTGGACCTGGTGAATCTGGTCCTTACCTGGTCCTCACCCGGAACTGGTAACTCTGGTCACCACCTGGGAATCACCTGGACCTGGTGAATCTGGTCCCCATCTGGGCCTCACCCAGTCCTGGTGACTTTGTTCCCCACCGGGACCTGATTGCTGTGGACTCCTTCTTGGCCTCACCTGGTACTGGTGAGTCTGATGCTATGTGGGCCTCGCCCAGATCTGGTGACTCTGGTCTTCACCTGTGGACCATTATGACCTGGATACTCTGTTCCACACCTGAGCCTCACCTGCACATGATGACTCTGGATCCCCTCTGGGCCTCAGCCTGACATGGGGACTCTGGTCCCCATCTGGATGTCACCTAGACCAGGTGAATCTGGTAACCCTCTAGGCCTCAACTAGACCTGGGCATTCCGGTCCTTAACTGGGCCTCAACGGGACCTAGTGAATATGCTCCACTCCTGCGCCTATCTGGCCCTGGTGACTCTGGTTCTACCTGGGCATCATCGGGACATGGTTACTCTATTCCCCACTGGGACTGACCTGATCCATGTAACTCTGGTCCTGACTTTGGCCTCTTCTGTCCCAGGTGACTCTGGCTCCACCCGGGCCTCACCTCTAACTGGTGACTCTGATCCTAAGCATGGCCTCACCAGACCTGGTGACTGTGGTTCCCAATGGAACCTCACCTGGACCTCATGTCTCTGGTTCCTCCTGACCCTCACCAGGACCTGGTGTCTCTGGTACCCACCAGGGTAGCATCAGGATATGGTTACACTCTTCACTAACAGTGACAAACCCGGAACTATTAACTCTGGTCTTCACCTGGGCCACAAGTGGACATGGTGTCACTGGTTCCTACCAGGGTCTCACCTGGACATGGTGAGTCGGATCCCCACCTGGTCCTCACCTGTAACTGGTGATTCTCCTTCCCACATAGACATCATGTGGACCTGGTGGCTGCAGTGTTTCTAGCTTCTCATGTACCTCGTGACTCTGGTCCCCACCAGGACCTCCCCGGGACCTGGTGAGTGTGGTTGCCACCTGCACCTCACCTGGACCTTTTGATTCTGGTCTGCACCTGAGACAACCCTGGATCTGGTGACTGTGGTCCCCACCTGGGCTTCACCTGGATTTGGGGACTCCGGTCCCCATCTGGGCCTCACCTGGCCCTTTTGACCATGGTCCTCAACTGGGCAAAATTGGGACACGGTGACTGTGTTCCACAACTGGACCTCACCTGGACCAGGTCACTCTGGTCCCCCTCTGGGTTTCACCATGCCCTAGTGACTGTGAACCTCACTTTCGCCTGACTTGGACCTGCTGACACTGGTTGCCACCTATGCCAGACCTCGAACTGTTGACTGTGGTTCTTTCAAGTGCCTCCCCTGTACCTGGTGATCCTTGTCCCCACCTGCTCCTCAACTGGACGTGGTGACACTTGTCCCAACCGGGGACTCACCTGGACCTGCTTAGTGTGTTCCACACCTGGGCCTCAAGTAGACCTGTTGACCATGGTCCCCAAGCCGGCCTCACATGGACCTGTTGCCTCTGATCCCCACCGGGGCGTCACGTGTACCTTGTAACTCTGGTACTCACCTGGGCCTCATCTGGACCTAGTGACTCTGGTCCCCACCTTGGCTTCACCTGGATTTGGTGACTCTGGTCCCCAACTGCACCTCTGCTGGACCTGGTGACTCTCTTTCAAACACGGACCTCACCTGGATCTGGTGACTCTGGTCCTCAGTTTGGCCTCACCTGGACCTGGCGTCTCTCGTCCCCACTTTGACCTAACTCACAACTGCTGAATCTTGCCCCAATTAGGCCGGACCCATACCTGGTGACTCTTGTCCCCAGCTATGCCTCAATTCGACCTGATGAATCTGGTCCTCACGTGGGCCTCACATGGACCTGCTACTCAGCTGGATAGAGTGGGTCTGGTTCCCACATGGGGCTCACCTGATACTGGTGACTGTGGTTTTATTCTATGCCTCACCAGGACCTAGTGTTACTGTATCCCATCTGGGCCTGCATGGTCCTAGTGACTCTGGTCCTCAAACAGGCATCATTGGGACCTGGATACTCTATTCCACATCTGGGACTCACTCTGACCAGGGACCTCTGGTCCCATTCTGGGCCTCAAAGTAAATGGTTACTCTGGTTCGCCCTCTGGGCCTCACTCTAACCTGGTCAGTCTGGTCACCCCTTTGGATTCACTTGGGCCTGGTGATTCTGGTCCTTAGCTGCTCCTCACCTGGATCTGGTGACTGGTCTCCACCTGGCCTCACCTGGACTCGGTTAGTCCTGTTGCCACCTGCGCCTCACCTGGACCTTGTGACTGTGGTACCACCTGGACTTACATGGATCTGGTGGCTCTGGTTCCCATATGGGGCTCTCCTGGACCTGGTTCCTGTGGTCTCCATCTGGCCTCACCTGAAACCCAATGACTCTGATCCATATTTGGGCCTCTCCTGGACCTGTTGACTCTGGTCCTTACCTGGGCATCATTGGGACCTGGATACTCTCTTATATAGCTGGGCCTCACCTGGACCTGGTGACTGTGGTCCCACCTGGGCCTCACCGGGACGAGGTGAGTGGTTCCCAGAGGGACCTCACCTGGACCTGGTGACTCAGGTCCTTATATGGACATCATGGGACCTGGTTTCTCAGTTCCACATCGTGGCCTCACCTAGACCTATTGATTCTCGTCCCCCTTGGGCCTCATCCTGACGTGGTGACTCTGGTCCCCATCTGGATATCACCAGAACCGGGTGACCCTGGTCCCCCTCTGGGACTCACCCGGAGCTGAGGACACTGGTCCTCAACTGGGCCTCAATAGGACCTGGTGAATCTACTCCTCACTTAGGCCTCGTCTGGACCTTGTGACTCTTTTCCCACCTGGCATCAATGGGACATGGTTACTCTGTTCCCCACCTGGGCCTCACCTCCACATGATAACTTTGCTCCACTCTTTGGCCTCAACTGCTCCTGATGACCCTGGTCCCCCCACCTATGCCGCAATCTGGACCTGGTGACTGTGGTCCCCACCTAGGTCTCACCTGGACCTGGTGACTCTCGTTCCCACATGAACCACACCTGGACCTGGTGACTGTGGTGTTCTTGTAGACTCACATTTACCTGGTGACTCTGGTCCCCACTATGGCCTCACCTGGATCTGGTGACTCTGGCCTGCCAGTTGGCCTAACCTGGACCTGGTGTGTGGGGAAGCCCCTTGGGCCTCACACATAGCTTGTGACTCAGGTCCCCACGTGGACCTCTTGGACCAGGTGAATCTGGTCCTTACCTGGTCCTCTCCCAGACCCGGGGACTCTGGTCACCACCTGGGCCTCACCTGGACCTGGTGAATCTGGTCCCCATCTGGGCCTCACCCAATCCTGGTGACTTTGTTCCCCACCTGGACCTGATTGCTGTGGACTCTTTCTTGGCCTCACCTGGAACTGGTGACTCTGATTCTATCTGCGCGTCACCAAGACCTGGTGACTCTGGTCCTCACCTGGGCATCATTGGTACCTGGTGACTGTGTTCCACACCTGAGCCTCACCTGGACATGATGACTCTGGAACCTCTCTGGGCCTCACCCTGACCTGGTGACTCTGGTCCCCATCTGGATGTCACCTGGACCATGTGATTCTGATACCCCTCTATGATTCCACTGGATCTGGTGACTCTGGCCCTCAACTGGACCTCATCTTGACCTAGTGAATATTCTCATCTGGGCCTCATTTGGACCTGGTGACTCTGGACACTACCTGGGCATCATCCGGACATGGTTCCACTGCATGGCCTGCAGTTGGACTCACCTGGACCTGGTACCTCTGGTCCCTACCTGGGCATCATCGGGACATGGTTCCTCTGCATGGCCTGCAGTTTGGCGTCACCTGGACCTGGGGAGTGGGGTTGCCACCTGGGTCTCACCCATACCTGGTGACACAGGTCCCGACGTGGGCCTCACTTGGACCTGGTGAATCTGGTCCTTACCTGGTCCTCACCTGCAACTAGTAACTCTGGTCACCACCTGGGAATCACCTGGACCTGGTGAATCTGGTCCCCATTGGTCCTCACTCATTCCTGGTGAATATGTTCCCCACCTGGACCTGATTGCTGTGCACTCCTTCTTGGCCTCATTGAACTGATGACTCTGATCCTAACTGGGCCTCACCCAGATCTACTGACTCTGGTCCTCACCTGTGGACCATTATGACCTGGATATTCTCTTCCACACCTGAGCCTCACCTGGACCTCATGACTCTGGATCCCCTCTGGGCCTCAGCCTGACATGGTGACTGTAGTCCCCATCTGGATGTCACCTAGACCAGGTGAATCTGGTACCCCTCTAGGCCTCAACTAGACCTGGTGACTCTGGTCCTCATCTGGGCCTCACCGGGACCTCGTGAATATGCTCCCCACATGCGCCTCATCTGGACCTGGTGGCTCTGGTTCTACCTGGGCATCATCGGGACATGGTTACTCTATTCCCCACTGGGAATGTCCTGATCCTGGTAACTCTGTTCCTGACTTTGGCCGCTTCTGTACCAGGTGACTCTGGCTCCACGTGGGCCTCACCTGTAACTCGTGAATCTGATGCTAAGCATAGCCTCACCTGACCTGGTGACTGTGGTTCCCATTGGGACCTCACCTGGACCTAATGTCTCTGACCCAGCTGGGCCTCACCAGTACCTGTTGTCTCTGGTACCCACCTGGGTAGCATCAGGATATGGTTACACTGTTCACTAACAGTGACCCAGCCGGACTTATTAACTCCGGTCTTCACCTGGGCCACACCTGGACATGGTGACCCCGGTTCCCACTTGGGTCTCACCTGGACATGCTGAGTCGGATCCCCACCTGGTCCTCACCTGTAACTGGTGATTCTCCTTCCCACATGGACATCAGGTGGACCTGGTGGCTGCAGTGTTTCTAGCTTCTCATGTACCTCGTGACTCTGGTCCCCACCAGGGCCTCAACGGTACCTGGTGGGTGTGGATGCCACCTACGCAACACCTGGACCTGGTGATTCTGGTCTCCACCTGAAACTACCCTGGATCTGGTGACTGTGGTCTGCACCTGCTCTTCACCAGGATTTGGGACTCCGGTCCCCATCTAGGCCTCACCTGGCCCTGTTGATCATGGTCCTCACCTCGGCAAAATTGGGGCCCGGTGACTGTGTTCCACAAATGGACCTCACCTGGACCAGGTGACTCTGGTCCCCCTCTGGGTCTCACCGTGCCCTAATGACTGTGAACCCCACTTTGGCCTGACTTGGACCTGCTGACCCTGGTTGCCACCTGTGCTTGACTTCGACCTGTTGACTCTGGTTCTTTCTTTTTTCTTTTTTTTTTTAATTTATTTTTTATTATTGGTGTTCTATTTACTAACATACAGAATAACCCCCAGTGCCCGTCACCCATTCACTCCCACCCCCCGCCCTCCTCCCCTTCTACCACCCCTAGTTCGTTTCTCAGAGTTAGCAGTCTTTACCTTCTGTCTCGCTTTCTGATATTTCCCACACATTTCTTCCCCCTTCCCTTATATTCCCTTTCACTATTATTTATATTCCCCAAATGAAAGAGAACATATAATGTTTGTCTTTCTCCAACTGGCTTACTTCACTCAGCATAATACCCTCCAGTTCCATCCACGTTGAAGCAAATGGTGGGTATTGGTCACTTCTGATAGCTGAGTAATATTCCATTGTATACATAAACCACATCTTCTTTATCCATTCATCTTTCGTTGGACACCGAGGCTCCTTCCACAGTTTGGCTATCGTGGCCATTGCTGCTATAAACATCGGGGTGCAGGTGTCCCGGCGTTTCATTGCATTTGTCTCTTTGGGAAAAATCCCCAACAGTGCAATTGCTGGGTCATAGGGCAGGTATATTTTTAACTGTTTGAGGAACCTCCACACAGTTTTCCAGATTGGCTGCACCAGTTCACATTCCCACCAACAGTGTATGAGGATTCCCTTTTCTCCGCATCCTCTCCAACATTGGTTGTTTCCTGTCTTGTTAATTTTCCCCATTCTCACTGGTGTGAGGTGGTATCTCACTGTGGTTTTGATTTGTATTTCCCTGATGGCAAGTGATGCAGAGCATTTTCTCATGTGCATGTTGGCCATGTCTATGTCTTCCTCTGTGAGATTTCTGTTCATGTCTTTTGCCCATTTCATGATTGGATTGTTTGTTTCTTTGGTGTTGACTTTGATAAGTTCTTTATAGATCTTGGAAACTAGTCCTTTATCTGATATGTCATTTGCAAATATCTTCTCCCATTCTGTAGGTTGTCTTTGAGTTTTGTTGACTGTATCCTTTGCTGTGCAAAAGCTTCTTATCTTGATGAGGTCCCAATAGTTCATTTTTGCTTTTGTTTCTTTTGCCTTCGTGGTTGTATCTTGCAAGAAGTTACTATGGCCGAGTTCAAAAAGGGTGTTGCCTGTGTTCTTCTCTAGGATTTTTTTTTTATTTATGATAGTCACACAGAGAGAGAGAGAGAGAGAGAGAGGCAGAGGGAGAAGCAGGCTCCATGCACCGGGAGCCTGACGTGGGATTCGATCCCGGGTCTCCAGGATCGCGCCCTGGGCCAAAGGCAGGCGCCAAACCGCTGCGCCACCCAGGGATCCCTTCTCTAGGATTTTGATGGAATCTTGTCTCACATTTAGATCTTTCATCCATTTTGAGTTTATCTTTGTGTATGGTGAAAGAGAGTGGTCTAGTTTCATTCTTCTGCATGTGGATGTCCAATTTTCCCAGCACCATTTATTGAAGAGACTGTCTTTCTTCGAATGGATAGTCTTTCCTCCTTTATCGAATATTAGTTGCCCATAAAGTTCAGGGTCCACTTCTGGATGCTCTATTCTGTTTCACTGATCTATGTGTCTGTTTTTCTGCCAGTAGACTCTAGTTCTTTCAAGGGCCTCAAATGTACCTGGTGATCCTGGTCCCCACCTGGGCCTCACCTGGACGTGGTGACACTTTTCACCACCGGGGACTCACCTGGACATGCTTACTGTGTTCCACACCTGGGCCTCAAGTAGACCTTTTGACCATGGTCCCCAAGCCGGCCTCACATGGACCTGTTGCCTCTGATCCCCACCGGGGTCTCACGTGTACCTGGTAACTCTGGTCCTCACCTGGGCCTCATCTGGACTTAGTGACTCTGGTCCCCACCTGGGCTTCACCTGGATCTGGTGACTCTAGTCCCCTCCTGGACTTCACCTGGATCTGGTGACTCTGGTCCCCACCTGGACCTCTCCTGGACCTGGTGACTCTCTTTCCAACATGGACCTCACATGGATCTGGTGACTCTCGTCCTCAGTTTGGCCTCACCTGGACTTGGTGTCTCTCGTCCCCAGTTTGACCTAACTCAGAACTGCTGAATCTTGCCCCACCTAGGCCGCACTCAGACCTGGTGACTCTTGTCCCCTGCTATGCCTCATTTCGACCTGATGAATCTGTTCCTCACGTGGGCCTCACATGGACCTAGGACTCAGCTGGATAGAGTGGCTCTGGTTCCCACAAGGGGTCACCTGATACTGCTGACTGTGGTCTTATTCTGTGCCTCACCAGGACCTAGTGATTCTGTTCCGCATCTGGGCCTGCATGGCCCTAGTGACTCTGGTCCTCACCCAGGCATCATTGGGACCTGGATACTCTATTCCACACCTGGCCTCATTTTGACCAGGGACCTCTGGTCCCATTGTGGGCCTCAAACTAAACTGGTTACTCTGGTTCCCCCACTGGGCCTCACCCTTACCTGGTGACTCTGGTCAACCCTTGGGCTTCACTTGGGCCTGGTGAATCTGGTCCTAAGCAGGTCCGCACCTGGATGTGGTGACTGTTCGCCCCCTGGGCCTCACCTGGACATGGTGAATCTTGTTGCCACCTGTGCGTCACCTGGACCTTTTGACTGTTGTCCCACCTGGAACTCACCTGGATCTGGTGGCTCTGGTAACCATATTGGGCTCTTCTGGACCTGGTTCCTGTGGTCTCCATCTGGACTCACCTGGAACACAATGACTCTGATTCATATTTGGGCCTCTCCTGGACCTGTTGACTCTGGTCCTAACCTGGGGATCATTGCGAACTGGATACTCTCTTATATACGTGGGCCTCACCTGGACCTGGTGACTGTGGTCCCACCTGGGCCTCACCTGGACGAGTTGACTGGTTCCAACAGGGACCTCACCTGGACCTGATGACTCAGGTCATCATATGGGCATTATGGGACCTGGTTTCTCAGTTCCACATCGGGGCCTCACCTGGACCTAGTGATTCTCATCCCCCTCTGGGCCTCACCCTGATGTGGTGACTCTGGTCCCCAGCTGGATATCACCAGAACCGGGTGACACTGGTCCCCCTCTGGGACTCATTCGGAGCTGGGGACACTGGTCCTCAACTGGTCCTCAACAGGACCTGGTGAATCTTCTCCTCACTTAGGCCTCGTTTAGACCTTGTGACTCTTTTCACACCTGGCATCAATGGGACATGGTTTCTCTGTTCCCCACCTGGCCCTCAGCTGGACATGATAAATTTCCTCCACACTTTGGCCTCAACTGGTCCTGATGACTCTGTTGCCCCCACCTAGGCCTCAATCTGGTCCTGGTGACGGTGGTCCCCAACTGGGTCTCACCTGGACTGGTGACACTCATTCCCACATGAACCCCACCTGGACCTGTTGACTGGGTGATCTTGTAGACTCACATTTACCTGGTGTCTCCGGTCCCCAGTAGGGCCTCACCTGGATCTGGTGACTCTGATCCTATCTGCGCGTCACCCAGACCTGGTTACTCTGCTCCTAACCTGGGCATCATTGGTACCTGGTTACTCTGTTCGACACCTGAGGCTCACCTGGACATGATGACTCTGGAACCTGGCTGGGCCTCACCCTGACCTGGTGACTCGGGTCCCCATCTGGTTGTCACGTGGACCAGGTGACCCTGGTACCCCTCTAGGCCTCAACCAGTTCTGGTGCCTCTCGTCCTAAACTGGGCCTCACCTGCACCTAGTGAATAAGCTCCATCTGGGCCTCATTTGGACATGGTGACTCTGGTCCCTACCTGGGCATCATCGGGACATGGTTCCACTTCATGGCCTGCAGGTTGGCCTCACATGAACCTGGTAACTCTGGTCCCTACCTGGGCATCATCGGGTCATGGATCCTCGGCATGGTGTGGAGGTTGGCCTCACCTTGAACTGGTGAGAGGGTTTGACACCTGGGCCTCACCCATACATGGTGACACAGGTCCCCATGTGGGCCTTACTTAGACCTGGTGAATCTGGTCCTTACCTGATCCTCACCTGGAACTGGTAACTCTGATCACCACCTGGGCCTCACCTGGACCTGGTGAATCTGGTCCCCATCTGGGTCTCACCCAATCCTGGTGACTATGTTCCCCACCTGGACCTGATTGCTGTGGACTCTTTCGTGGCCTTACCTGAAACTGGTGACTCTGATCCTATCTGCGCGTCACACAGACCAGGTGACTCTGGTCCTCACCTGGGCATGATTAGTACCTGGTGACTCTGTTCCACACCTGAGCCTCACCTGGACATGATGACTCCGGATCCCCTCTGGGCCTCACCCTGACATGGTGACTCTGGTCCCCATCTGGATGTCATGTAGACCAGGTGAATCTGGTACCCCTCTAGGCCTCAACTAGACCTGGTGACACTGGTCCTCAAGTGGGACTCAACGGGACCTAGTGAATATGCTCCCCACCTGAGCCTCATCTGGACCTGGTGTCTCTGGTTCTAGCTGGGCATCATCGGGACATGGTTACTCTATTCCCCACTGGGACTGACCTGATCCTGGTAAGTCTGATCCTGACTTTGGCCACTTCTGTACCAGGTGATTCTGGCTCCACCTGGGCCTCACCTGTAACTGGTGACTCTGATCCTAAGCATGGCCTCACCTGACCTGGTAACTGTGGTTCCCATCGGGACCTCCCCTGGACCTCATGTCTCTGGTCCCACCTGGGCCTCACCAGGACCTGGTGTTTCTGGTACCCACCAGGGTAGCATCAGGATATGGTTACAGTGTTCACTAACAGTGACCCTGCCAGACCTATTAACTCTGGTCTTTACCTGGGCCACACCTGGACAAGGTGACACTGGTTCCCACCTGGGTCTCACCTGGACATGGTGAGTCGGATCCCCAGCTGGTCCTCACCTGTAACTGGTGATTCTCTTTCCCACATGGACATAATATGGACTTGGTGGCTGCAGTGTTTCTAGCTTCTCATGTAGCTCGTGACTCTGGTCCCCACCAGGGCCTCACCGGGACCTGGTGATTGTGGTTGCCACCGGCAACTCACCAGGACCTGGTGATTCTGGTCTGCACCTGAGACTACCCTGGATCTGGTGAATGTGGTCCCCACCTGGGCTTAACCTGGATTTGGGGACACAGGTCTCCATCTGGGCCTCACCTGGCCCTGTTGACCATGGTCCTCAACTGGGCAAAATTGGGACCCGGTGACTGTGTTCCACAACTGGACCTCACCTGGACCAGGTGACTCAGGTCCCCCTCTGGGTCTCACCGTGTCCTAGTGACTGTGAACCTCACTTTGGCCTGCCTTGGACCTGCTGACCTTGGATGTCACCTGCGCCTGACCTCGAACTGTTGACTCTGATTCTTTCAAGGGCCTCCCCTGGACCTGGTGATCCTGGTCCCCGCCTGGGCCTCAACTGGACGTGGTGACTCTTGTCACCACCTGGGACTCACCTGGACCTGGTTACTGTGTTCCACACTTGGGCCCCAATTAGACCGGTTGACCATGGTCCCCAAGCCGGCCTCATATGGACCTGTTGCCTCTGATCCCCACTGGGGCCTCACGTGTACCTGGGAACTCTGGTCCTCACCTGGGCCTCATCTGGACCTAGTGACTCTGGTCCCCACCTGGGCTTCACCTGGTTCTGGTGACTCTGGTCCCCACCTGGACCTCTCCTGGACCTGGTGACTCTCTTTCCAACATGGACCTCACCTGGATCTGGTGACTCTGGTCCTCAGTTTGGCCTCACCTGGACCTGGTGTCTCTCGTCCTCACTTTGACCTAACTCAGAACTGCTGAATCTTGCCCCACCTAGACCGCACCCATACCTGGTGACTCTTGTCCCCAGCTATGCCGCAATTCGACCTGATGAATATGGTCCTCACGTGGGCCTCACATGGTCCTGGGACTCAGCTGGATAGAGTGGCTCTGGTTCCCACAAGGGGCTCACCTGATACTGGTGACTGTGGTCTTATTCTATGCCTCACCAGGACCTAGTGATTCTGTTCCCCATCTGGGCCTGCATGGTCCTAGTGACTGTGGTCCTCACCCAGGCATCATTGGGACCTGGATACTCTATTCCACACCTGGGCCTCACTCTCACCAGGGACCTCTGGTCGCATTCTGGGACTCAAATTCAACTGGTTACTCTGGTCCCCCTCTGGACCTCACCCTTACCTGGTGACTCTGGACACCCCTTGGGCTTCATTTGGGCCTGGTGAATCTGGTCCTTAGATTGTCCTCACTTGGATATCGTGACTGGTCGCCACCTGGGCCTCACCTGGACTTGGTGAATCCTGTTGCCACCGGCGCCTCACCTGGACCTTGTGACTGTGGTCCCACCTGGCCCTCACCGGGACGAGGTGACTCTTTCCCACAGGGACCTAACCTGGACCTGGTGACTCAGGTCCTCATATGGGGATCATGGGACCTGGTTTCTCAGTTTCACATCGCGGCCTCACCTGGACCTAGTGATTCTCGTCCCGCTCTGGGCCTCACCCTGACGTGGTGACTCTGGTCTCCAGCTGGATATCACCAAAACCGGGTGACTCTGTTCCCCCTCTGGGACTCACCCAGAGCTGGGGACATTGGTCCTCAACTGGGCCTCAACAGGACCTGGTGAATCTACTCCTCACTTAGGCCTCGTCTGGACCTTGTGACTCTTTTCCCACCTGGCAGCAATAGGACATGGTTACTCTGTTCCCCACCTGCGCCTCAGCTGGACATGATAACTTTTTCCACACTTTGGCCTCAACTGGTCCTGATGACTCTGGCTCACCACCTAGGCCTCAATCTGGACGTGGTGACTGTGGTCCCCACCTGGGTCTCACCTGGACCTGGTGACTCTCGTTCCCACATGAATCACACCTGGACCTGGTGACTGTGGTGTTCTTGTAGACTCACTTTTACCTTGTGACTCCGGTCCCCACTAAGCTCTCACCTGTATCTGGTGACTCTGGCCTGCAGCTTGGCCTCACCTGGACCTGGTGAGTGGGGATGCCACCTGGGCCTCACCAATACCTGGTGACTCCAGTCCCCACAGAGGCCTCTTAGACCTGGTGAATCTTCTTACCTGGTCCTCCCCCAGACCCGGGGACTCTGGTCACCACCTGGGCCTCACCTGGACCTGGTGAATCTGTTCCCCAAGTGGGCCTCACCCAGTACTGTTGACTTTGTTCCCCACCTGGACCTGATTGCTGGGGACCCTTTCTTGGCCTCACCTAGAACTGGTGACTCTGATCCTATCTGGGCGACACCCAGAACTGGTGACTCTGGTCCTCACCTGGGCATCCTTGGTACCTGGTGACTCTGTTCCACACCTGAGCCTCACCTGAACATGATTACTCTTGAACCTCTCTGGGCCTCACCCTGACCTGGTGTCTCTGGTCCCCATCTGGATATCACCTGGACCAGGTGATTCTGGTATCCTTCTAGGCCTCAACAATATCTGGTAACTATGGTCCTCAATTGGGCCTCACCTGGACCTAGTGAATATGCTCCATCTGGGCCTCATTAGCACCTGGTGACTCTCGTCCCTACCTGGGCATCATCGGGACATGGTTCCACAGCATGACCTGCAGGTTGGCCTCACCTGGACATGGTAATTCCTGTCCCTACCTGGGCACCATCGGGATATGGTTCCTCTGCATGGCCTGCAGGTGGCCTCACCTGGAACTTTTGAGTGGGGTTGCCACCTGGGCCTCACCCATACCTGGTGACACAGGTCCCCACGTGGGCCTCTCGTGGACCTGTTGAATCTTGGCCTTACCTGGTGCTCACCCGGAACTGGTAACTCTGGTCACCACCTGGAAGTCTCCTGGACCTGGTGAATCTGGTCCCCAACTGGGCCTCACCCAGTCCTGGTTAATTTGTTGCCCACCTGGACCTGATTGATGTGGACTCCTTCTTGGCCTCACCTTGAACTTGTGACTTTGATCCTAACTGGGCCTCACCCAGATCTACTGACTCTGGTCCTCACCTGAGGACCATTATGATCTGGATACTCGGTTCCACACCTGAGCCTCACCTGGACATGATGACTCTTAATCACCTCTGGGCCTCAGCCTGACATGGTAACTCTGGTCCCCATCTGGATGTCACCTAGACCAGGTGAATCTGGTACCACTCTAGGCCTCAACTAGACCTGGTGACTCTGGTCCTCAACTGGGCCTCACCGGGACCTAGTGAACATGCTCCAAACCTGCACCTCATCTGGATCTGGTGACTCTGGTTCTACCTGGGTATCATCGGGACATGGTTACTCTCTTCCCCACTGGGACTGACCTGATCCTGGTAACTCTGGTCCTGACTTTGGCCTCTTCTGTACCAGGTGATTCTGGCTCCACCTGGGCCTCACCTGTAACTGGTGACTCTGATCGTAAGCATGGCCTCACCTGACCTGGTGACTGTGGTTGCCATCGGGACCTCACCTGGTCTGCATGTCTCTGGTCCAAACTGGGCCTCACCAGGACCTTCTGTCTCTGGTACCCACCTGGATAGCATCAGGATATGGTTACACTGTTCAGTAACAGTGAACCAGCTGGACATATTAACTCTGGTCTTCACCTGGGCCACACCTGGACCTGGTGACTCTGGTCCTCAGTTTGGCCTCACCTGGACCTGGTGTCTCTCGTCCCCACTTTGACCTAACTCAGAACTGCTGAATCTTGCCCCACCTAGGCCGCACCCAGACCTGGTGACTCTTGTCCCAAGCTATGCCTCAATTCTATCTGATGAATATGGTCCTTACGTGGGCCTCACATGGACCTGGGACTCAGCTGGATAGAGTGGCTCTGGTTCCCACAAGGGGCTCACCTGATACTGCTGACTGTGGTCTTATTCTATGACTCACCAGGACCTAGTGATTCTGTTCCCCATCTGGGCCTGCATGGCCCTAGTGACTCTGGTCCTCACCCAGGCATCATTGGGACCTGGATACTCTATTCCACACCTGGGCCTCACTCTGACTAGGGACCTCTGGTCACATTCTACGCCTCAAACTAAACTGGTTACTGTTGTTCTCCCTCTGGGAATCACCCTTACCTGGTGACTCTGGTCACACCTTGGGCTTCATTTGGGCCTGGTGAATCTGGTCCTTAGCACACCTGGACATGGTGATTGTGGTCTGCACCTGAGACTACCCTGGATCTGGTGACTGTGGTCCCCACCTGGGCTTCACCTGGATTTGCGGACTCCGGTCCCCTTCTGGGCTTCACCTGGCCCTGTTGACCATGGTCCTAACTGGGCAAAATTGGGACCCGGTGACTGTGTTCCACAACTGGACCTCAACTGGACCAGGTGACTCTGGTCCCCCTCTGGGTCTCACCGTGCCCTAGTGACTGTGAACCCCCCTTTGGCCTGACTTGGACCTGCTGACCCTGGTTGCCACCTGCGCCTGACCTCGAAGTGTTGACTCTGGTTCTTTCAATGCCCTCCCGTGTACCTGGTGATCCTGGTCCCCTCGTGGGCCTCACCTGGACGTGGTGACTCTTGTCACCCCCGGGGACATCCTGGACCTGGTTACTGTGTTCCACACCTGGGCCTCAAGTAGACCTGTTGACCATGGTCCCCTAGCCGGCCTCACATGGACCTGTTGTCTGATTCCCACCGGGGCCTCACGGATACTTGGTAACTCTGGGCCTCATCTGGACCTATTGACTTTTGTCCCACCTGTGCTTCCCCTGGATCTGGTGACTCTGTTACCCACCTGGACTTCACCTGGATCTGGTGACTCTCCCCACCTGGACCTCTCCTGGACCTGGTGACTCTCTTTGAACATGGACCTCACCTGGATCTGGTGACTCTTGTCCCCACCTGGACCTCACCTGCATCTGGTGACTCTGGCCTGCAGGTTGGCCTCACCTGGACCTGGGGAGTGGGGTTGCCACCTGGGCCTCACAAATAGCAGGTGACTCAGGTCCCCACGTGGGCCTCATTTGGACCTGTTGAATCTGGTCCTTAGCTGTTCCTCTCCCAGACAATAGGACTCTGGTCACCACCTGGGAATAACCTGGAACTGGTGAAACTGGTCCACATCAGGGCTTCACCAAGTCCTGGTGACTTTCTTCACCATCTGGACCTGATTGCTGTGGACGCCTTCTTGGCGTCACCTGGAACTGGTGACTCTGATCCTATCTGCGTGTCACCCAGATCTGGTGACTCTGGTCCTCACCTGGGCATCACTGGTACCTGAGGATTCTGTTCCACACCTGAGCCTCACCTGGACCCGATGACTCTAGAACCACTCTGGGCCTCACCCTGACCTGGTGACTCTGGTCCCCATCTGGATATCACCTCGATCAGGTATTTCTGGTACCCTTCTAAGCCGAACCAGATATGGTGAAACTGGTCCTCAACTGGGCCTCACCTGGACCAGGTGACTCTGGTCCCCACCTGGACCTCTCCCGGATCTGGTGACTTTCTTTCAAACATGGACCTCACATGCATCTGGTGACTCTGGTACTCAGTTTGGCCTCACCTGGAACTGGCATCTCTCGTCCACACTTTGACCTAACTCAGAACTGCTGAATCTAGCCCAACTTAGGCTGCACACAGACCTGGTGACTCTTGTCCCCAGCTATGCCTCAATTCGACCTGATGAATCTGGTCCTCACGGGAGCCTCACCTGGACCTGGGACTCAGCTGGATGAGTGGCTCTGTTTCCCGCAAGGGGCTCAGCTAATACTGCTGACTGTGGTCTTATTGTATGCCTCACCAGGACCTAGTGATTCTGTACCCCATCTGGGCCTGCATGGCCCCAGTGACTCTGGTCCTCACCCAGGCATCATTGGGTGATGGACCCAATGATTCTCACCCTGGATACTCTATTCCACACCTGGGCCTCACTTTGACCAGGGACCTCTGGTCCGATTCTGGGCCTCAAACTAAACTGGTTACTCTGGTTCCCCCTCTGGGGCTCACCCTTACCTGGTGACTCTGGTCACCCTTTGGACTTCACTTCGGCCTGGTGAATCTGGTCCGTAGCTGGTCCGCGCCTGGATGTGGTGACTGGTCGCCACCTGGGCCTCACCTGGACTTGCTGAATCCTGTTGCCACCTGCGCCTCACCTGGACCTAGTGACTGTGGTCCCACCTGGACCTCACCTGGATCTCGTGGCTCTGGTTCCTATATGGGGCTCTCCTGGACCTGGTTCCTGTGGTCTCCATCTGGCCTCACCGGAACAAAATGACTCTGATCCGTATTTGGGCCTCTCCTGGACCTGTTGGCTCTGGTCCATACCTGGGCATCATTGGGACCTCGATACTCTCTTATATACCTGGGCCTCACCTGGACCTTGTGACTGTGGTCCCACCTGGGCCTCACCTGGATGAGGTGACTGGTTCCCACAGGGACCTCACCTGGACCTGGTGACTCAGGTCCTCATATGGGCATCATGGGACCTGGTTTCTCAGTTCCACATCGGGCCTCACCTGGAGCTAGTATTCTCGTCCCCCTCTGGGCCTCATCCTTACGTGGTGACTCTGGTCCCCACCTGGATATCACCAGAACCGGGTGATTCTAGTCCCCCTCTGGGACTCACCCGGAGATGGGGACATTGGTCCTCAACTGGGCCTCAACAGGACCTGATGAATCTACTCTTCACATAGGCCTCGTCTGGAACTTGTGACTCTTTTCCCACCTGGCATCAATGGGACATGGTTACTCTGTTCCCCACCTGGGCCTCACCTGGACATGATAATTTTCTCCACACTTTGGCCTCACCTGGTCCTGATGACTCTGGTCCCCCCACCTAGGCCTAAATCTGGACCTGGTGACTGTGGTCCCCACCTGGGTCTCACCTGGACCTGGTGACTCTCGTTCCCACATGAACCACACCTGGACCTAGTGACTGTGGTGTCCTTGTAGACTCACATTTACCTGGTGACTCCGGTCCGCACTAGGGCCTCACCTGGATCTGGTGACTCTGGCCTGCAGGTTGGCCTCACCTGGACCTGTTAACTCTAGTCCCTACCTGGGCATCCTCGGGACATGGTTCTACATGGCCTGCACTTTGGCCTCACTTGGACCTGGAGAGTCGGGTTGCCACCTGGGCCTCACAAATGCTTGGTGACACAGGTACCACGTGGGCCTCACTTGGACCTGGTGAATCTGGTCCTTACCTTGTAATCACCCGGAACTGGTAACTCTGGTCACCACCTGGGAATCACCTGGACCTGGTGAATCTGGTCCCCATCTGGGCCTCACCCAGTCCTCGTGACTTTGTTCCCCACCTGGACCTGATTTTTGTGGACTCATTCTTGGCCTCACCTGGAACTGGTGACTCTGATCCTAACTGGGCCTCACACAGATCTGGTGACTCTGGTCCTCACATGTGGACCATTATGACCTGGATCTCTGTTCTACACCTGAGCCTCACCTGGAATGATGACTCTGGATCCCCTCCGGGGCTCAACCTGACATGGTGACTCTGGTCCCCATCTGGATGTCATCTAGACCAGGTGAATCTGGTACCCCTCTAGGCCTCAACTAGACCTGGGTATTCTGGTCCTCATCTGGGCCTCACCGAGACCTAGTGAATATGCTCCCCAACTGCTCCTCATCTGGACCTGGTGACTCTGGTTCTACCTGGGCATCATCGGGACATGGTTACTCTATTCACCACTGGGACTGAAGTGATCCTGGTAACTCTGGTCCAGACTTTGGCCTCTTCTGACCAGGTGACTCTGGCTCCACCTGGGCCTCACCAGTAACTGGTGACTCTGATACAAAGCGTGGCCTCACCAGACCTGGTGACTGTGGTTCCCATCGGGACCTCACCTGGACCTCATGTCTCTGGTCCCACCTGGGCCTGACCAGGTCCTGGTGACTCTGGTCCCCACCTGGACTTCACCTGGATCTGGTGACTCTGGTCCCCACCTGGACCACTCCTCGACCTGGTGACTCTCTTTCCAAAATGGATCTCACCTGGATCTGGTGACTCTCTTTCCAACATGGACCCCACCTGGATCTGGTGACTCTGGTCCTCAGTTTGGTCTCACCTGGACCTGGTGTCTCTCATCCCCACTTTGACCTAACTCAGAACTGCTGAATCTTGCCCCACCTAGGCCTCACCCAGACCTGGTGACTCTTGTCCCCAGCTATCCCTTAATTCGACCTGATGAATCTGGTCCTCACGTGGGCCTCACAGGGACCTGGGACTCAGCTGGATAGAGTGGCTCTGGTTCCCACAAGGGGCTCACCTGATACTGCTGACTGTGGTCTTATTCTATTCCTCACCAGGACGTAGTACTTCTGTTCCCCAACTGGGCCTGAATGGCCCTATTTCCTCTGGTCCTCACCCAGGCATCATTGGGTGATGGACCCAAAGATCCTCACCTTGGATACTCTATTTCACAGCTGTGCCTCACTTAGAACAGGGACTTCTGGTCCCATTCAGGGCCTCAAACTAAACTGGTTACTCGGTTCCCCTCTGGGCCTCACTTTTACCTGGTGACTCTGGTCACCCCTTGGGCTTCATTAGGACCTGGTGAGTCTGGTCCTTAGCTGGTCCGCACCTGGATCTGGTGACTGGTCGCTACCTGGGCCTCACTTGGACTTGGTGAATCCTGTTTCCACCTGTGCCTCACCTGGACCTTGTGACTGTGGTCCCACCAGGACCTCACCTGGATCTGGTGGCTCTGGTTCCCATATGGGACTCTCCTGGACCTGGTTCCCGTGGGCTACAACTGGCCTCACCTGGAACACAATGACTCTGAACAATATATGGGCCTTTCCTGGACCTGTTGACTCTGGTCCTTACTTGGGCATCATTGCGAGCTGGATACTCTGTTATATACCTGGGCCTCACCTGGACCGGTGACTGTGGACCCACCTGGGCCTCACCTGGACGAGGTGACTGGTTCCCACAGGGACCTCACCTGGACCTGGTGACTCAGGTACTCATATGGGCATCATGGGACCTGCTTTCTCAGTTCCACATCGGGGCCTCACCTGCACCTAGTGATTCTCATCCCCCTCTGGGCCTCACCCTGACGTGGTGACCCTGGTCCCCACCTAGATATCACCAAAACCGCGTGACTCTGGTCCCCCTCTGGGACTCTCCCGGAGCTGGGGACACTGGTCCTCAACTGGGCCTCCACAAGACCTGGTGAATCTACTCCTCACTCAGGCCTCGTCTGGACCTGTGACTCTTTTCTCACCTGGCATCAATGGGGCATGGTTTCACTGTTCCCCACCTGGGCCTCACCTGGACATGATAACTTTGCTCCACTCTTTGGCCTCAACTGGTCCTGATGACTCTGGTCCCGACACCTAGGCCTCAATCTGGACCTGGTGACTGTGGTCCCCACCTGGGTCTCACCTGGAATGGTGACTCTTGTTCCCACATGAACCACACCTGGACCTGGTGAATGTGGTGTTCTTGTAGACTCACATTTACCTGGTGAATCCGGTCCCCACTAGGGCCTCATCTGGATCTGGTGACTCTGGCCTGCAGGTTGGCCTCACCTGGACCTGGTGAGTGCAGTTGCCACCTGGGCCTCACGCATACCTGGTGACTCAGGATCCCACGGGGGTATCTTGGACCTGGTGAATCTGGTCCTTACCTGGTCCTCTCCCAGACCCAGGGACTCTGGTTACCACCTGGGCCACACCTGGACATGGTTACACTGGTTCCCACTTGGGTCTCACCTGGACATGGTGAGTCGTATCCCCGCCTCGTCCTCACCTGTAACTGGTGATTCTCGTCCCCACATGGACATCATGTGGATCTGGTGGCTGCAGTGTTTCTAGCTTCTCATGTACCTCGTGACTCTGATCCCCACCAGGGCCTCACCGGAATCTGTTGAGTATGTTTACCACCTGCACCTCACCTGGACCTGGTGATTCTGGCCTGCACCTGAGACTACCCTGGATCTGGTGACTGTGGTTCCCAACTGGGCTTCACCTGGATTTGGGGACTCCGGTCCCCATCTGGGCCTCACCTGGCCCTGTTGAACATGGTCCTCAACTGGGCAAAATTGGGACCCGGTGACTCTGTTCCACAACTGGACCTCACATGGACCAAGTGACTCTGGTCCCCCTCTGGATCTCACCATGCCCTAGTGACAGTGAACCCCACTTTGGCCTGACTTGGACCTGCTCACCCTGGTTGCCACCTGCGCCTGACCTCGAACTGTTGACTCTGGTACTTTCAAGGGCCTCCCCTGGACATGGTGATCCTGTTGCCCATATGGGTCTCACCGGGACCTGGTGACTCTTGTCACCACAGGGAACTCACGTGGACCTGGTTACTGTGTTCCACACCTGGGCCTCAATAGACCTGTTGGCCATGGTCTCCGCCGGCCTCACATGGACCTGTTGCCCCTGATCCCCACCGGGGCCTCACGTGTACCTGGTAACACTGGTCCTCTTGGGTCTCATCTGGACCTAGTGACTCTGGTCCCCACCTTGGCTTCACCTTGGTCTGGTGATTCTGGTACCCACCTGGACTTCACCTGGATCTGGTGACTCTGGTCCCCACCTGGGCCTCTCCTGGACCTGGTGACTCTCTTTCCAACATGGACCTCACCTGGATCTGCTGACTATAGTCCTCAGTTTGGCCTCACCTGGACCTGGCGTCTCTCGTCCCCACTTTGACCTAACTCAGAACTGCAGAATCTTGCCCCACCTAGGCTGCACCCAGACCTGGTGACTCTTGTCCTCAGCTATGCCTCAATTCGACCTGATGAATCTGGTCCTCAAGGGAGCCTCACATGGACCTGGGACTCAGCTGGATAGAGTGGCCATGGTTTCGGTAAGGGGCTCAAATGATACTGCTGACTGTGGTCTTATTCTATGCCTCAACAGGACCTAGTGATTCTGTTCCCCATCTGGGCCTGCATGGCCCTAGTGACTCTGGTCCTCACCCAGGGATCATTGGGACCTGGATACTCTATTCCACACCTGGGCCTCACTCTCACCAGGGACCTCTGGTCCCATTCTGGGCCACAAACTAAACTGGTTACTCTTGTTCCCCCTTGGGGCCTCACCCTTACCTGGTGACTCTGGTCACCCCATGGGCTTCATTTGGGCCTGGTGAATCTGGTCCTTAGATTGTCCTCACTTGGATCTGGTGACAGCTCCCCACCTGGGCCTCACCTGGACATGTTGAATCCTGTTGCCACCTGCGCCTCACCTGGACCTTGTAACTGTGGTCTCACCTGGACCTCACCTGGATCTGGTGGCTCTGTTTCCCATATGGGGCTCTCCTGGACCTGGTTCCTGTGGTCTCCATCAGACCTCACATGGAACACAATGACTCTGATCCATATTTGAACATCTCTTGGACCTGTTGACTCTGGTCCTTACCTGGGCATCGTTGGGACCTGGATACTCTCTTATATACTTGGGCCTAACCTGGACCTGGTGACTGTGGTCCCACCTGGGCCTCACCTGGACGAAGTGACTGGTTCCCACAGGGACCTCACCTGGACCTGGTGACTCAGGTCCTCATATGGGCATCATGGGACCTGGTTTCAGTTACACATCGGGGCCTCACCTGGACCTAGTGATTCTCGTCCCCCTCTGGGCCTCACCCTGACGTGGTGACTCTGGTCCCCACCTGGATATCACCAGAACCGGGTGACTCTGTTCCCCCTCTGGGACTCACCCGGAGCTGGGGACACTAGTCCTCAACTGGGCCTCAGCAGGACCTGGTGAATCTACTCCTCACTTAGGCCTCGACTGGACCTGTGACTCTTTTCCCACCTAGCATCAATGGGACATGGTTACTCTGTTCCCCACTTGGGCCTCACCTGGACATGATAACTTTGCTCCACACTTTGGCCTCAACTGGTCCTGATGATCTGGACCCACCACCTAGGCCTCAATCTGGACCTGGTGACTGTGGTCCCCACCTGGGTCTCACCTGGACCTGGTGACTCTCGTTCCCATATGAATCACACCTGGACCTGGTGACTGTGGTGTTCTTGTAGACTCAATTTTACCTGGTGACTCCGGTCCCCACTAAGGCCTCACCTGGATCTGGTGACTCTGGCTTGCAGGTTGGCATCACCTGGACCTGGTGAGTGGGGTTGCCACCTGGGCATCATCCATACCTGGTGACTCAGGTCCCCACGTGGGCCTCTTGGACCTGGTGAATCTGGTCCTTACCTGGTCCTCTCCCAGACCCGGGGACTCTGGTCACCACCTGGGCCTCACCTGGACCTGGTGAATCTGGTCCCCATCTGGGCCGCATCCAGTCCTGCTGACTTTGTTCCCCACCTGGACCTGATTGCTGTGGACGCTTTCTTGGCCTCACCTGGAACTGGTGACTCTGATCCTATTGTGCGTCTCACAGATCTGGAGACTCTGGTCCTCACCTGGGCATCATTGATACCTGGTAACTCTGTTCCACACCTGAGCCTCACCGGGACATGATGACTCTGGAACCTCTCTGGGACTCACTCTGACCTGGTGACTCTTTTCCCCATCTGGATGTCACCTGCACCAGGTGATTCTGGTACCCCTCTAGGGCTCAAGGTGATCTGGTGACTCTGGTCCTCAACTGGGCCTCACCTGGACCTAGTGAATATACCCCATCTGGGCCTCATTTGGACCTGGTGACTCTAGTCCCTACCTGGGAATCATAGGGATATGGTATCACGGCGTGGCCTGCAGGATGGCCTCTTCTGGACCTGGTGAGTGGGGTTGTCCTCAACTGGGCAAAATTGGGACCCGGAGGCTGTGTTCCACAAGTGGCCTCACCTGGACCAAGTGACTGTGGTCCCCTTCTGGGTGTCACCGTGTCCTATTGCCTGTGAACCCCACTTTGGCCTGACTTGGACCTGCTGACCCTGGTTGCCACCTGCGCCTGACCTCGAACTGTTGACTCTCGTTCTTTCAAGGGCCTCCCCTGGACCTGGTGATCCTGGTCCCCACCTGGGCCTCACCTGGACCTTGTGACTCTTGTCACCACCGGGGACTCACCTGGACCTGCTTACTGTGTTCCACACCTGGGCCTCAAGTAGACCTGTTGACCATGGTCCCCAAGCCAGCCTCACATGGACATGTTGCCTCTGATCCCCACCAGGGCCTCACGTGTACCTGGTAACTCTGGTCCTCACCTGGGCCTCATCTGGACCTAGTGACTCTGGTCCCCACCTGGACTTCACCTGGATCTGGTGACTCTGGTCCACCCCAGGACCTCTCCTGGACCTGGTGACTCCTTTCCAACATGGACCTCATGTGGATCTGGTGACTATGGTCCTCAGTTTGGCCTCACCTGGACTTGGTGTCTCTCGTCCCCACTTTGACCTAACACAGAACTGCTGAATCTTGCCCCACGTAGGGCGCACCCAGACCTGGTGACTCTTGTCCCCAGCTATGCCTCAATTCGACCTGATGAATCTGGTCCTCAAGTGAGTCTCACATGGACCTGGGACTCAGCTGGATAGAGTGGCTCTGGTTCCGGTAAGTGGCTCAAATGATACTGCTGACTGTGGTCTTATTCTATGCCTCAACAGGACCTAGTGATTCTGTTCCCCATCTGGGCCTACATGGCCCTAGTGACTCTGGTCCTCACCCAGGCATCATTGGGTGATGGACCCAATGATCCTCACCCTGGATACTCTATTCCACACCTGGGCCTCACTTTGACCAGGGACCTCTGGTCCCATTCTGGGCCTCAAACTAAACTGGTTACTCTGGTTCCCCCTCTGGGTCTCACCCTCACCTGGTGACTCGGGTCACTGCTTGGGCTTCACTTGGGCCTGGTAATCTGGTCCTTAGCTGGTCCGCACCTGGATGTTGTGACTGGTCGCCACCTGGGCCTCACCTGGACTTGCTGAATCCTGTTGACACCTGCGCCTCACCTGGACCTAGTGACTGTATTCCCACCTGGACCTCACCTGTATCTGGTGTCTCTGGTTCCCATATGGGGCTCTCCTGGACCTGGTTCCTGTGGTCTCCATCTGGCCTCACCTGGAACACAATGACTCTGATCCGTATTTGGGCCTCTCCAGGACCTGTTGATTCTGGTCCTTACCTGGGCATCATTGGGACCTCGATACTCTCTTATATACCTGGACCTCACCTGGACCTGGTGACTGTGGTACCACCTCGGCCTCACCTGGATGAGGTGACTGGTTCCCACAGGGACCTCACCTGGACCTGGTGACTCAGGTCTTCATATGGACATCATGGGACCTGGTTTCTCAGTTCCACATCGGGGCCTCACCTGGACCTAGTGATTCTCGTCCCCCTCTGGGCCTCACCCTGACGTGGTGACTCTGGTCCCCACCTGGATATCACCTAACCGGGTGACTCTGGTCCCCCTCCGGGACTCACCCGGAGCTGGGGACACTGGTCCTCAACTGGGCCTCAACAGGACCTGGTGAATCTACTCCTCACTTAGGCCTCGTCTGGACCTTGTGACTCTTTTCCTACCTGGCATCAATGGGACATGGTTACTCTGTTCCCCACCTTGGCCTCACCTGGACATGATAACTTTGCTCCGCACTTTGGCCTCAACTGGTGCTGATGACTCTGGTCCCCCCACCTAGGCCTCAATCTGGACTTGGTGACTGTGGTCCCCACCTGGGTCTCAACTGGACCAGGTGAATCTCGTTCCCACATGAACCACACCTGGACCTGGTGACTGTGGTGTTCTTGTAGACTCACATTTAGCTGGTGACTCCGGTCCCCACTAGGGCCTCACCTGGATCTGGTGACTCTGACCTGCAGGTTGAACTCACCTGGACCTGGTGAGTAGGGTTTGCCACCAGGGCCTCACCCATACCTGGTGACTCAGGTCCCCTCGTGGGACTCTTGGACCTGGTGAATCTGGAACTTACCTGGTCCTCTCCCAGACCCGGGGACTCTGGTCACCACCTGGGCCTGACCTGGACCTGGTGAATCTGGTCCCTATCTGGGTCTCACCCAGTCCTGGTGACTTTGTTCCTCACCTGGACCTGATTGCTGTGGACTCTTTCTTAGTCTCACCTGGAACTGGTGACTCTGATTCTATCTGCGCGTCACCCAGACCTGGTGACTCTGTCCTCACCTGGGCATCTTTGGTACCTGGTGACTCTGTTACACACCTGAGCCTCACCTGGACATGATGACTCTGGAACCTCTCTGGGCCTCACCCTGACCTGGACACTCTGGTCCCCATCTGGATGTCAAATTGACAAGGTGATTCTGGTACCCCTCTAGTCCTCAACCAGATCTGGTGACTCTGGTCCTCAACTGGGCCTCACCTGGACCTCGTGAATATGCTCCATCTGGGCGTCATTTGGACCTGGTGACTCTGGTCCCTACCTGGGCATCATTGGGACATGGTTCCACTGCACGGCCTGCAGGTTGGCCTCACCTGGACCTGGTAAGTCTGGTCCCTACGTGGGCATCATTGGGACATGGTTCCACTGCATGGCCTGCACGTTGGCCTCACCTGGACCTGGTGAGTGGGATTTCCACCTGGGCCTCACCCATACCTGACAAATGTCCCCACGTGGGCCTCACTTAGACCTGGTGAATCTGGTCCTTACCTGGTCTTCACCTGGAACTGGTAACTCTGGTCACCACCTGGGAATCACCTGGACCTGGTGAATCTGGTCCCCATCTGAGCCTCACCCAGTCTTGGTGACTTTGTTCCCAACCTGGACCTGATTGCTGTGGACTCCTTCTTGGCCTCACCTGGAACTGCTGGCTCTGATCCTAACTGGACCTCACCCAGATCTCATGATTCTAGTCCTCACCTGAAGACCAATACGACCTGGATACTCTGTTCCACACCTGAGCCTCACCCTCACATCGACATGATGACTCTGGATCATCTCTGGGCCTCACCCTGACATGGTGACTCTGGTCCCCCTCTGGATGTCACCAAGACCAGGTGAAATTTGTACCCCTCTAGGCCTCAACTAGACCTGGTGACTCTGGCCCTCAACTGGGCCTCACCGGGACCTAGTGAATATGCACCCCACCTGCGCCTCATCTGGACCTGGTGACTCTGGTTCTACCTGGGCATCATCGGGACATGGTTACTGTATTCCCCACTGGGACTGACCTGATCCTGGTAACTCTGCTCCTGACTTTGGCGTCTTCTGTCCCAGGTGACTCTGGCTCCACCTGGGCCTCACCTGTAACTGGTGACTCTGATCCTAAGCATGGCCTCAACTGACCTGGTGACTGTGGTTCCCATGGGACCTCACCTGGAACTCATGTCTCTGTTCCCACCTGGGCCTCACCAGGACCTGGTGTCTCGGGTACCCACCTGGGTAGCATCAGGATATGGTTACACTGTTCACTAACAGTGTTCCAGCCGGACCTATTAACTCTGGTCTTCACCTGGTCATGGTGACACTGGTTCCCACCTGGGTCTCACCTGGACATGGTGAGTCGGATCCCCACCTCGTCCTCACGTGTAACTGGGGATTCTCGTTCCCACGTGGACATCATGTGGACCTGGTGGCTGCAGTGTTTCTACTCCTCATGTACCTCGTGACTCTGGTCCCCACCAGGGCCTCACCGGGACCTGGTGAGTGTGGTTGCCACCTGCACCTCACCTGGTCCTGGGATGCTCATCTGCACCTGAGACTACCCTGGAACTGGTGACTGTGGTACCCACCTGGGCTTCACCTGGGTTTGGGGACTCTGGTCCCCTCTGGGCCTCACCTGGCCCTGTTGATCATGGCACACAACTGAGCAAAATTGGGACCCGGTGACTGTGTTCCACAACTGGACCTCACCTGGACCAGGTGACTCTGGTCCACCTCTGGGTGTCACCGTGCCCTAGTGACTGTGAAACCCACTTTGGCCTGACTTGGACCTGCTGACCCTGGTTGCCACCTGCGCCTGGCCTAGAACTGTTGACTCTGGTTCTTGCAAAGTCCTCCCCTGGTCCTGGTGATCCTGGTCTCCACCTGGGCCCCACCTGGACGTGGTGACTCTTGTCACCACCAGGGACTCACGTGGACCTGCTTACTGTGTTCCAAACCTGGGCCTCAAGTAGATTTGTTGACCATGGTCCCTAAGCCGGCCTC
Organism: Canis aureus; assembly: GCF_053574225.1. NCBI lineage: Eukaryota > Metazoa > Chordata > Mammalia > Carnivora > Canidae > Canis > Canis aureus. The sequence continues at coordinate 1,526,381 of NW_027554422.1, forward strand.
ACATGGACCTGTTCCCTTTGATCATCACCGGTGCCTCACGTGTACCTGGTAACTCTGGTCCTCACCTGGGCCTCATCTGGACCTAGTGACTCTGGTCCCCACCTGGGGTTCACCTGTATCTGGTGACTCTGGTCCCCACCTGGAATTCACCTGGATCTGGTGACTCTGGTCCCCACCTGGACCTCTCCCGGAACTGGTGACTCTCTTTCCAACATGGACCTCACCTGAATCTGGTAACTCTGGTCCTCAGTTTGGCCTCACCTGGACCTGGTGTCTCTCGTCCCGACTTTGACCTAACTCAGAACTGCTAAATCATGCCCCACCTAGACCGCACCCAGACCTGGTGACTCTTTTCCCCAGCTATGCCTCAATTCGACCTGATGAATGTGGTCCTCACGTGGGCCTCACATGGACCTGGGACTCAGCTGGATAGAGTGGCTCTGGTTGCCACAAGGGGCTCACCTGATACTGGTGACTGTGGTCTTATTCTCTGCCTCACCAGGACCTGGTGATTTTGTTCCCCATCTGGGCCTCCATGGCCCTAGTGACTCTGGTCCTCACCCAGGCATCATTTGGACCTGGATACTCTATTCCACATCTGGGACTCACTCTGACCAGGGACCTCTGGTCCCATTCTTTTCCTCAAACTAAACTGGTTACTCTGGTTCCCCCTCTGGGCCTCACCCTTACCTGGTGACTCTGGTCACCCCTTGGGCTTCATTGGGCTTGGTGAATCTGGTCCTTAGATTGTCCTCACTTGGATCTGGTGACTGGTCGCCACCTGGGCCTCACCTGGACTCGATGAATCCTGTTTCCACCTGCGCTTCACCTGGACCTTGTGACTGTGGTCCCACCGGGTTATCACCTGAATCTGTTGGCTCTGGTTCCCATATGGGGCTCTCCTGTAACTGGTTCCTGTGGTCTCCATCTGGCCTCACCTGGAACACAATGACTCTGATCCATATTTGGGCCTCTCCTGGACCTGTTGACTCTGGTCCTTACCTGGGCATCATTGGGACCTGGATACTCTCTTATATAACTGGGCCTCACCTGGACCTGGTGATTGTGGTCCCACCTGGGCCTCACCTACCGCGGTGACTGGTACCCACAGGGACCTCACCAGGACCTGGTGACTCAGGTCCTCATATGGGCATCATGGGACCTGGTTTCTCAGTTACACATCGGGGCCTCACCTGGACCTAGTGATTCTCGTCCCGCTCTGGGCCCCATCCTGACGTGGTGTCTCTGGTCACCATCTGGATATCACCAGAACCAATGACTCTGGTCCCCCTCTGGGACTCACCCGGAGCTGGGGACATTGGTCCTCAACTGGGCCTCAACAGGACCTGGTGAATCTACTCCTCAGTTAGGCCACGTCTGGACCTTGTGACTCTTTTCCCACCTGGCATCAATGAGACATGGTTACTCTGTTCCCCACCTGGGCCTCACCTGGACATGGTATCTTTTCTCCGCACTTTGTTCTCAACTGGTCTTGATGACTCTGGTCCCCTCACCTAGGCCTCAATCTCGACCTAGTGACTGTGGTCCCCACCTGGGTCTCACCTGGACCTGGTAACACTCCTTCCCACATGAACCACACCAGGACCTGGTGACTGTGGTGTTCTTGTAGACTCACATTTACCTGGTGACTCTGGTCCCCACTAGGGCCTCACCTGGATCTGGAGACTCTGGCCTGCAGGTTGGCCTCACCTGGAACTGGTCAGAGGGATGGCCACCTGGGCCTCACACATTATTAGTGACTCAGGTCCCCACGTGGGCCTCTTGGACCTGTTGAATCTGGTCCTTACCTGGTCCTCTCCTGGACCCGGGGACTCTGGTCACCACCTGGGACTCACCTGGACCTGGTGAATCTGGTCCCCATCTGGGTCTCACCCAGTCCTGGTGATTTATTACCCACCTGGACCTGATTGCTGTGGACTCTTTCTTGGCCTCACCTGGAACTGGTGACTCTGATTCTATCTGCGCATCACCCAGACCTGGTGACTCTGGTCCTCACCTGGGCATCGTTGGTACCTTATGACTCTGTTCCACACCTGAGCCTCACCTGGACATGATGACTCTGGAAAATCTCTGGGCCTCACAATGACCTTGTGACTCTGGTCCCCATCTGGATGTCACCTGGACCAGGTGATTCTGGTACCCCTCTAGGCCTCAACCAGATCTGGTGACTCTGGTCCTCTACTGGGCCTCACCTGCACCTCATGAATATGCTCCATCTGGGCCTCATTTGGACCTGGTGACTCTGGTCCCTACCTGGGCATCATCGGGACATGTTTCCACTGCATGGCCTGAATGTTGGCCTCACCTGGATCTGGTAACTCTGGTCCCAACCAGGGCATCATCGTGACATGGTTCCTCTGCATGGCCTGCAGGTTGGCCTCACCTGGACCTGGGGAGTGTGGTAGCCACCTGGGCCTCACACATACCTGGTGACACAGGTCCCCACGTGGGCCTCACGTGGACCTGTTGAATCTTGTCCTTACCTGGTCCTCACCCGGAACTAGTAAGTCTGGTCACCACCTGGAAGTCACCTGGACCTGGTGAATCTGGTCCCCATCTGGGCCTCACCCAGTCCTGGTGAATTTGTTGCCCACCTGGACCTGATTGCTGTGGACTCCTTCTTGGTCTCACCTGGAATTTGTGACTCTGATCCTAACTGGGACTCTGCAGATCTGGTGACTCTGGTCCTCACCTGAGGACCATTTTGATCTGGATACTCGGTTCCACACCTGAGCCTCACCTGGGCATGATGACTCTTGATCCCCTCTGGGCCTCACCCTGACATGGTGACTCTGGTCCCCATCTGGATGTCACCTAGACCAGGTGAATCTGGTACCCCTCTAGGCCTCAACTAGAACTGGCGACTCTGGTCCTCAACTGGGCCTCAGCGGGACTTGGTAAACATGCTCCCCACCTGCGCCTCATCTGGACCTGGTGACTCTGGTTCTACCTGGGCATCATCCGTACATGTTTACTCTATTCCCCACTGGGACTGACCTGATCCTGGTAACGCTGGTCCTGACTTTGGCCTATTCTGTACCAGGTGACTCTGGCTCGACCTGGGTCTCACCTGTAACTGGTGATACTGATCCTAAGCATGGCCTCACGTGACCTGTTGACTGTGGTTCCCATCGGGACCTCACCTGGACCTCATGTCTCTGGTCCGACTTGGGCCTCACCAGGACTTGGTGTCTCTGGTACCAACCTAGGTAGCATCAGGATATGGTTACACTGTTCACTAACAGTGACCCAGCCGGACCTATTAACTCTGGTCTTCACCTGGGCCACACCTGGACATGGTGATTCTGGTCTGCACCTGACTTCCCTGGATCTGGTGACTGTGGTCCCCACCTGAGCTTCACCTTGACTTGGGGACTCCGGTCCCCATCTGGGCCTCACCTGGTCCTGTTGACCATGGTCCTCAACTGGGCAAATTTGGGACCCGGTCACTGTGTTCCACAACTGGCCCTCTCCTGGACCAGGTCACTCTGGTCCCCCTTTGGGTCTCACGTGCCCTAGTTACTGTGAACCCCACTTTGGCCTGACTTGGACCTGCTGACCCTGGTTGCCACCTGCGCCTGACCTCGAACTGTTGACTCTGGTTCTTTCATGGGCCTCCACTGTACCTGGTGATTCTTGTCACCACCTGGGTCAAACGAGGACGTGGTGACACTTGTCACCACCGGGGAATCACCTGGACCTCCTTACTGTGTTCCACACCTGGGCCTCAAGTAGACATGTTGACCATGGTCCCTAAGCTGGCCTCACATGGACCTGTTGCCTCTGATCCCCACCGGGGCCTCACGTGTACCTGGTAACACTGGTCCTCACCTGGGCGTCAACTGGACCTAGTGACTCTGGTCCCCACCTGTGCTTCACCTGGATCAGGTGACTCTGGTCCCCCCAGGACTTCACGTGGATCTGGTGACTCTGGTCCCCAACTGCACCTCTGCTGGACCTGGTGACTCTCTTTCAAACATGGACCTCACCTGGATCTGGTGACTCTGGTCCTCAGTTTGGCCTCACCTGGACCTGGCGTCTCTCGTCCCCACTTTGACTTAACTCAGAACTACTGAATCTTGCCCCACCTAGGCCGCACCCAGACCTGGTGACTCTTGTCCCCAGCTATGCCTCAATTCGATCTGATGAATCTGGTCCTCACGTGGGCCTCACATGGACCTGCTACTCAGCTGGATAGAGTGGCTCTGGTTCCCACATGGGGCTCACCTGATACTGGTGACTGTGGTCTTATTCTATGCCTCACCAGGACCTAGTGATTCTGTTCCCCATCTGGGCCTGCACGGTCCTAGTGACTCTGGTCCTCTCCCAGGCATCATTGGGACCTGGATACTCTATTCCACATCTGAGACTCACTCTGACCATGGACCTCTGGTCCCATTCTGGGCCTCAAACTAAACTGGTTACTCCTGTTCCCCCTCTGGCCCTCACCCATACCTGGTGACAATGGTCACCCCTTGGGCTTCATTGGGCTTGGGGAATCTGGTCCTTAGCTTGTCCTCACTTGGATCTGGTGACTGGTCGCCACCTGGGCCTCACCTGGACTCGGTGAATCCTGTTTCCACCTGCGCCTCACCTGGACCTTGTGACTGTGGTCCCACCTGGTTCTCACCTGGGTCTCGTGGCTCTGGTTCCCATATGGGGCTCTCCTGTAACTGGTTCCTCTGGTCTCCATCTGGCCTCACCAAACACAATGACTATCATCCATATTTGAACCTCTACTGGACCTGTTGACTCTGGTCCTTACCTGGGCATCTTTGGGAGCTGGATACTCTCTTATACAACTGGGCCTCACCTGGACCTGGTGACTGTGGTCCCACCTGGCCCTCACCGGGACGAGGTGACTCGTTCCCACAGGGACCTCACCTGGACCTGGTGACTCAGGTCCTCATATGGGCATCATGGGACCTGGTTTCTCAGTTACACATCGGGGCCTCACCTGGACCTAGTGATTCTCGTACCCCTCTGGGCCTCACCCTGACGTGGTGACTCTGGTCCCCACCTGGATATCACCAGAACCGGGTGACTCTGGTCCCCCTCTGGGACTCACCCAGAGCTGGGGACATTGGTCCTCAACTGGGCCTCAACAGGACCTGGTGAATCTACTCCTCACTTAGACCTCGTCTGGACCTTGTGACTCTTTTCCCACCTGGCATCAATGGGACATGGTTACTCTGTTCCCCACCTGCGCCTCACCTGGACATGATAACTTTGCTCCACACTTTGGCATCAACTTGTCCTGATGACTCTGGTCCCCCCACCTAGGACTCAATCTGGACCTGGTGACTTGGGGTCCCCACCTGGGTCTCACCTGGACCTGGTGACTCTCGTTCCCACATGAACCACACCAGGACCTGGTGACTGTGGTGTTCTTGTAGACTCACATTTACCTGGTGACTCTGGTCCCCACTAGGGCCTCACCTGGATCTGGAGACTCTGGTTCATTCTGCGCGTCACCAAGACATGGTGACTCTGGTCCTCACCTGGGCATCATTGGTACCTGGTGACTCTGTTCCACACCTGAGCCTCACCTGGACATGATGATTCTGGAACCTCTCTGGGCCTGACCCTGACCTGGTGACTCTGGTCCCCATCTGGATGTCACCTGGACCATGTGATTCTGATACCCCTCTAGGCCTCCACCAGATCTGGTGACTCTGGCCCTCAACTGGACCTCACCTGGACCTAGTGAATATACTCCATCTGGGCCTCATTTGGACCTGGTGACTCTGGTCCCTACCTGGGCATCATCTGGACATGGTTCTACTGCATGGCCTGCAGGATGTCCTCACCTGGACCTGGTAACTCTGGTCCCTACCTGGGCATCATCGGGAGATGGTTCCTCTGCATGGCCTGCATTTTGGCCTCACCTGGACCTGGTGAGTGTGGTTGCCACCTGGGCCTCACCCATACCTGGTGACACAGGTCCCTACGTGGGCCTCACTTGGACCTGGTGAATCTGGTCCTTACCTGGTCCTCACCTGCAACTAGTAACTCTGGTCACCACCTGGGAATCACCTGGACCTGGTGAATCTTCTCCCCATTGGGCCTCACTCATTCTTGGTGAATTTGTTCCCCTCCTGGACCTGATTGCTGTGCACTCTTTCTTGGCCTCATTGGAACCGATGACTCTGATCCTAACTGGGCCTTACCCAGATCTGCTGACTCTGGTCCTCACCTGTAGACCATTATGACCTGGATACTCTGTTCCACACCTGAGCCTCACCTGGACCTGATGACTCTGGATCCCCTCTGGGCCTCAGCCTGACATGGTGAATCTGGTCCCCATCTGGATGTCACCTAGACCAGGTGAATCTGGTACCCCTCTAGGCCTCAACTAGACCTGGTGACTCTGGTCCTCAACTGGGCCTCACGGGGACCTCATAAATATGCTCCCCACCTGCGACTCATCTGCACCTGGTGGCTCTGGTTCTACCTGGGCTTCATCGGGACATGCTTATTCTATTCCCCACTGGGACTGTCCTGATCCTGGTAACTCTGGTCCTGACTTTGGCCTCTTCTGTACCAGGTGACTCTGGCTCCACGTGGGCCTCACCTGTCACTGGTGACTCTGATGCTAAGCATAGCCTCACCTGACATGGTGACTGTGGTTCCAATTGGGACCTCACCTGGACCTAATGTCTCTGGACCCACCTGGGCCTCACCAGGACCTGTTGTCTCTGGTACCCACCTGGGTAGCATCAGGATATGGTTATAACGTTCACTAACAGTGACCCAGCCGGACCTATTAATTCCGGTCTTCACCTGGGCCACACCTGGACATGGTGACACTTGTTCCCACCTGGGTCTCACCTGGACATGGTGAGTCGGATCCCAACCTGGTCCTCACCTGTAACTGGTGATTCTCGTTCCCTCATGGACATCATGTGGACCTGGTGGCTGCGGTGTTTCTAGCTTCTCATTTACCTCGTGACTCTGGTCCCCACCAGGGACTCACCGGGACCTGGTGAGTGTGGTTGTCACCGGCACCTAACCTGTACCTGGGGATTCTGGTCTGCACCTGAGATTACCCTGGATCTGGTGACTGTGGTCCCCACCTGGGCTTCACCTGGATTTGGGGACTCCGGTCCCCTTCTTGGCCTCACCTGGCCATGTTGACCATGGTCCTCAACTGGGCAAAATTTGGACCCGGTTACTGTGTTCCACAACTGGACCTGACCTGGACCAGGTGACTCTGGTCCCCCTCTGGGTCTCACCGTGCCCTAGTCACTGTGAAACCCACCTTGGCCTGACTTGGACCTACTGACCCTGGTTGCCACCGGCGCATGACCTCGAAATGTTGACCTGGTTCTTTCAAGGGCCTCCCCTGTACCTGGTGATCCTGGTCCCCACCTGGGACTTACCTGGACGTGGTGACTCTTGTCACCACCGGGGACTCACCTGGATCTGCTTACTGTGTTCCACACCTGGGCCTCAAGTAGAACTGTTGACCGTGGTCCCAAAGCCAGCCTCACATGGTTCTGTTGCCTCTGATCCCCACCGGGGCCTCACCTGTACCTGGTAACTCTGGTCCTCACTTGAGCCTCATCTGGACCTAGTGTGTCTGGTCCCCACCAGGGATTCACCTGGATCTGGTGACTCTGGTCTGCACCTGGTCTTCACCTGGATCTGGTGACTCTGGTCCCACCTGGACCTCTCCTGGACCTGGTGACTCTCTTTCCAACATGGACCTCACCTGGATCTGGTGACTCTGGTCCTCACCTGTGGACCACTATGACCTGGATACTCTGTTCCACACCTGAGCCTCACCTGGTCATGATGACTCTGGATACTCTCTGGGCCTCACTCTGACATGGTGACTCTGGTCCCCATCTGGATGGCACCTAGACCAGGTGAATCTGGGACCCCTGTCGGCCTCAACCAGACCTGATTTCTCTGGTCCTCAACTGGGCCTCACCTGGACCTAGTGAACATGCTCCCCACCTGCGCCTCCTCTGGACGTGGTGACTCGGGTTCTACCTGGGCATCATCCGGACATGGTTACTCTTTTTCCCAATGGGACTGACCTATTCCTAGTACCTCTGGTCCTGTATTTGGCCTCTTCTGTACCAGGTCACTCTGGCTCCACCTGGGCCTCACCTGTAACTGGTAACTCTGATCCTAAGCATGGCCTCACCTGACATGGTGACTGTGGTCCCCATCGAGATCTTACCTGGACCTCATGTCTCTGGTCCCACCTGGGGCTCACCAGGACCTGGTGTCTCCGGTACCTACCTGGGTAGCATCAGGATATGGTTACACTGTTCACTAACAGTGACCCAGCCGGACCTATTTACTCTGGTCTTCACCTGGGCCACACCTGGACATGGTGACACTGGATCCCACCTGGGTCTCAACTTGACATGGTGAGTCGGATCCCCACCTGGTCCTCACGTGTAACTGCTGATTCTCCGGCCCACATGGACATCATGTGGACCTGGTGGCTGCAGTGTTTCTAGCTTCTCAAGAACCTTGTGACTCTGGTCCCCGCCAGGGCCTCACTGGGTCCTGGGGAATGTGGTTGCCACCTGCACCTCACTTGGACCTGGTGATTATGGTCTGCACATGAGACTACCCTGGATCTGCGGACTGTGGTCCCCACCTGGGCTTCACCTGGATATTTGGACTCCGGTCCCCATCTGGGCCTCACCTGGCCCTGTTGACCATGGTCCTCAACTGGGCAAAATTGGGAACCTGTGACTGTGTTCCACAACTGGACGTCACCTAGACCAGGTGACTCTGGTCCCCCTCTGGGTCTCACCATGCCTAGTGACTGTGAACCCCACTTTGGCTTGACTTGGAACTGCTGACCCTGGTTGCCACCTGCGTCTAACCTCGAACTGTTGACTCTGGTTCTTTCAAGGGCCTCCCCTGTACCTGGTGATCCTGGTCCCCACCTGGGCCTCACCTGGACGTGGGGACTCTTGTCAACACCGGGGCCTCACCTGGACCCGCTTACTGTGTTCCACACCTGGGCCTCAAGTAGACCTGTTGACCATGGTCCCAAGCCGGCCTCACATGCACCTGTTGCCTCTCATACCCACCGGGGCCGCACGTGAACCTGGTAACTCCTGTCCTCACCTGGGCCTCATCTGGTCCTAGAGACTCTGGTCTCCAACTGGGCTTCACCTGGATCTGGTGACTCAGGTCCCAACCTGGACTTACCTGGATCCGTTGACACTGGTCCCCACCTGGACCTCTCCTGGACCTGGTGACTCTCTTTCCAACATGGACCTCACCTGGATCTGGTGACTCTGGTCCTCAGTTTGGACTCACCTCGACCTGGTGTCTCTCGTCCCCACTTGAACCAAATAAGAACTGCTGAATCTTGCCCCAACCTAGGCCGCATCCAGACCTGGTGACTCTTGTCCCCACCTTTCCCTCAATTCCACCTGATGAATCTGGTCCTCACGTGGGCCTCACATGGACCTGGCACTCAGCTGGACCTGGACTTAGCTGGATAGAGTGGCTCTGGTTCCCACAAGGGGTCACCTGATACTGGTGACTGTGGTTTTATTCTATGCCTCATCAGGACCTAGTGATTCTGTTCCCCATCTGGGCCTGCATGGCCCTAGTGACTCTGGTCCTCACCCAGGCACCATTGCGAGCTGGATACTCTATTCCACACTTGGGCCTCACTTTGACTAGGGACCTCTGGTCCCATTCTGGGCTTCAAACTAAAGTGGTTACTCTGGTTCCCCTCTGGGTCTCACCCTTACCTGGTGACTCTGGTCACCCCTTGGGCTTCATTTGGGCCTGGTGAATCTGGTCCTTAGGTGGTCCGCACCTGGATCTGGTGACTGGTCGCAACCTGGGCGTCTCCTGGACTTGGTGAATCCTGTTGCCACCTGTGCCTCACCTGGACCTTGTGACTGTGGTCCCACCTGGACCTCACCTGGATCTGGTGGCTCTGGTTCCGATATGGGGCTCTCCTGGACCTGGTTCCTGTGGTCTCCATCTGGCCTCACCTGGAACACAATGACTCTGATCCATATTTGGGCCTCTCCTGGACCTGTTGACTCTGGTCCTTACCTGGGCATCATTGGGAGCTGGATACTCTCTTATATACCTGGGCATCACCTGGACCTGGTGACTGTGGTCCCACCTTGGCCTCACCTGGATGAGGTGACTGGTTCCCACAGGGACCTCACCTGGACCTCGTGACTCAGGTCCTCATATGAGCATCATGGGACCTGGTTTCTCCATTCCACATCGGGGTCTCAAGTGGACCTAGTGATTCTGGTCCCCCTCTGGGCCTGACCCTGACGTGGTGACTCTGGTCCCAACCTGGATATCACCAGAACCTGGTGACTGTGGTCCCCCTCTGGGATAAACCTGGAGATGGGGCACTGGTCCTCAACTGGGCCTCAACAGGACTTGGTTAATCTGCTCACTTAGGCCTCGTCTAGACCTTGTGACTCTTTTCCCACCTGGCATCAATGGGACATGGTTACTCTGTTCCCCACTGGGCCTCACCTCCACATGATAACTTTGCTCCACACTTTGGCCTCAACTGGTCCTGATGACTCTGTTCCCCCCACCTAGGCCTCAGTCTGGACCTGGTGACTGTGGTGCCCACCTGGGTCTCACCTGTAAGTGGTGATTCTCATTCCCACATGGACATCCTGTGGACCTAGTGGCTGCAGTGTTTCTAGCTTCTCATGTACCTCGTGACTCTGGTCCCCACCAGGGCCTCACCGGGACCTGGTGAGTGTGGTTGCCACCTGCACCTCACCTGGACTGGGTGATTCTGGTCTGCACCTGAGACTACCCTGGATCTGGTGACTGTGGTCCCCACCTGGTCTTCACCTGGATTTGGGGACTCCGGTCCCCTTCTGGGCCTCACCTGGCCCTGTTGACCATGGTCCTCAATTGGGCACAATTGGGGCCCGGTGACTGTGTTCCACAAATGGACCTCACCTGGACCAGGTGACTCTGGTCCCCCTCTGGTTCTCACCGTGCCCTAATGACTGTGAACCGCACTTTGGCCTGACTTGGACCTGCTGACCCTTGTTGCCACCTGCGCTTGACTTCGACCTGTTGACTCTGGTTCTTTCTTTTTTTTTTTTTAAATTTATTTTTTATTATTGGTGTTCTATTTACTAACATACAGAATAACCCCCAGTGCCCGTCACCCATTCACTCCCACCCCCCGCCCTCCTCCCCTACTACCACCCTTAGTTCGTTTCCCAGAGTTAGCAGTCTTTACGTTCTGGTTCCCTTTCTGATATTTCCCACACATTTCTTCCCCCTTCCCTTATATTCCCTTTCACTATTATTTATATTCCCCAAATGAATGAGAACATATGATGTTTGTCTTTCTCCGACTGACTTACTTCACTCAGCATAATACCCTCCAGTTCCATCCACGTTGAAGCATATAGTGGGTATTTGTCATTTCTAATAGCTGAGTAATATTCCATTGTATACATAAACCACATCTTCTTTATCCATTCATCTTTCGTTGGACACCGAGGCTCCTTCCACAGTTTGGCTATCGTGGCCATTGCTGCTATAAACATCGGGGTGCAGGTGTCCCGGCGTTTCATTGCATTTGTCTCTTTGGGGAAAATCCCCAACAGTGCAATTGCTGGGTCGTAGGGCAGGTATATTTTTAACTGTTTGAGGAACCTCCACACAGTTTTCCAGAGTGGCTGCACCAGTTCACATTCCCACCAACAGTGTATGAGGATTCCCTTTTCTCTGCATCCTCTCCAACATTGGTTGTTTCCTGTCTTGTTAATTTTCCCCATTCTCACTGGTGTGAGGTGGTATCTCATTGTGGTTTTGATTTGTATTTCCCTGATGGCAAGTGATGCAGAGCATTTTCTCATGTGCATGTTGGCCATGTCTATGTCTTCCTCTGTGAGATTTCTGTTCATGTCTTTTGCCCATTTCATGATTGGATTGTTTGTTTCTTTGGTGTTGAGTTTGATAAGTTCTTTATAGATCTTGGACACTAGTCCTTTATCTGATATGTCATTTGCAAATATCGTCTCCCATTCTGTAGGTTGTCTTTGAGTTTTGTTGACTGTATCCTTTGCTGTGCAAAAGCTTCTTATCTTGATGAAGTCCCATTAGTTCATTTTTGCTTTTGTTTCTTTTGCCTTCGTGGATGTATCTTGCAAGAAGTTACTATGGCCGAGTTCAAAAAGGGTGTTGCCTGTGTTCTTCTCTAGGATTTTGATGGAATCTTGTCTCACATTTAGATCTTTCATCCATTTTGAGTTTATCTTTGTGTATGGTGAAAGAGAGTGGTCTAGTTTCATTCTTCTGCATGTGGATGTCCAATTTTCCCAGCACCATTTATTGAAGAGACTGTCTTTCTTCTAATGGATAGTCTTTCCTCCTTTATCGAATGTTAGTTGCCCATAAAGTTCACGGTCCACTTCTGGATTCTCTATTCTGTTTCACTGATCTATGTGTCTGTTTTTGTGCCAGAAGACTCTAGTTCTTTCAAGGGCCTCAACTGTACCTGGTGATCCTGGTCCCCACCTGAGACTCACCGGGACGTGGTGACTCTTTTCACCACCGGGGACTCACCTGGACCTGCTTACTGTGTTACACACCAGGGCCTCAAGTAGACCTGTTGACCATGGTCCCCAAGCCGGCCTCACATGGACCTGTTGCCTCTGATCCCCACCGGGGCCTCACGTGAACTGGTAACTCTGGTTCTCACCAGAGCATCATCGGGACCTAGTGACTCTGGTCCCCACCGGGGTTTCACGTGGATCTGGTGATTCTGGTCCCCACCTGAACTTCACCAGGATCTGGTGACTCTGGTCCCCACCTGGACCTCTCTTGGACCTGGTGAATCTGGTCCTTACCTGGTCCTCTCCCAGACCCGGGGACTCTGGTCACCACCTGGGCCTCACCTGGACCTGGTGAATCTGGTCCCCATCTGGGCCTCACCCAGTCCTGGTGACTTCGTTCCACACGTGGACCTGATTGCTGTGGACTCTTTCTTGGCCTCACCTGGAACTGGTGACTCTGATCTTATTTGCGCGTCACCCAGACATGGTGACTCTGACACTAACCTGGGCATCATTGGTACCTGGTGACTCTGTTCCACACCTGAGCCTCACCTGGACATGATAACTCTGGAACCTCTCTGGGCCTCACCCTGACCTGGTGAGGCTTGTCCCCATCTGGATGTCACCTGGACCAGGTGATTCTGTACCCCGATAGTCCTCAACCAGATCTGGTGACTCTGGTCTTCAAATGGGCCTCACCTGGACCTAGTGAATATGCTCCATCTTGGCCTCATTTGCACCTGGTGACTCTGGTCCGTACCTGGGCATCATCGGGACATGGTTCCACAGCATGGCCTGCAGTTTGCCTCACCTGGACATGGTAAATCCTGTCCCTACCTGGGCATCATCGGGACATGGTTCCTCTGCATGGCCTGCAGGTGGCCTCAACTGGACCTGTTGAGTGGGGTTGCCACCTGGCCCTCACCCATACCTGGTGACTCAGGTTCCCACGTGGGCCTCACTTGGACCTGATGAATCTTGTCCTAACCTGGTGCTCACCCGGAACTGGTAACTCTGGTCACCACCTGGGAATCACCTTGACCTGGTGAATCTCGACCCCATCTGGGCCTCACCCAGTTCTGGTGACTTTGTTCCCACCTGGACCTGATTGCTGTGGACTCCGTCTTGGCCTCACCTAGAACTGGTGACTCTGATCCTAACTGGGCCTCACCCAGATCTGGTGACTTTGGTCCTCACCTGTGGACCATTATGTCCTGGATACTCTGTTCCACACCTTACCTCACCTGGACATGATGACTCTGGATCCCCTCTGAGCCACAGCCTGACATGGTGACTCTGGTCCCCATTGAATGTCACCTAGACCAGGTGAATCTTGTACACCACTAGGCCTAAAATAGCCCGGGGGAATCTGGTCCTCAACTGGGCCTCACCAGGACCTAGTGAATATGCTCCCCATCTGCGCCTCATCTGGACGTGGTGACTCGGGTTCTACTTTGGCATCATCGGGACATGGTTACTCTATTCCCCACTGGGACTGACCTGATCCTGGTAACTCTGGTCCTGACTTTGGTCTCTTCTGTACCAGGTGACTCTGGTTCCACCTGGTCCTCACCTGTAACTGGTGACTCTGATCCTAAGCATGGCCTCACCTGACCTGGTGACTGTGGTTCCCATCGGGACCTCAACTGGACCTCATGACTCTGGTCCCACCTGGGCCTCACCAGGACCTGGTGTCTCTGGTACCCACCTGGGTAGCATCAGGATATGGTTACACTGTTCTCTAACATTGGCCCACCTGAACCTATTAACTCTAGTGTTCACCTGGGCCACACCTGGACATGGTGTCACTGGTTCCCACTTGGGTCTCACCTGGACATGGTGAGTCGGATCCCCGCCTGGTCCTCACCTGTAACTGGTGATTCTCTTTCCAGCATGGACATCATGTGGACCTGGTGGCTGCAGTGTTTCTAGCTTCTCATGTACCTCGTGACTCTGGTCCCCAACAGGGCCTCACCTGGACCTGGTGAGTGTGTTTGCCACCTGCACCTCACCTGGACCTGGTGATTCTGGTCTGCACCTGAGACTACTGTGGATCTGGTGACTGTGGTCCCCACATGGGCTTCACCTGGATTTGGGGACTCCGGTCCCCATCTGGGCCTCGCATGGCCCTGTTGACCATGGTCCTCAACTGGGCAAAATTGGGACCCGGCCATTGTGTTCCACAACTGGACCTCACCTGGATCAAGTGACTCTGGTCCCCCTCTGGATCTCACCGTGCCCTAATGACTGTGAACCCCACTTTGGCCTGACTTGCACCTGCTGACCCTGGTTGCCTCCTGCGCCTGACCATGAACTGTTGACTCTAGTACTTTCAAGGGCCTCCCCTGGTCATGGTGATCCTGGTGCCCTTCTGGGCGTCACCGGGACCTGGTGACTCTTGTCACCACAGGGAACTCACGTAGACCTGGTTACAGTGTTCCACACCTGGGCCTCAATAGACCTGTTGACCATGGTCCTCGCCGGCCTCACATGTACCTGTTGCCTCTGATTCCCACCGGGGCCTCACGTGTATCTGGTAACACTGGTCCTCACCTGGGCCTCATCTGGACCTCCTGACTCTGGTCCCCACCTGGGCTTCACCTGGATTTGGTGACTCTGGTCCCCACCTGGGCCTCTCCTGGACCTGGTGACTCTCTTTCCAACATGGACCTTACCTGGAACTGGTGACTCTGGTCCCCACCTGGACCTCTCTTGGACCTGGTGACTCTCTTTCCAACATGGACCTCACCTGGATCTAGTGACTCTGGTCCTCAGTTTGGCCTCACCTGGACCTGGTGTCTCTCATCCCCACTTTGACCTAACTCAGAACTGCTGAATCTTGCCCCACCTAGCCCGCACCCAGACCTGGTGACTCTTGTCCCCAGCTATGCCTCAATTCGACCTAACGAATCTGGTCCTCACGTGAGCCTCACATGGACCTGGGACTCAGCTGGATAGAGTGGCTCTGGTTCACGCAAGGGGATCAAATGATACTGCTGACTGTGGTCTTATTCTATGCCTCACCAGGACCTAGTGATTTGTCCCCAACTCGGTCTGCATGGCCCTAGTGACTCTGGTCCTCACCCAGGCATCATTGGGACCTGGATACACTATTCCACACCTGGGCCTCACTCTGACTAGGGACCTCTGAACCCATTCTGGGCCTCAAACTAAACTGGTTACTCTGGTTCCCCCTCTGGGACTCACCCTTACCTGTTGACTCTGGTCACCCCATGGGATTCATTTGGGCTTGTTGAATCTGGTCCTTAGCTTGTCCTCACTTGGATCTGGTGACTGGTCGCCAGCTGGGCCTCACCTGGACGTGGTGAATCCTGTTGCCACCTGCGCCTCACCTGGACCTTGTGACTGTGGCCCACCAGGACCTCACCTGGATCTGGTGGCTCTGGTTCCCATATGGGGCTTTCCTGGACCTGATTCCTGTGGTCTCCATCAGGCATCACCTGGAACAAAATGACTCTGATCCATATTTGGGCCTCTCCTGGACTGTTGACTCTGGTCCTTACCTGGGCATCATTGCGACCTGGATACACTCTTAGATACCTGGGCCTCACCTGGACCTGGTGACTGTGGTCCCACCTGGGCCTCACCTGGACGAGGTGACTTGTTCCCACAGGGACCTCACCTGGACCTGGTGACTCAGGTCCTCATATGGGCATCATGAGACCTGGTTTCAGTTCCACATCGGGGCTTCACCTGCACCTAGTGATTCTCGTCCCCCTCTGGGCCTCACCCTGACGTGGTGACTCTGGTCCCCACCTGGATATCACCGGAACCGGGTGACTCTGGTCCCCCTCTGGGACTCACCCGACCTGGGGACACTGGTCCTCAACTGGTCCTCACCTGGACCTGATGAATCTCGTCCCCATCTCGGTCTCACCGAGTCCTGGTGACTTTGTTCCCCACCTGGACCTGATTGCTGTGGACTCTTTCTTGGCCTCACCTGGAACTGGTGACTCTGAACCTATCTGCGCGTCACCCAGATCTGGTGACTCTGGTCCTCACCTGGGCATCATTGGTACCTGGTGACTCTGTTCCTCACCTGAGCCTCACCTGGACATGATGATTCTGGAACCTCTCTGGGCATCTCCCTGACCTGGTGACTCTAGTCCCTACCTGGGCATCATCGGGACATGGTTCCACTGCATGGCCTGCAGGTTGGCCTCACCTGGATGTGGTATCTCTCGTCCTTACCTGGTTATCATCGGGACATGGTTCCTCTGCATAGCCTGCATTAGGGCCTCACCTGGACCTGGTGAGTGGGGTTGCCACCTGGGCCTCCCCCATACCTTGTGACACAGGTCCCCAAGTGGGCCTCACTTGGACCTGGTGAATCTTGTCCTTACCTGGTCCTCACCTGCAACTAGTAACTCTGGTCACCACCTGGGAATCACCTGGACCTGGTGAATCTGGACCCAATTGGGACTCATTCATTCCTGGTGAATTTGTTCCCCACCTGGACCTGATTGTTGTGCACTCCTGCTTGGACTCATTGGAACTGATGACTCTGATCTTAACTGGGACTCACCCAGATCTGCTGACTCTGGTCCTCACCTGTGGACCATTATGACCTGGATACTCTCTTCCACACCTGAGCCTCACCTGGACCTGATGACTCTGGAACCCCTTTGGGCCTCAGCCTGACATGGTGGCTCTGGTCCCCATCTGGATGTCACCTAGACCAGGTGAATCTGGTACCCCTCTAGGCCTCAACTGGAACTGGTGACTGTGGTCCTCAACTGGGCCTCACCGGGACCTCGTGAATATGCTCCCCACCTGCGCCTCATCTGGACCTGGTGGCTCTGGTTCTACCTGGGCATCATCGGGACATGGTTACTCTATTCTCCACTGGGACTGTCCTGATCCTGGTAACTCTGGTCCTGACTTTGGCCTCTTCTGTACCAGGTGACTCTGGCTCCAAGTGGGCCTCACCTGTAACTGGTGACTCTGATGCTAAGCATAGCCTCACCTGACCTGGTGACTGTGGTTCCCAGTGGGACCTCACCTGGACCTAATGTCTCTGGACCCACCTGGGCCTCACCAGGACCTGTTGTCTCTGGTACCCACCTGTGTAGCATCAGGATATGGTTATAGTGTTCACTAACAGTGACCCAGCCGGACCTATTAACTCCGGTCTTCACCTGGGCCACACCTGGACATGGTGACACTTGTTCCCACCTGGGTCTCACCTGGACATGGTGAGTCGGATCCCAACCTGGTCCTCACCTGTAACTGGTGATTCTCGTTCCACATTGACATCATGTGGACCTGGTGGCTGCGGTGTTTCTAGCTTCTCATGTACCTCATGAATCTGGTCCCCACCAGGGATTCACCGGGACCTGGTGAGTGTGCTTGCCACCTGCACCTCACCTGGATCTGGTGATTCTGGTCTGCACCTGAGACTACCCTGGATCTGGTGAGTGTGGTCCCCACCTGGGCTTCACCTGGATTTGGGGACTCCGGTCCCCTTCTGGGCCTCACCTGGCCATGTTGACCAGGGTCCTCAACTGAGCAAAATTTGGACCCGGTGACTGTGTTCCACAACTGGACCTCACCTGGACCAGGTCACTCTGGTCCCCCTCTGGGTCTCTCCATGCCCTAGTGACTGTGAACCCCACATTGGCCTGACTTGTACCTGCTGACCCTGGTTGCCACCTGTGCCTGACCTCAAACTGTTGACTCTGGTTCTTTCAAGGGCCTCCCCTGTACCTGGTGATCCTGGTCCCCACCTGGGCCTCACCTGGACGTGGTCACTCTTGTCAACACCGGGGACTCACCGGGACCTGCTTACTGTGTTCAACACCTGGGCCTCAAGTAGAACTGTTGACCATGGTCCCCAAGCCGGCCTCACATGGACCTGTTGCCTCTGATCCCCACCGGGGCCTCACCTGTACCTGGTAACTCTGGTCCTCACCTGGGCCATATCTGGACCTAGTGAGTCTGGTCCCCACCTGGGCTTCATCTGATTCTGTTCACTCTGGTCCGCACCTGGAATTCACCTGGATATGGTGACTCTAGTCCCCACCTGGACCTCTCCTGGACCTGGTGAATCTCTTTCCAACATGGACCTCACCTGGATCTGGTGACTCTGATCCTCATTTTGGCCTCACCTGGACCTGGTGTCTCTCGTCCCCAATTTGACCTAACTCAGAACTGCTGAATCTTGCCCCACCTAGCCCGCACCCAGACCTGGTGACTCTTGTCCCCAGCTATGCCTAAATTCGACCTGATGAATCTGGTCCTCACGATGGCCTCACGTGGACCTGGGACTCAGCTGAATAGAGTGGCTCTGGTTCCCACAAGTGGCTAACCTGATACTGTTGACTGTGATCTTATTCTATGCCTCACCAGGACCTAGTGATTCTGTTCCCCATCTGGGCCTGCATGGCCCTCGTGACTCTAGTCTTCACTCAGGCATCATGGGACCTGGATACTCTATTCCACGCCTGGGCTTCACTCTGACCAGGGACCTCTGGTCCCATTCTGGGCCTCAAACTGAACTGGTTACTGTGGTTCCCCTCTGGGCCTCACCCTTACCTGGTGACTCTAGTCACCCCATGGGCTTCACTTGGGCGAGGTGAATCTGGTCCTTACCTGGTCCTCTCCCAGACCCGGGGACTCTGGTCAACACCTGGGCCTCACATGGACCTGGTGAATCTGGTGCGGTCTGGGCCTCACCCAGTCCTGACGACTTTGTTCCCCACCTGGACCTGATTGCTGTGGACTCCTTCTTGGCCTCACCTGGAACTGGAGACTCTGATCCTATCTGCGCATCACCCAGATCTGGTGGCTCTGGTCCTCACCTGGGCATCATTGGTACCTGGTGACTCTGTTCCACACCTGAACCTCACCTGGACATGATGACTCTGGATCCCCTCTGGGCCTCACCCTGACCTGGTGACTCTGGTCCCCATCTGGATGTCACCTGGACCAGGTGATTCTTGTACCCCTCTAGGCCTCAACAAGTTCTGGTGACTCTGGTCCTCAACTGGGCCTCACCTGGACCTAGTGAATATGCTCCATCTGGGTCTCATTTGGACCTGGTGACTGGTCACTAGCTAAGCAACATCGGGACATGATTCCACTGCATGGCCTGCAGGTAGGACTCACCTAGACCTGGTAACTCTGGACCCTCCCTGGGCACCATTGGGACACGGTTCTTCTGCATGGCCTGCACGTATGCCTCACCTGGCCCTGGTGAGTGGGTTTGCCACCTGGGCCTCACCCATACCTGGTGACACAGGTCCCGACGTGGGCTTCACTTGGACCTGGTGAATCTTGTCCATACCTGGTCCTCACCGGAACTGGTAACTCTGGTCACCACTTGGGAATCACCTGGACCAGTGAATCTGGTCCCCATCTGGGCTTCACCGAGTCCTGGTGACTTTGTTCCCCACCTGGACCTCATTGCTGTGGTCTCCTTCTTGGCCTCACCTGGAACTGGTGACTCTGATCCTAACTGGGTCTCACCCAGATCTGGTGACTCTGGTCCTCCCCTGTGGACCATTATGATCTGGATCTCTGTTCCAAACCTGAGCGTCACCTGGACATGATGACTCTGGGACCCCTCTGGGCCTCACCCTGACATGGTGACTCTGCTCCCCATCTGGATGTCACCTAGACCAGGTGAATCTGGTACCCCTCTAGGCCTCAACTAGACCTGGGGATTCTGGTCCTCAAGTGCGCCTCACCGAACCTAGAGAATATGCTTCCCACCTGCTCCAAATCTGGACCTGGTGACTCTGGTTCTACCTGCGCATCATCGGGACATGGTTACTCTATTCCCCACTGGGACTGACCTGATCCTGGTAACTCTGGTCCTGACTTTGGCCTCTTCTGTACCAGGTGACTCTGGATCCTCCTGGGCCTCACCAGTCACTGGTGACTCTGATCCTAAGCATGACCTCACCGAATATTCGTTGCCCATAAAGTTCAGGGTCCACTTCTGGATTCTCTATTCTGTTTCACTGATCTATGTGTCTGTTTTTGTGCCAGTAGACTCTAGTTGTTTCAAGGGCCTCAACTGTACCTGGTGATCCTGGTCCCAACCTGGGCCTCACCTGGACGTGGTGACCTTTGTCACCACCGGGGACTCACCTGGACCTGCTTACTCTGTTCCACACCTGGGCCTCAAGTAGACCTGTTGACCATGGTCCCCAAGCCGGCCTCACATAGACATGTTGCCTCTGATCCCCACCGGGGCCTCACGTGTACCTGGTAATTCTGGTCCTCACCTGGGCCTCATCTGGACCTAGTGACTCTGGTCCCCACCTGGACTTCACCTGGATCTGGTGACTCTGGTCCCCACCTGGAGCTCTCCTGCACATGGTGACTCCTTACCAACATGGACCTCACCTGGATCTGGAGACTCTGGTCCTCAGTTTGGCCTCACCTGGACCTGGTGTCTCTCGTTCCCACTTTGACCTAACTCAGAACTGCTGAATCTTGTCCCACCTAGACCGCATCCAGACCTGGTGACTCTTGTCCCCAGCTATGCCTCAATTCGACCTGATGAATCTGGTTTTCAGGTGGGCCTCACATGGACCTGGGACTCAGCTGGATAGAGTGGCTCTGGTTCCCACAAGGGGCTCACCGGATACTGCTGACTGTGGTCTTATTCTATGTCTCACCAGCACCTAGTGATTCTGTTCCCCATCTGGGCCTGCATGGCCCTAGTGACTCTGGTCCTCACCCAGGCATCATTGGGACCTGGATACTCTATTCCACACCTGGGCCTCACATTGACCAGGCACCTCTGGTCCCATTCTGGGCCTCAAACTAATCTGGTTACTCTGGTTACCACTCTTGGTCTCACCCTTACCTGGTGACTCTGGTCACTGCTTGGGCTTCATTGGGCCTGGTGAATCTGCTCCTTAGCAGGTCGGCACCTGGATCTCGTGACTGCTCGCCACCTGGGCCTCACCAGGACTTGGTGAATCGTGTTGCCACCTGCGCCTCACCTGGTCGTTGTGACTGTGGTCCCACCTGGACCTCACCTGTATCTGGTGGCTCTGGTTCCCATATGGGGCTCTCCTGGAACTGGTTCCTGTGGTCTCCATCTGGCCTCACCTGGAACACAATGACTCTGATCCATATTTGGGCCTCTCCTGGACCTGTTGACTCTGGTCCATACCTGGGCATCATTGCGACCTGGATACTCTCTTATATACCTGGGCCTCACCTGGACCTGGTGACTGTGGTCCCACCTGGGCCTCACCTGGACGAGGAGATTGGTTCCCACAGGGACCTCACCTGGACCTGGTGACTCAGGTCCTCATATGGGCATCATGGGACCTGGTTTCTCAGATCCACATCAGGGCCTCACCTGGACCTAGTGATTCTCGTCCCCTTCTGGGCCTCTCCCTGACGTGGTGACTCTGGTCCCCACCTGGATATCACCAGAACCGGGTGACACTGGTCCCCGTCTGGGACTCACCCGGAGCTGGGGACACTGGTCCTCAAGTAGGCCTCAGCAGGACCTGGTGAATCTACTCCTCACTTAGGCTTCGACTGGACCTGTGACTCTTTTCCCACCTGGCATCAATGGGACATGGTTACTCTGTTCCCCACCTGGGCCTCACCTGGACATGATAACTTTGCTCTGCACTTTGGCCTCAACTGATCCTGATGACTCTGGACCCACCACCTAGGCCTCAATCTGGACCTGGTGACTGTGGTCCCCACCTTGGTCTCACCTGGACCTGGTGACTCTCATTCCCACATGAACCACACCTGGACCTGGTGACTGTGGTTTCTTGTAGACTCACTTTTACCTGGAGACTCTGGTCCTCACTAGGGCCTCTCCTGGATTTGGTGCCTCTGGCCTGCTTGATTGGCCTCACCTGGACCTGGGGAGTGGGGTTGCCACCTAGGCCTCACCCATACCTGGTGACTCAGGTCCCCACGTGGGCCTCCTGGACCTGGTGAATCTAGTCCTTCCCTGGTCCTCTCCCAGACCCGGGGACTCTGGTCACCACCTGGGCCTCACCTGGATCTGGTGAATCTGGTCCCCACCTGGGCCTCACCCTGTCCTGGTGACTTTGTTCCCCACCTGGACCTGATTGCTGTGGACTCCTTCTTGGCCTCACCTGGAACTGGTGACTCTGATCCTATGTGAGCCTCCCCCAGATCTGGTGACTCTGATCCTCACCTGTGGACCATTATGACCTGGATACTTTGTTCCAAACCTCAGCCTCACCTGGACATGATGACTGTGGATCCTCTCTGGGCCTCACCCTGACCTGGTGACTCTGGTCCCCATCTGGATGTCACCTGGACCAGGTGATACTGGTACCCCTCTAGGCCTCAACCAGATCTGGTGACTCTGGTCCCACTTGGCCCTCACCAGGACCTGGTGTCTCTGGTACCCACCTGGTTAGCATCAGGATATGGTACTTTGTTAACTAACAGTGACCCATCGGGAACTATTAACTCTGGTCTTCACCTGGGCCACACCTGTACATGGTGACACTTGTTTCCACCTGGGTCTCAACTGGACATGGGGAGTCGGATCCCCACCTGGTCATCACCTGTAACTGGTGATTCTCGTTCCCACGTGGACATCATGTGGACCTGGTGGCTGCAGTGTTTCTAGGTTCTCATGTATCTCGTGTCTCTGGTCCCCACCAGGGCCTCACCGGGACCTGGTGAGTGTGGTTTCCACCTGCACCTCACCTGGACCTGGTGATTCTGATCTGCACCTGAGACTACCCCGGATCTGGTGACTGTGTTTCCCACCTGGGCTTCACCTGGATTTGGGGACTCCGGTCCCCATCTGGGCCTCACCTGGCCCTGTTGACCATGGTCCTCAACTGGGCAAAATTGGGACCCGGTGACTGTGTTCCACAACTGAACCTCACCTGAACCAGGTGACTCTGGTCCCCCTCTGGGTCTCACCGTGCCCTAGTGACTGTGAACCCCACTTTGGCCTGACTTGGACCTGCTGACCCTGGTTGCCAACTACGACTGACCTCGAAGTGTTGACTCTGGTTCTTTCAATGGCCTCCCGTGTACCTGGTGATCCTGGTCCCCACGTGGGCCTCACCTGGACGTGGTGACTCTTGTCACCTCCGGGGACTTCCTGGACCTGCTTACTGTGTTCCACACCTGGGCCTCAAGTAGACCTGTTGACCATGGTCCCCAAGCCGGCCTCACATGGACCTGTTGCTTCTGATCCCCACCGGGGCCTCACGTGTACCTAGTAACTCTGGTCCGCACCTGGGCCTCATCTTGACCTATTGACTTTGGTCCCCATTTGTGCTTCACCTGGATCTGGTGACTCTGGTCCCCACCTGGACTTCACCTGGATCTGGTGACTCTGGTCCCCACCGGGACCTCTCCTGGACCTGGTGTCTCTCTTTGAACATGGACCTCACCTGGATCTGGTGACTCTGGTTCCCACCGGGACCTCACCTGCATCTGGTGACTCTGGCGTGCAGGTTGGCCTCACCTGGACCTGGGTAGTGGGGTTGCCACCTGGGCCTCACACATAGCTGGTGACTCAGGTCCCCACGTGGGCCTCATTTGGACCTGTTGAATCTGGTCCTTAGCTGGTGTTCTCCCAGACCCGAGGACTCTGGTCACCACCTGGGAATAACCTGGACCTGGTGAATCTGGTCCAAATCTGGGCCTCACCAAGTCCTGGTGACTTTCTTCACCACCTGGACCTGATTGCTGTGGATGCCTTCTTGGCGTCACCTGGAACTGGTGACTCTGATCCTATCTGCGTGTCACCCAGATCTGGTGACTCTGGTCCTGACCTGGGCATCATTGGTACCTGGTGATTCTGTTCCACACCTGAGCCTTACCTGGACCCGATGACTCTGGAACCACTCTGGGCCTCACCCTGACCTGGTGACTCTGGTCCCCATCTGGACCTCTCCTTAACCAGGTGACTCTCTTTCCAACATGGATCTCACCTGGATCTGGTGACTCAGTTCCTCATATGGATATCATGGGACCTGGTTTCTGAGTTCCACATCGGGGCCTCACCTGGACCTAGTGATTCTCGTCCCCCTCTGGGCCTCACCCTGACGTGCTGACTCTGGTCCCCCTGTGGATATCACCAGAACCGGGTGACTCTGGTCCCCCTCGGGACTCACCCGGAGCTGGGGTCACTGGTCCTCAACTCGGCCTCAACAGGACCTGGTGAATCTACTCCTCACTTAGGCCTCGTCTGGACCTTGTGACTCTTTTCCCACCTGGCAACAATGGGACATGGTTACTCTGTTCCGCACCTGGGCCTCACATGGACATGATAACTTTGCTCCGCACTTTGGCCTCAACTGGTCCTGATGACCCTAGTCCCCCAACCGAGGCCTCAATCTGGACCTGGAGACTGTCGTCCCCACGTGGGTCTCACCTGGACCTGGTGACTCTCGTTCCCACATGAACCACACCTGGACCTGGTGACTGTGGTGTACTTGTAGACTCACATTTACCTGGTGACTCCGGTCCCCACTAGGGCCTAACCTCGATCTGGTGACTCTGGCCTGCAGGTTGGCCTCACCTGGACTTGGTTAGTGGGATGCCACCTGGGCCTCACACATACCTGGACTCAGATCTGCACGTGGGCCTCTTGGACCTGGTGAATCTGGCCCTTACCTGGTCTTCTCCCAGACCCGGGGAATCTGGTCACAACCTGGGTCTCACGTGGACCTGGTGAATCTGGTCCCCATCTGGGCCTAACCCAGTCCTGGTGACTATGTTTCCCACCTGGAACTGATTGCTCTGGACTCTTTCTTGGCCTCACTTGGTACTGGTGACTCTGATCCTATCTGTGCGTCACCGAGACCTGGTGACTCTGGTCCTCACCTGGGCATCATTGGTACCTGGTTACTGTGTTCCACACCTGAGCCTCAACTGGACATGATGTCTCTTGGACCTCTCTGGGCCTCACCCTGACCTGGAGATCTGGTCCCCATCTGGATATCACCTGGACCAGGGGATTCTGGAACCCCTCTAGGCCTCAACCAGTTCTGGTGACTCTTGTCCTCAACTGGGCCTCACCTGGACCTAGTGAATATGCTCCATCTGGGCCTCATTTGGACCTGGTGACTCTGGTCCCTACGTGGGCAACATCGGGACATGGTTCCACATAATGGTCTGCAGGTTGGCCTCTTCTTGACCTGGTAACTCTGGTCCCTACCTGGGCATCATCGTGACACGGTTCCTCTGCATGGCCTGCAGGTCGGCGTCACCTGGACTTCGTAACTCTGGTCCCTACCTGGGCATCATCGGGACACGGTTCCTCTGCATGGCCTGCAGATAGGCCTCACCTGGACCTGGAGAGTGGGCTTGCCATCTGGGCCTCACCCATACCTGGTGACACAGGTCTCACGTGGGCCTCACTTGGACCTGGTGAACCTGGTCCTTACCTGGTCCTCACCCGGAACAGGTAACCCTTGTCACCACCTGGGAATCACCTGGACCTGGTGAATCTGGTCCCCATCTGGGCCTCACCCAGTCCTGGTGACTTTGTTCCCCACCTGGAGCTGATTGCTTTGGACTCTTTCTTGGCCTCACCTGGAACTGGTGACTCTTATCCTCTCTGCGCGTGACTCAGGCCTGGTGAATCTGGTCCTCACCTGGTTATCATTGGTACCTGGTGACTCTGTTCCACACCTGGACATGATGACTCTGAAACCTCTCTGGACCTCACCCTGACCTGGTGACTCTGGTCCCCATCTGGATGTCACCTGGACCAGGGGATTCTGGTACCCCTCTAGGCCTCAACCAGATCTGGTGTCTCTGATCCTCAACTGGGAATCGGCTGGACTTAGTGAATATGCTCCATCTTGGCCTCATTTGGACCTGGTGACTCTGGTCCCTACCTGGGCATCATGGGGACCTGGTTCCACTGCACGGCCTGCAGGTTGTCCTCACCTGGACCTGGTAACTCTGGTCCCTACCTTGGCATTATCGGGACCCGGTTACTTTGCATGGCCTGCAGGTAGGCCTCACCTGGACCTGGTGAGTGGGGTTGCCACTTGGGCCTCACGCATACCTGGTGACACAGGCCCCTACGTGGGCCTGACTTGGACCTGGTGTATCTGGTAATTCTGGTCACAACCTGGGAATCACCTGGACCTGGTGAATCTGGTAACTCTGGTCACCACCTGGGAATCACTTGGACCTGGTGAATCTGTGTCCCCATCTGGGCCTCACCCAGTACTCATGAATTTTTTCCCCACCTGGACCTGATTGCTGTGGACTCCTTCTTAGCCTAACCTGGAACTGTAGACTCTGATCCTAACTGGGCCTCACCCAGATCTGTTGACTCTGGTCCTCACCTGTGGACCATTATGACCTGGATACTTTGTTCCACACCTGAGACTCACCTGGACATGATGACTCTGGATCCCCTCTGGGCCTCTCCCTGACATGGTGACTCTGGTCCCCATCTGGAAGGCACCTAGTCCACGTGAATCTGGTACCCCTCTATGCCTCAACTAGACCTGGTGACTCTGGTCCTCTACTAGGCCTCAACGGGACGTAGTGAATATGCTCCCCACCTTTGCCTCATCTGGACCTGGTGACTCTGGCTCCACCTGGGCCTCACCTGTAACTGGTGACTCAAATCCTAAGCATGGCCTCACCTGACCTGGTGACTGTGGTTCCCATAGGGACCTCACCTGGACCTCATATCTCTGTTCCACCTGGGCCTCACCAGGAACTTTTGTCTCTGGTTACCACCTGGGTAGCATCAGGATATGGTTACACTGTTCACTATCAGTGACCCAGCCGGACCTATTAACTCTCGTCTTCACCTGGGCCACACCTAGACATGGTGACAGTCGTTCCCACCTGGGTCTCACCTGGACATGGTGAGTCGGATCCCGACCTGGTCCTCACCTGTAACTGGTGATTCTCTTTCCCACATGGACATCATGTGGACCTGGTGGCTGCAGTGTTTCTAGCTTCTCATGTACCTCGTGACTCTGGTCCCCACCAGGGCCTCACCGGGACCTGGTGAGTGTAGTTGCCACCTGCACCTCACCTGGACCTGGTGATTCTGGTCTGCACCTGAGACTACCCTGGATCTGGTGACTGTGGTCTCCACCTGGGCTTCTCCTGGATTTGGGGACTCCGGTCCCCATCTGGGCCACACCTGGCCCTGTTGACCATGGTCCTCAACTGTGGAAAATTGGGACCCTGTGACTTTAGACCTCACCTGGACCATGTGACTCTGTTCCGCCTCCGGGTCTAACCTTGGACCTCACCTGGACCATGTGACTCTGGTCCGCCTCCGGGTCTAACCGTGCCCTAATGACTCTGAAACCCACTTTGGCCTGACTTGGACCTGCTGACCTTGGTTGCCACCTGTGCCTGACCTCGAACTGTTGACTCTGGTTCATTCAAGGACCTCCCCTGTACCTGGTGATCCTGGTCCCCACGTGGGTCTCACCTGGACGTGGTGACTCTTGTCACCACCGGGTACTCACCTGGACCTGGTACTGTGTTCCACACCTAGGCCTCAAGTAGACCTGTTGACCATGGTCCCCAAGCCGGCCTCACATGGACCTGTTGCCTCTGATCCCCACCGGGGCCTCACGTGTACCTGGAAACTCTGGTCCTCACCTGGGCCTCATCTGGACCTAATGACTCTGGTCCCCACCTGGGCTTCACTTGGATCTGGTGACTCTGTTCCCCACCGGGACTTCACCTGGATATGGTGACTCTTGTACACACCTGGACCTCTCCTGGACCTGGTGACTTTCTTTCCAACATGGACCTCACCTGGATCTGGTGACTCTGGTCCTCAGTTTGGCCTCACATGGACCTGGTGTCTCTCGTCCCCACTTTGACTTAACTCAGAACTGCTGAATCTTGCCCCACCTAGGCCGTACCCAGACCCGGTGACACTTGTCCCCAGCTATGCCTCAATTCGACCTGATGAATCTGGTCCTCACGTGGGCCTCACATGGACCTGGGACTCAGCTGGATAGAGTGGCTCTGGTTCCCACAAGGGGCTCACCTGATACTGCTGACTGTGGTCTTATTCTATGCCTCACCAGGACCTAGATATTCTGTTCCCCATCTGGGCCTGCATGGCCCTAGTGACTCTGGGCCTCACCCAGGCATCATTGGGACCTGGATACTCTATTCCACACCTGGGCCTCACTCTGACTAGGGACCTCTGGTCTCATTCTGGGCCTCAAACAAAACTGGTTACTGTGGTTCTCCCTCTGGGAATCACCCTTACCTGGTGACTCTGGTCACACCTTGGGCTTCATTTGGGCCTGGTGATTCTGGTCCTTAGCTTGTCCTCACTTCGATCTGGTGACTGATCGCCACCTGGGTCTCACCTGGACTTGGTGAATCCTGTTGCCACCTGTGCCTCACCCGGACCTTGTGACTGTTGTCCTACCTGGACCTCACCAGGATTGGTGGCTCTGGTTCCCATATGGGGCTCTCCTGGACCTGGTTCCTGTGGTCTCCATCAGGAATCACCTGGAACAAAATGACTGTGATCCATATTTCGGCCTCTCCTGGACCTGTTGACTCTGGTCCTTACCTGGCCATCATTGGGACCTGGATACTCTCTTATATACCTGGGCCTCACCTGGACCTGTTCACTGTGGTCCCACCTGGGCCTCACCTGGACGAGGTGACTGGTTCCCATAGGAACCTCTCCTGGACCTGGTGACTCAGGTCCTCATATGGGCATCATGGGACCTGGTTTCTCAGTTCCAAATCGGGGCCTCACATGGACCTGGAGATTCTCGTCCCGCTCTGGGCCTCACCCTGACGTGGTGACTCTGGTCCCCACCTGGATATCACCAGAACTGGGTGACTCTGGTCCCCCTCTGGGACTCCCCCGGAACTGGGAACAATGCTCCTCAACTGGACCTTAACAGGACCTGGTGAATCTACTCGTCACTCAGGCCTCGTCTGGACCTGTGACTCTTTTCCCACCTGGCATCAATGGGACATGGTTACTCTGTTCCCCACCTGGGCCTCTCCTGGACATGATAACTTTGCTCCACACTTTGGCATAAACTTGTCCTGATGACTCTGGTCCCCCCACCTAGGCCTCAATCTGGACCTGGTGACTGTGGTCCCCACCTGGGTCTCACCTGGACCTGGTGACACTCGTTCCCACATGAACCACACCAGGACCTGGTGACTGTGGTGTTCTTGTAGACTCACATTTACCTGGTGACTCTGGTCCCCACTAGGGCCTCACCTGGATCTGGAGACTCTGGCCTGCAGGTTGGCCTCACCTGGAACTGGTGAGTAGGGTGGCCACCTGGGCCTCACCCATACCTGGTGACTCAGGTCCCCCCGTGGGCCTCTTGGACCTGGTGAATCTGGTCCTTACCTGGTCCTCTCCCGGACCCGGGGACTCTGGTCAACACCTTGATTCACCTGGACCTGGTGAATCTGGTCCCCATCTGGGTCTCACCCAGTCCTGGTGATTTATTCCCCCCCTGGACCTGATTGCTGTGGACTCTTTCTTGGCCTCCCCTGGAAATGGTGACTCTGATTCTATCTGCGCATCACCCAGACGTGGTGACTCTGGTCCTCACCTGGGCATCGTTGGTACCTGCTGACTCTGTTCCACACCTGAGCCTCACCTTGACATGATGACTCTGGAAAATCTCTGGGCCTCACCCTGACCTGGTGACTCTGGTCCCCATCTGGATGTCACCTGGACCAGGTGATTCTGGTACCCCTCTAGGCCTCAACCAGATCTGGGGACTCTGGTCCTCAACTGGGCCTCACCTGGACCTCGTGAATATGCTCCATCTGGGCCTTATTTGGACCTGGTTACTCTGGTCTCTACCTGGGCATCACCGGGACATGTTTCCACTGCATGGGCTGAAAGTTGGCCTTACCTGGATCTGGTAACTCTGGTCCCAACCAGGGCATCATCGTGACATGGTTCCTCTGCATGGCCTGCAGGTTGGCCTCACCTGGACCTGGGGAGTGGGGTTGCCACCTGGGCCTCACCCATACCGTGTGACACAGGTCCCCACGTGGGCCTCACGTGGACCTGTTGAATCTTGGCCTTACCTGGTCCTCACCCGGAACTGGTAAGTCTGGTCACCACCTGGAAGTCACCTGGACCTGGTGAATCTTGTCCCCAACTGAGCCTAACCCAGTCCTGGTGAATTTGTTGCCCACCTGGACCTGATTGCTGTGGACTCCTTCTTGGCCTCACCTGGAACTTGTGATTTGATCCTAACTGGGCCTCACCCAGATCTGGTGACTCTGGTCCTCACCTGAGGACCATTATGATCTGGATACTCGGTTCCACACGTGAGCCTCACCTGGACATGATGACTCTTAATCCCCTCTAGACCTCAGCCTGACATGGTGTCTCTGGTCCCCATCTTGATGTCACCTAGACCAGGTGAATCTGGTACCCCTCTAGGCCTCAACCAAATCTGGTGACCCTGGTCCTCAACTGGGCCTCACCGGGTCCTAGTGAACATGCTCCAAACCTGCGACTCATCTGGACCTGGTGACTCCGGTTCTACCTGAGTATCGTCGGGACATGGTTACTCTCTTCCCCACTGGGACTGACCTGATCCTGGTAACTCTGGTCCTGACTTTGGCCTCTTCTGTACCAGGTGACTCTGGCTCCACCTGGGCCTCACCTGTAACTGGTGACTCTGATCCTATGCATGGCCTCACCTGACCTGGTGACTGTGGTTCCCATCGGGACCTCACCTGGACCTCATGTCTCTGGTCCAAACTGGGCCTCACCAGGACCTTGTGTCTCTGGTACCCACCTGGTTAGCATCAGGATATGGTTACACTGTTCACTAACAGTGAACCAGCTGGACATATTTACTCTGGTCTTCACCTGGGCCACACCTGGACATGGTGATTGTGGTCTGCACCTGAGACTACCCTGGATCTGGTGACTGTGGTCCCCACCTGGGCTTCACCTGGATTTGGGGACTCCGGTCCCCACCTGGCCTTCAGCTGGCCCTGTTGACCATGGTCCTCTACTGGGCAAAATTGGGACCCGGTGACTGTGTTCCACAACTGGACCTCACATGGACCAGGTCACTCTGGTCCCCCTCTGGGTGTCACCGTGCCCTAGTGATTGTGAGCCCCACTTTGGCCTGCCTGGGACCTGCTGACACTGGTTTCCACCTGCGCCTGACCTCGAACTGTTTACTGTGGTTCTTTCAAGGGCCTCCCCTGTACCTGGTGATCCTGGTCCCCACCTGGGCCTCAACTGGACGTGGACTCTTGTCACCACCGGGGACTCACCTGGACCTGGTTACTGTGTTCCACACCTGGGCCTCAAGTAGATCTGTTGACCATGGTCCCCAAGCCGGCCTCACATGGACCTGTTGCCTCTGATCCTCACTGGGGCCTCACGTGTACCTGGTAACTCTGGTCCTCACCTGGGCCTCATCTGGACCTAGTGACTCTAGTCCCTACCTGGGCTTCACCTGGATCTGATGACTCTGGTCCCCACCTGGACTTGACCTGGATCTGGTGACTCTGGTCCCCACCTGGACCTCTCCTCAACCTGCTGACTCTCTTTCCAACATGGACCTTACCTGGATCTGGTGACTCTCGTCCTCAGTTTGGCCTCACCTGGACCTGGTTTCTCTCGTCCCCACTTTGACCTAACTCAGAACTACTGAATATTGCCCCACCTAGGCCGCACACAGACCTGGTGACTCTTTTCCCCAGCTATGCCTCAATTCGACTTGATGAATCTGCTAATCACGTGGGCCTCACATGGACCTGGGACTCAGCTGGATTGAGTGGCTCTGGTTCCCACAAGGGGTTCACCTGATACGGGTGACTGTGGTCTTATACTATGCCTCACCAGGAGCTAGTGATTCTGTTCCCCATCTGGGCCTGCATGGCCCTTGTGACTCTGGTCCTCACACAGGCATGATTGGGACCTGGATACTCTATTCCACACCTGGGCCTCACTCTGACCAGGGACGTCTGGTCCCATTCTGGGCTTCAAACTAAACTGGTTACTCTGGTTCCCCCTCTGGGCCTCACCCTGTCCTGGTGACTCTGGTACCCATCTGGATGTCACCTGGACCAGGTGATTATAGTACCCCTCTAGGCCTCAACCAGATCGGGTACCCTGGTCCTCAACTGGGCCTCATCTGTACCTAGTGAATATTCTCCATTTGGACCTCATTTGGACCTGGTGTCTCTGGTCCCCACCTGGGCATCATCGGGACATGGTTTCACTGCATCGTCTGCAGGTTGTCCTCACCTGGACCTGGTTAATCTGTTCCTTACCTGGGCATCATCGGGACATGGTTCCTCTGCATGGCCTGCATGTTGGCCTCACTTGGACCTGGTAACTGTGGTTCCTACCTGGGCATCATCAGGACATGGTTCCAATGCATGGCCTGCAGGTTGGCCTCACTTGGACCTGGTAACTGTGGTCCCTACCTGGGCATCATCAGGACATGTTTTCTCTGCATGGCCTGCAGTTCGGTCTCACCTGGACCTGGTGTGTGGGTATGCCACCTGGCCCTCACCAATGCATGGTGACACAGGTCCCCACTTGTGTCTCACTTGGACCTGGTGAATCTGTTCCTTACCTGGTCCTTATCCGGAACAAGTAACTCTGGTCACCACCTGGGAATCACCTGGATCTGGTGAATCTGGTCCCCATCTGGGCCTCATCCAGTCCTGGTGACTTTCTTACCCACCTGGATCTGATTGCTGTGGACTCCGTCTTGGCCTCACCTGGAACTGGTGACTCTGATCCTAACTGGGCCTCACCCAGATCTGGTGACTCTGGTCCACACCTGTGGACAATTATGACCTGGATACTCTGTTCCAAACCTGAGCCTCACCTGGACATGATGACTCTGGATCCCCTCTGGGCCTCAGCCTGACATGGTGATTCTGGTACCCATCTGGATGTCACCTAGACCAGGTAAATCTGGTACCCCTCTAGGCCTCAACTAGAACTGGTGACTCTGGTCCTCAATTGGGCCTCACCGGGACCTAGTGAATATGCTCCCCAACTGCCCCTCATCTGGACCTGGTGACTCTGGTTCTACCTGGGCATCATGGGACGTGGTTACTCTATTCCCCACTGGGACAGACCTGATCCTGGTAACTCTGGTCCTGACTTTGGCCTCTTCTGTCCCAGGTGACTCTGGCTCCCCCTGGGCCTCACCTCTAACTGGTGACTCTGATCCTAAGCATGGCCTCACCTGACATGGTGACTGTGGTTCCCATCGGGACCTCACCTGGACCTCATGTCTCTGGACGCACCTTGGCCTCACCAAGCCCTGGTGTCTCTGGTACCCACCTGGGTAGCATCAGGATATGGTTACACTGTTCACTAACAGTGACCCAGCCGGACCTATTAACTCTGGTTTCACCTGGGACACATCCTGGATATGGTGACACTGGTTCCCACCTGGGTCTCACCTGGACATGGTGAGTCGGATCCCAACCTGGTCCTCACCTGTAACTGGTGATTCTCGTTCCCACATGGACATCAAGTGGACCTGGTGGCTGCAGTGTTTCTAGATTCTCATGTACCTCGTGACTCTGTTCCCCACCAGGGCCTCACCGGGACCTGGTGAGTGTGGTTGCCACCTGCAGCTCACCTGGACGGGGTGATTCCGGTCTGCACCTGAGACTACCCTGGATCTGGTGACTGTGGTACCCACCTGGGCTTCACCTGGATTTGGGGACTCAGGTCCCCATCTGGGCCACACCTGGCGTGTTGACATTGGTCCTCAACTGGGCAAAATTGGACCCGGTGACTGTGTTCCACAACTGGACCTCAACTGGACGAGGTGACTCTGGTCCCCCTCTGTGTCTCACCGTGCTCTAGTGACTGAAACCTCACTTTGGCCTGACTTGGACTTGCTGACCCTGGTTCCCACCTGCGCCTGACCTCGAACTGTTGACTCTCGTTCTTTCATGGGCCTCCCCATTACCTGGTGATCCTGGTCCCCACCTGGGCCTCACCTGGACTGGTGACACTTGTCACCACCGGGGACTCACGTGGACCTGCTTACTGTGTTCCACACCTGTGCCTCAAGTAGACCTGTTGACCATGGTCCCCAAGCCGACCTCACATGGACCGGTTGCTTCTGATCCCCACCGGAGCCTAACGTGTACCTGGTAACTCTGCTCCTCACCTAGGCCTCATCTGGACCTAGTGACTCTGGTCCCCACTTGGCCTTCACCTGGATCTGGTGACTCTGGTCCCCACCTGCACTTCACCTGGATCTAGTGATTCTGGTCCCCACCTGGACCTCTCCTGGACCTGGGACTCTCTTTCCAACATGGACCTCACCTGGATCTCGTGATTCTGGTCCCCACCTGGAATTCACCTGGATCTGGGGACTCTGGTCCACACCTGGACCTGACCTGCATCTGGTGACTCTGGTCCTCAGTTTGGCCTCACTTGGATCTGGCATCCCTCGTCCCTACTTTGACCTAACTCAGAACTGCTGAATCTTGCCCCACCTCGGCCGCAACCAGACCTGGTGACTCTTGTCCCCAGCCATGCCTCAATTCGACCTGATGAATCTGGTCCTCACGTGGGCCTCACATGGACCTGGGACTCAGCTGGATTGAGTGGCTCTGGTTCCCACAAGGGGCTCACCTGATACAGCTGACTGTGGTCTTATTCTATGCCTCACCTGGTCCTAGTGATTCTGTTCCCATCTGGGCCTGCATGGCCCTAGTGACTCTGGTCCTCACCCAGGAATCATTAGGACCTGGATACTCTAGTCAACACCTGTGCCTCACATTGACCATGACCTCTCGTCCCATTCTGGGACTCAAACTAAACTAGTTCCTGGTTCCCCTTTGGGCCTCACCCTTACCTGGTGACTCTGGTCACCCGTTTGGCTTCACTTGGGCCTGGTGGATCAGGTCCTCAGCTGTTCTCACCTGGATCTGGTGAATGGTCTCCACCTGGGACTCACCTGGACTTGGTGAATCCTGTTGCCACATGCGCCTCACCTGGACCTTGTGACTGTGGTCCCACCTGATCTCACATGGATCTGGTGGCTCTGGTTCCCATATGGGGCTCTCCTGGACTTGGTTCCTGTGGTCTCCATCTGGCCTCACCTGGAACACAATGACTCTGATCCATATTTGGGCCTCTCCTGCACCTGTTGACTATGGCCCATACATGGGAATCATTGGGACCTCGATACTCTCTTATATACCTGGGCCTCACCTGGACCTGGTGACTTTGTTCCCACCCCGGCCTCTACTGGATGAGGTGACTGGTACCCACAGGGACCTCACCTGGAACTGGTGACTCAGGTCCTCATATGGGCATCATGGTACTTGGTGTCTCAGTTCCACATCGTGGCCTCACCTGTACCTAGTGATTCTCGTCCCTCTCTGGGCCTCACCCTGACGTGGTGACTCTGGTCCCCACCTGGATATCACCAGAACCGGGTGACTCTGGTTCCCCTCTGGGACTCACCCGGATATGGGGACACTTGTCCTCAACTGGGCCTCAATAGGACCTGGTGAATCTACTCCTCACTTAGGCATCGTCTGGACCTTGTGACGCTTTTCCCACCTGGCATCAATGGGACATTGTTACTCTGTTCCCCACCTGGGCCTCACCTGGACATGATAACTTTGCTCCACTCTTTGGCCTCAACTGGTCCTGATGACTCTGGTCCCCCCAACTAGGCCTCAATCTGGACCTGGTGACTGTGGTCCCCACCTGGTTCTCACCTGGACCTGGTGACTCTCGTTCCCAGATGAACCACACCTGGACCTGTTGACTGTGGTGTTCTTGTAGACTCACATGTACCTGGTGACTCCAGTCCCCACTAGGGCCTCACCTGGATCTGGTTACTCTGGCCCGCCGGTTGGCCTCACCTAGACCTGGTGAGTGGGGGTGCCACCTCGTCTCACACATAGCTGGTGACTCAGGACCCCACGTGAGCCTCTTGGACCTGGTGAATCTGGTCCTTACCTGGTCCTATCTAGACCCGGGGACTCTATCCCCATCGGGGCCTCATCTGGACCTGGTGAATCTGGTCCCCATCTGGGTCTCACCCAGGTTTGGTGACTTTGTTCCCCACCTGGACCTGATTGCTGTGAACTCTTTCTTAGCCTCACCTGCAACTGGTGACTCTGATCCTATCTGGGCCTCACCCAGATCTGGTGACTCTGGTCCTCACTTGGGCATCATTGGTACCTGGTGACTCTGTTCCACGCCTGAGCCTAACCTGGGCCCGATGACTCTGGAACCACTCTGGGCCTCTCCCTGAACTGATGCCTCTGGTCCCCATCTGGATGTCACCTGGACGAGGTGATTCTGGTACCCCTCTAAGCCTCAACATGATCTGGTGACAGTGCTCCTCATCTGGGCCTCACTGGACCTAGTGAATATGCTCCATCTGGGCCTCATTTGGACCTGGTGACTCTGGTCCCTACCTGGGCATCATCGGGACATGGTTCCAATGCATGGCCTGCATATTGGCCTCACCTGGACCTGGTAACTCTACACCCTACCTGGGCATCATCGGGACATTTTTCCTCTGCATGGCCTGCAGTTTGGCCTCACATGCACCTGGGGAGTGGGGTTGCCACCTGGGCCTCACCCATGCTTGGTGACACAGGTACCCACGTGGGCCTCACTTGGGCCTGGTGAATCTGGTCCTTAGGTGGTCCGCACCTGGATCTGGTGACTGGTCGCAAGCTGGGCCTCTCCTGGACTTGGTGAATCCTGTTGCCACCTGCGCCTCACTTGGAACTTGTGACTGTGGTCCCACCTGGATCTCACCTGGAATTGGTGGCTCTGGTTCCCATATGGGGCACTCCTTGACCTGATTCCTGTTGTCTCCATCTGGCCTCACCTGGAACACAATGACTTTGATCCATATATGTACCTCTCCTGCACCTGTTGACTCTGGTCCTTACCTGGGCATCATTGGGACCTGGATACTCTCTTATATACCTGGGCCTCACCTGGACCTGGTGACTGAGGTCCCACCTTCGCCTCACCTGGATGAGGTGACTGGTTCCCACAGGGATCTCACCTGGTCCTGGTGACTCAGGTCCTCATATGAGCATCATGGGACCTTTTTTCTCAGTTCCACATCGGGGCATCACCTGGACCTAGTGATTAACCTCCCCCTCTGGGCCTCACCCTGACGTGTTGACTCTGGTCCCCACCTGGATATCACCAGAACTGGCTGACTCTGGTCCCCCTCTGAGACTCACCCGGAGCTGTGGAAACTGGTCCTCAACTGGGCCTCAACAGGACCTGATGAATCTACTCTTCACTTAGGCCTCGTCTGGACCTTGTGAATCTTTTCCCACCTGGCATCAATGGGACATGGTTATTCTGTTCCCCACCTGGGCCTCACCTTGACAAGATAACTTTGCTCCATTCTTTGGCCTCAACTGGTCCTGATGACTCTCGTCCGCCCACCTAGGCCTCAATCAGGACCTGGTGACTGTGGTCCCAACCTGGGTCTCCCCTGGACCTGGTGACTCTCGTTCCTACATGAAGCACACCTGGACTTGGACTGTGGTGTTCTTGTAGACTCACATTTCCCTGGTGACTCCGGTTTCCACTAGGGCCTCACCTGTATTTGGTGACTCTGGCCTGCCGGTTGGCCTCACCTGGACTTGGTGAGTGGGGTTGACACCTGGGCGTCACCCATACCTTGTGACTCAGGTCCCCACGTTGGGCTCTTGGACCTGGTGAATCGGATCCTTTCCTGGTCCTCTCCTAGACCAGGGGACTCTGGTCACTCCCTGGGCCTCCCCTGGACCTGGTGAATCTGGTCCCCATCTGAGACTCACCCAGTCCTGGTGACTTTGTTCCCCACCTGGACCTGATTGCTGTGGACTCCTTCTTGGCCTCACCTAGAACTGGTTACTCTGATCCTATCTGCGCGTCACCCAGACCTGGTGACTCTGGTCCTCACCTGGGCATCATTGGTACCTGCTGACTCTGTTGCACACCTGAGCCTCACCTGGACATGATGACTCTGGAACTCTCTGGGCCTCACCCTGACCTGGTGTCTCTGGTACCCATCTGGATGTCACCTGGACCAGGTTATTCTGGTACCCCTCTAGGCCTCAACCAAATCTGGTGACTCTGGTCCTCAACTGGGCCTCACCTGGACCTAGTGAATATGCACCATCTTGGCCACATGGACCTGGTGACTCTGGTCCCTACCTGGGCATCATCGGGACATGGTTCCACTGCATGGCCTGCAGGTTGGCCTCACTTGGACCTGGTAAGTCTGGTCCCTACCTGGTCATCATCGGGACATGGTTCCTCTGAATGGCCTGCAGGTTGGCTTCAGCTGGACCTGGTCAGTGGGCTTGCCACCTGGGCCTCACCCATGCCTGGTGACACAGGTCCCCCTGGGCCTCACTTGGACCTGGTGATTCTAGTCCTTGCCTGGTTCTCACCCGGAACTCGTAACTCTGGTCACCACCTGGGAATGACCTGGACCTGGTGAATCTAGTCCCCATCTGGTCCTCACTCAGTCCTGGTGACTTTGTTCCCCACCTGGACCTGATTGCTGTGGACTCCTTCTTGGCCTCACCTGGAACTGGTGACTCTGATCCTAACTGGGCCTCACCCAGATCTGGTGACTCTGGTCCTCACCTGTGGACCATTATGACCTGGATACTCTGTTCCACACCTGAGACTCACCTGGACATGATGATTCCGGATCCCCTCTGGGCCTCACCCTGACATGGTGACTTTGGTCCCCACCTGGACTTCACCTGGATCTGGTGACTCTGGTCCCCACCTGGACCTCTCCTCGACGTGGTGACTCTCTTTCCAACATGGATCTCACCTGGATCTGGTGACTCTCTTTCCAACATGGACATCACCTGGATCTGGTGACTCTGGTCCTCAGTTTGGCCACGCCTGAACCTGGTGTCTCTCGTCCCCACTTTGACCTAACGCAGAACTGCTGAATCTTGCCCCACCTAGGCCGCACCCAGACCTGGTGACTCTTGACCCCAGCTATGCCTCAATTCGACCTCATGAATCTGGTTCTTACGAGGGCCTCACATGGACCTGGGACTCAGCTGGATAGAGTGGCTCTGGTTCCCACAAGGGGCTCACCTGATACTGCTGACTGTGGTCTTATTCTATGCCTCACCAGGACCTAGTGATTCTGTTCCCCATGTGGGCCTGCATGGCCCTAGTGACTCTGGTCTTCACCCAGGCATCATTGGGACCTGGATACTCTATTCCACGCCTGGGCCTCACTCTGACCAGGGACCTCTGGTCCCATTCTGGGCCTGAAACTGAACTGGTTACTCTTGTTCCCCCTCTGGGTCTCACCCTTACTTAGTGACTCTGGTCAACCCTTGGGCTTCACTTGGGCATGGTGAATCTGGTCCTTACCTTGTCCTCTCCCAGACCCGGGAACTCTGGTCAACACCTGGGCCTCACCTGGACATGATGACTCTGGATCCACTCTGGGGCTCACCCTGAATTTGTGACTCTGGTCCCCATCTGGATGTCACCTGGACCAGGTGATTCTGGTACCCCTCTCGGCCTCAAGAAGATCTGGTGACTCTGGTCCTCAACTGGGCCTCACCTGGACCTAGTGAATATGCTCCATCTCGGCCTCATTTGGACCTGGTAACTCTGGTCACTACCTGGGCAACATCGGGGCATGATTCCACTGCATGGCCTGCAGGTTGGACTCACCTAGACCTGGAAACTCTAGACCCTCCCTGGGCATCATCGGGACACGGTTCTTCTGCATGGCCTGCACGTATGCCTCTCCTGGCCCTGGTGAGTCGGTTTTCCACCTGGGCCTCACCCATACCTGGTGACACAGGTCCCGACGTGGGCCTCACATGAACCTGGTGAAATTGTCCTTACCTGGTCCTCACCGGAACTGGTAACTCTGGTCACCACTTGGGAATCACCTGGACCAGTGAATCTGGTCCCCATCTGGGCCTCACCCAGTCCTGGTGACTTTGTTCCCCACCTGGACCTGATTGCTATGGAATCTTACTTGGCCTCACCTGGAACTGGTTACTCTGATCCTATCTGCGTGTCACCCAGATCTGGTGACTCTGGTCCTCACCTGGGCATCATTGGTACCTGGTGACTCTGTTCCACACCTGAGCCTCACCTGGACATGATGACTCTGGAACCTATCTGGGCCTCACTCTGACCTGGAGACTCTTGTTCCCATCTCGATGTCACCTGGACCAGGTGATACTGGTACCCCTCTAGGCCTCAACCAGATCTGGTTACCCTTTTCCTCAAATGGGCCTCACCTGGACCTAGTGAATATGCTCCATCTGGGCCTCATTTGGACCTGGTGACTCTGGTCCCTACCTGGGCATCATCGGGACATGGTTCCACTGCATGGCCTGCAGGTTGGCCTCACCTGGACCTGGTAAATCTAGTCCCTACCTGGGCATCATCGGTACACGGTTCCTCTGCATGGCCTGTAGGTTGGCTCACCTGGACCTGGGGAATGGGGTTGCCACCTGGGCCTCACATATGCATAGTGACATAGGTCCCCACGTTGGCCTCACTTGGACCTGGTGAATCTTGTCCTTTCCTGATCCTCACCCGGTACTGGTAACTCTGGTCACAACCTGGGAATCACCTGGACCTGGTGAATCTGTTCCCCATCTGGGTCTCACCCAGTCCTTCTGACTTTGTTTCCCACCTGGATCTGATTGCTGTGGACTCCTTCTTGGCCTCACCTGGATCTGGTGACTCTGATCCTGACTGGGCCTCACCGAGATCTGGTGACTCTGGTCCTCACCTGT
The DNA here is from genome assembly GCF_053574225.1 of Canis aureus. Classification (NCBI taxonomy): domain Eukaryota; kingdom Metazoa; phylum Chordata; class Mammalia; order Carnivora; family Canidae; genus Canis; species Canis aureus. The sequence continues at coordinate 1,567,699 of NW_027554422.1, forward strand.
GGACCATTATGACCTGGATACTCTGTTCCACACCTGAGACTAACCTGGACATGATGACTCTGGATCTATTCTGGGCCTCACCCTGACATGGTGACTCTGGTCCCCATCTGGATGTCACCTAGACCAGGTGAATCTGGTACTCCTCGAGGCCTCAAATATACCTGGTGACTCTGGTCCTCAACTGGGCCTCACAGGGACCTAGTGAATATGCTCCATCTGGGCCTCATTTGGACCTGGTGACTTCGTTCCCTCCCTTGGCATCATCGAGACATGGTTACACTGCATGGACTACAGGATGGACTTTCCAGGACCTGGTAACTCTGGTCCCTACATGGGCATCATCGGGACACGGTTCCTCTGCATGGCCCAAGGGTTGGCCTCACCTGGACCTGGTGATTGTGGTTTCCACCTGAGCCACCTAGGCCGCACCCAGATCTGGTGACTCTTGTCCCCAGGTATGCCTCCCCTGTACCTGGTGACCCATGCACCCACGTGGGCCTCACTTGGACCTGGTTAATCTGGTCCTTACCTGGTCCTCACCTGGAACGGTTAACTCTGGTCACCACCTGGGAATCACCTGGACCTGGTGAATCTGGTCCCCATCTGGGCCTCACGCTATCCTGGTGACTTTGTTCCCCACCTGGACCTGATTGCTGTGGACACCTTCTTGGCCTCACCTGGAAGTGGTGAGTGTGATCCTAACTTGGCCTCACCCAGATCTGGTGACTCTGGTCCTCACCTGTGGACCATTATGATCTGGATACTCCGTTCCAAACCTGAACCTCACTTGGAGATGATGATTCTGGATCCCCTCTGGGCCTCACCCTGACATGGTGACTCTGGTCCCCATGTGGATGTCACCTAGACCAGGTGAATCTGGTACCCCTCTAGGCCTCAACTAGACCTGGTGACTCTGGTCCGCAACTGGGCCTCACAGGGACCGAGTGAATATGCTCCCCACCTGCGCCTCATCTGGACCTGGTGACTCTGGTTCTACCTGGGCATCCTCGGGGCATGGTTACTCTATTCCCCACTGGGACTGACCTGATCCTGGTAACTCTCGTCCTGACTTTGGCCTCTTCAGAACCCGGTGACTCTGGCTGAACCTGGGCCTCACCTGTAACTGGTGACTCTGATCCTAAGCATGGCCTCACCTGACCTGGTGACTGTGGTTCCCATTGGGACCTCACCTGGAACTCATGTCTCTGGTCCCACCTGGGCCTCACCAGGACCTGGTGTCTCTGATACCCACCTGGGTAGCATCAGGATATGGTGACCCTGTTCACTAACAGTGACCCAGCCGGACCTATTAACTCTGGTCTTCACCTGGGCCACACCTGGACATGGTGACACTGGTTCCCACCTGGGTCTCACCTGGACATGGTGAGTCGGAACCCCACCTGGTCCTCACCTGTAACTGGTGATTTTCTTTCCCACATGGACATAATATGGACCTTGTTGCTGCAGTGTTTCTAGCTTCTCATATACCTCGTGGATCTTGTCCCCACCAGGGCCTCACCGGGAACTGGTGAGAGTGGTTGCCACCTGCACCTCACCTGGACCTGGTGATTCTGGTCTAACCTGAGACTACCCTGGATCTGGTGACTGTGGTCCCCACCTGGGCTTCACCTGGATTTGGGGACTCCGGTCTCCATCTGGGCCTCACCTGGCCCTGTTGACCATGGTCCTCAACTGGGCAAAATTGGGACCCGGTGACTGTGTTCCACAACTGGACCTCACCTGGACCAGGTGACTATCGTCACCCTCTGGGTCTCACAGTGCCCTAGTGACTGTGAACCCCGCTTTGACCTGACTTGGACCTGCTGATCCTGGTTGCCACCTGCGCCTGACCTCAAACTGTAGACTCTGGTATTTCAAAGGCCTCCCCTCGACCTGGTGATCCTGGTCCCCACCTGGGTCTCACTTGGACGTGGTGACACTAGTCCCAACCGGGGTCTCACCTGGACCTGCTTACTGTGTTCCACACCTGGGCCTCAAGTAGACCTGTTGACCATGTTCCCCAGGACGGCCTCACATGGACCTGTTGCCACAGCTCCACACCGGGGCCTCACGTTTACCTTTTAACTCTGGTCCTCACCTGGGCCATATCTGGACCTAGTGACTCTGGTCCCCACATTGGCTTCACCTGGATCTCGTGACTCTGGTCCCCACCTGGACTTCACCTGGATCTGGTGACTCTGGTCCCCACATGGACGTCTCCTGGACCTGGTGACTCTCTTTCAAACATGGACATCACCTGGATCTGGTGACTCTGGTATTCAGTTTGGACTCACCTGGACCTGGCGTCTCTCGTCCCCACTTTGACCTAACTCAGAACTGCTGAATCTTGCCCCACCTAGGCCGCACCCATACCTGGTGACTCTTGTCCCCAGCTATGCCTCAATTCGACTTGATGAATCTGGTCCTCACGTGGGCGTCACATCACCTGGGACTCTTCTGGTTAGACTGACTCTGGTTCCCACAAGGGGCGCACCTGATACTGGTGACTGTGGTCTTATTCTATGCCTCACCAGGACCAAGAGGTTCTGTTCCTGATCTGGGCCTGCATGGCCCTAGTGACTCTGGTCCTCACCCAGGCATCATTGGGACCTGGATGCTCTATTCCACACCTGGGCCTCACTTTGACCAGGGACCTCTGGCCCAATTTGGGGCCTCAAACTAAACTGGTGACTCTGGTTCCCCTCTGGGCCTCACCCTTACCTGGTGACTCTGGTCACGCCTTGGGCTTCACGTGGGCGTGGTGAATCTGGTCCTTAGCTGGTCCGCACCTGGATCTGGTCGCCAGCTGGGACTCACCTGGACTTGGTGAATCCTGTTGCCACCTGCGCCTCACCTGGACCTTGTGACTGTGGTCCCACCTGGACCTAACCTGGATCTGGTGGCTCTGGTTCCCATATGGGACTCTCCTGGACCTGGTTCCTGTGGTCTCCATCTGGCCTCACTTAGAACACAATGACTCTGATCCATATTTGGGACTCTCCTGGACCTGTTGACTCTGGTCCTTACCTGGGCATCATTGAGACCTGGATACTGTCATATACCTGTGCCTCACCTGGACCTGGTGACTGTGGTCCCCCCTGGGCCTCACCTGGATGAGGTGACTGGTTCCCACAGGGACCTCACCGGGACCTGGTGACTCAGGTCTTCATACGGACATCATGGGACCTGGTTTCTCAGTTCCACATTGGGGCCACACCTGGAGGTAGTGATTCTTGTCCCCCTCTGGGCCTCACCCTGACGTGGTGACTCTGGTCCCCACCTGGATATCACCAGAACTGGGTGACTGTGGTCCCCCTCCGGGACTCACCCGGAGCTGGGGACACTGGTCTTCAACTGCGCCTCAACAGGACCTGGTGAATCTCATCCTCACTTAGGCCTCGTCTGGACCTTGTGACTCTTTTCCCACCTGGCATCAATGTGACATGGTTACTCTGTTCCCCACCTTGGCCTCACCTGGACATGATAACTTTGCTCCGCACTTTGGCCTCAACTGGTGCTGATGACTCTGGTCCCCCCACCTAGGCCTCAATCTGGACATGGTGACTGTGGTCCCCACCTGGGTCTCAACTGGACCAGGTTTATCTCGTTCCCACATGAACTACACCTGGACCTGGTGACTGTGGTGTTCTTGTAGACTCACATTTACCTGGTGACTCCGGTCCCCACTAGGGCCTCACCTGGATCTGGTGACTCTGACCTGCAGGTTGACCTCACCTGGACCTGGTGAGTAGGGTTTGCCACCAGGGCCTCACCCATACCTGGTGACTCAGGTCCCCTCGTGGGCCTCTTGGACCTGGTGAATCTGGACCTTACCTGGTCCTCTCCCAGACCCGGGGACTCTGGTCACCACCTGGGCCTCACCTGGACCTGGTGAATCTGGTCCCTATCTGGGCCTCACCCAGTCCTGTTGACTTTGTTCCTCACTTGGACCTGATTGCTGTGGACTCTTTCTTGGCCTCACCTGGAACTGGTGACTCTGATTCTATCTGCGCGTCACCCAGTCCTGGTGACTCTGTCCTCACCTGGGCATCATTGGTACCTGCTGACTCTGTTCCACACCTGAGCCTCACCTGGACATGATGACTCTGGAACCTCTCTGGGCCTCACCCTGACCTGGAGACTCTGGTCCCCATCTGGATGTCACCTGGACCAGGTGATTCTGGTTCCCCTCTAGTCCTCAACCAGATCTGGTGACTCTGGTCCTCAACTGGGCCTCACCAGTACCTGGTGTCTCTTGTACCCACCTGGTTAGCATCAGGATATGGTACTCTGTTAACTAACAGTGACCCAGCGGGAACTATTAACTCTGGTCTTCAACTGGGCCACACCTGGACATGGTGACACTAGTTTCCACCTGGGTCTCACCTGGACATGGGGAATCGGATCGCCACCTGGTCCTCACCTCTAACTGGAGATTCTCGTTCCCACGTGGACATCATGTGGACCTGGTGGCTGCAGTGTTTCTAGCTTCTCATGTACCTCGTGTCTCTGGTCCCCACCAGGGCCTCACCGGGACCTGGTGAGTGTGGTTTCCACCTGCACCTCACCTGGACCTGGTGATTCTGATCTGCACCTGAGACTACCCCGGATCTGGTGACTGTGTTCCCCACCTGGGCTTCACCTGGATTTGGGGACTCCGGTCCCCATCTGGGCCTCACCTTGCCCTGTGGACCATGGTCCTCAACTGGGCAAAATTGGGACCCGGTGACTGTGTTCCACAACTGAACCTCACCTGAACCAGGTGACTCTGGTCCCCCTCTGGGTCTCACCGTGCCCTAGTGACTGTGAACCCCACTTTGGCCTGACTTGGACCTGCTGACCCTGGTTGCCACCTACGCCTGACCTCGAAGTGTTGACTCTGGTTCTTTCAATGGCCTCCCGTGTACCTGGTGATCCTGGTCCCCACGTGGGTGTCACCTAGACGTGGTGACTCTTGTCACCCCCGGGGACTTCCTGGACCTGCTTACTGTATTCCACACCAGGGCCTTAAGTAGACCTGTTGACCATGGTCCCCAAGCCGGACTCACATGGACCTGTTGCTTCTGATCCCCACCGGGGCCTCACGTGTACCTAGTAACTCTGGTCCTAACCTGGGCCTCATCTTGACCTATTGACTTTGGTCCCCACCTGTGCTTCACCTGGATCTGGTGACTCTGGTCCCCACCTGGACTTCACTTGGATCTGGTGACTCTGGTCCCCACCGGGACCTCTCCTGGACCTGGTGACTCTCTTTGAACATGGACCTCACCTGGATCTGTTGACTCTGGTCCCCATCTGGACCTCACCTGCATCTGGTGACTCTGGCCTGCAGGTTGGCCTCACGTGGACCTGGGGAGTGGGGTTGCCACCTATGCCTCACACATAGCTGGTGACTCAGGTCCCCACGTGGGCCTCATTTGGACCTGTTGAATCTGGTCCTTAGCTGGTCTTCTCCCAGACCCGAGGACCCTGGTCACCACCTGGATAACCTGGACCTGGTGAATCTGGTCCAAATCTGGGCCTCACCAAGTCCTGGTGACTTTCTTCACCACCTGGACCTGATTGCTGTGGACGCCTTCTTGGCGTCACCTGGAACTGGTGACTCTGATCCTATCTGCGTGTCACCCAGATCTGGTGACTCTGGTCCTCACCTGGGCATCATTGGTACCTTGTGATTCTGTTCCACACCTGAGCCTCACCTGGACCCGATGACTCTGGAACCACTCTGGGCCTCACCCTGACCTGGTGACTCTGGTCCCCATCTGGATATCACCTCGATCAGGTGATTCTGGTACCCTTCTAAGCCGAACCAGATATGGTGAAACTGGTCCTCAACTGGGCCTCACCTGGACCAGGTGATTCTGGTCCCCCTCTGGGTCTCACCATGCCCTAGTGACTGTGAACCCAACTTTGGCCTGAATTGGACCTCCTGAACCTGGTTGCCACCTGCACCTGACCTCGAACTGTTGACTCTGGTTTTTTCAAGGGACTCCCCGGGACATGATGATCCTGGTCCCCACCTGGGTCTCACTTGGACGTGGTCACTCTTGTCACCACCGGGGACTCACCTGGACCTGCTTACTGTGTTCCACACCTGGGCCTCAAGTAGATCTGTTGACCATGGTCCCCAAGCCGGCCTCACATGGACCTGTGGCCTCTGATCCCCACCGGGGCCTCACGTGTACCTGATAACTCTGGTCCTCACCTGGGCCTCATCTGGACCTAGTGACTCTGATCCCCACGGGGGCTTCACCTGGATCTGGTGACTCTAGTCCCCACCTGGACCTCTCCTGGACCTGGTGACTCTCTTTCCAACATGGACCTCAACTGGATATGGTGACTATGGTCCTCAGTTTGGCCTCACCTGGACCTGGTGTCTCTCGTCCCCACATTGACCTAACTCAGAACTGCTGAATCTTGCTCCACCTAGGCCGCACCCAGTCCTGGTGACTCTTGTCCCCAGCTATGCCTCATTTCGACCTGATGAATATGTTACTCTCGTGGGCCTCCCATGGACCTGGGACTCAGCTGGATAGAGTGGCTCTGCTTTCCACAAGGGGCTCACCTGATACTGCTGACTGTGGTCTTATTCTATGACTCATCAGGACCTAGTGATTCTGTTCCCCATCTGGGCCTGCATGGCCCTAGTGACTCTGGTCCTCACCCAGGCATCATTGGGACCTGGATACTCTATTCCACACCTGGGCCTCACTCTGACCACGGACCTCTGGTCCAATTCGGGGCCTCAAACTAAACTGGTTACTCTGGTTCCCCTTCTGGGCCTCACCCTTACCTGGTGACTCTGGTCAACCCTTGGGATTCACTTGGGCCTGGTGAATCTGGTCCTTAGATGGTCCGAACCTGGATCTGGTGCCTGGTCGCCACCTGGGCCTCTCCTGGACTTGGTGAATCCTGTTGCCACCTGCGCATCACCGGGACCTTGTGACTGTGGTCCCACCTGGACCTCACCTGGATTTGGTGGCTCTGGTTCCCATATGGGGCTCTCCTGGTCCTGGTTCCTGTGGTCTCCATCTGGCCTCACCTGGAACACAATGACTCTGTTCCATATTTGCCCTCTCCTGGATCTGTTGACTCTGGTACTTAACTGGGCATCATTGGGACGTGGGTACACTCTTATATACCTGGGCCTCACCTGGACCTTGTGACTGTGGTCCCACCTGGGCCTCACCTGGATGAGGTGACTGGTTCCCACAGGGACCTCACCTGGACCTGGTGACTCAGGTCCTCATATGGACATTATGGGACCTGGTTTCTCAGTTCCCCAACGGGGCCTCCCCTGTACCTAGTATTTCTCGTTCCACTCTGGGCCTCACTCTGACGTGGTGACTCTGGTCCCCACCTGGATATCACCAGAACCGGGTAACTCTGGTTCCCCTCTGGCACTCACCCGGAACTGGGGACACTGGCACTCAACTGGGCATCAACAGGACCTGGTGAATCTACTCCTCACTTAGGCCTCGTCTGGACCTTGTGACTCTTTTCCCACCTGGCATCAATGGGATTTAGTTACTCTCTTCCCCACCTGGGCTTCACCTCGACATGATAACTTTGCCCCACACTTTGGCTTCAACTGGTCATGATGACTCTGGTATCCCCACCTTGGCCTCAATCTGGACCTGGTGACCGTTGTCCCCGCCTGGGTCTCACCTGGACCTGGTGAGTCTCGTTCCCACATGAACCCCACCTGGATCTGGTGACTGTGGTGTTCTTGTAGATTCACATTTACCTGGTGACTCTGGTCCCCACTAGGGCCTCACCTGGATCTGGTGAATCTGGCCTGCAGCTTGGCCTCACCTGGACCTGGTGAGTGGGGTTGCCACATGGGCCTCACCCATTCCTTGTGACTCAGGTCCCCACCTGGGCCTCTTGGACCTGGTGAATCTGGTCCTTACCTGGTCCTCTCCCAGATCCGTAGACTCTGGTCACCACCTGGGCCTCACCTGGACCTGGTGAATCTGGTCCCCATCTGGGCCTCACCCAGTCCTAGTGACTTTATTCCCCACCTGGACCTGATTGCTGTGGACTCTTTCTTAGCCTCACCTGGAACTGGTGACTCGGATATTATCTGCGTGTCACCCATACCTGGTGACTCTGGTCCTCACCAGGGCATCATTGGTACTTGGTGACTCTGTTCCACGCCTGAGCCTAACCTGGACATGATGACTCTGGAACCTCTCTGGGCCTCTTTGTGACCTGGTGACTCTGGTCCCCATGTGGATGTTACCTGTACCAGGTGATTCTTGTACCCCTCTAGGCATCAAGCAGATCTTGTGACTCTGGTCCTGAACTGGGCCTCAACTGGACCTAGTGAATTTGCTCCATCTGGACCTCATTTGGACCTTGTGACTCTGGTCCTTACCTGGGCATCATCGGGACATGGTTCCACTGCATGGCCTGCAGGTTGGCCTCACCTGGACCTGGTGAGTGGGGTGGCAACCTGGGCCTCACACATGAAATGTGACACAGGTCCCCACGTGGGTCTCACTTGGACCTGGTGAATCTCGTCCTTACCTGGTGCTTACCCGGAACTGGTATTTCTGGTCACCACCTGGGAATCACATGCACCTAGTGAATCTGGTCCCCATCTGGGCCTCACCCAGTCCTGGTGACTTTGTTCCCCACCTGGACCTGATTGCTGTGGACTCTTTCTTGACCTCACCTCAAACTGGTGACTCTGATCCTATCTGCGCGTCACACAGACCTGGTGACTCTGGTCCTCACCTGGGCATCATTGGTACCTGGTGACTCTGTTCCATACCTGAGCCTCACCTGGACATGATGACTCTGGAACCTCTCTGGGCCTCACCCTGACCTGGTGACTCTGGTCCCCATCTGGATGTCACCTAGACCAGGTGAATCTGGTACCCCTCTAGGCCTCAACTAGACTGGGGGATCTGGTCCTCAACTGGGCCTCACCGGGACCTAGTGAATATACTCCCCACCTGCGACTCATCTGTACGTGGTGACTCGGGTTCTACCTGGGCATCATCGGGACATGGTTACTCTATTCCCCACTGGGACTGACCTGATCCTGGTAACTCTGGACCTGACTTTGGCGTCTTCTCTACTTGCTGACTCTGGCTCCACCTGGGCCTCACCTGTAACTGGTGACTCTGATCCTAAGCATGTCCTCACCTGACCTGGTGACTGTGGTCCCCACCAGGGTCTCTCCTGGACCTGGTGACTCTCGTTCCCACATGAACCACACCTGGACCTGGTGACTGTGGTGTTCTTGTATACTCACATGTACCTGGTGACTCAAGTCCCCACTAGGGCCTCACCTAGATCTGGTGACTCTGGCCCGCCGGTTGGCCTCACCTAGACCTGGTGAGTGGGGTTGCCACCTGGCCTCACACATAGCTGGTGATTCAGGTCCCCACGTGAGCCTCTTGGACCTGGTGAACCTGGTCCTTACTTGGTCCTTTCCCAGACCCGGGGACTCTATCCCCACGTGGGCCTCCCTTTGACCTGGTGAATCTGGCCCTTACCTGGTCCTCACTCGGAACTAGTAAGTGTGGTCACAACATGGGAATCAACTGGACCTGGTGAATCTGGTCCCCATTGGGCCTCACCCAGTCCTGGTGACTTTGTTCCCCACCTGGACCTGATTGCTGTGGACGCCTTTTGGGCCTCACCTGGAACGGGTGACTCTGATCCTAACTGGGACTCACCCAGATCTGGTGACTCTGGTCCTCACCTGTGGACCATTATGACCTGGATACTCTGTTCCACACCTGAGACTCACCTGGAGATGATGACGCTGGATCCCCTCTGGGCCTCAGCCTGACATGGTGACTCTGGTCCCCATCTGGATATCACCAGAATCGCGTGACTCTGTTCCCCATCTGGGACTCACCTGGAGCTGGGATACTGGTCCTCAACTGGGCACAACTGGACCTGGTGAATCTACTCCTCACTTAGGTCTCGTCTGGACCTTGTGACTCTTTTCCCACCTGGCATCAATGGGACATGGTTACTCTGTTCCCTCTGGGCCTCACCTGGACATGATAACTTTGCTCCACACTTTGGCCTCAACTGGTCTCGATGACTCTGATCCCCCACCTAGGCCTCAAACTGAACCTGGTGACTGTGGTCCCCACCTGGGTCACACCTGGACCTGGTGACTGTGGTCTCCACCTGGGTCTCACCTGGACCTGGTGGTCTCGTTCCTACATGAACCACGCCTGGACCTGGTGACTCTGGCGTTCTTGTAGACTCACTTTTACCTGGTGAATCCGGTCCCCACTAGGGACTCATGTGGATCTGGTGACTCTGGCCTGCAGGTTGGTCTCACCAGGACCTGGTGTGTGGGGTTGCCACCTGGGCCTCACCCATACCTGGTGACTCAAGTCCCTACGTGGGCCTCTTGGACCTGGTGAATCTTGTCCTTACCCGGTCCTCTCCTAGACCCCGGGACTCTTGTCACCACCTGGGCCTCACCTGGACCTGGTGAATCTGGTCCCCATCTGGGCCTCACCCAGTCCTGGTGACTTTGTTCCCCACCTGGACCTGATTGCTGTGCCCTTTCTTGGCCTCACCTGGACTGGTGAGTCTGATCCTATCTGTGCGACACCCAGACCGGGTGACTCTTGTCCTCACCTGGGCATCATTGGTACCTGGTGACTCTGTACCACACCTGAGCCTCACCTGGAAATGTTGACTCTGGAACCGCTCTGGGCCTCACCCTGACCTAGTGACTCTGGTCCACATCTGGATGTAACATGAACAAGGTGATTCTGGTGCACCCAAGGCCTCAAACAGATCTGGTGACTCTAGTCTTCAAAGGGGACTCACCTGTACCTAGTGAATATGCTCCATCTGGGCCTCATTTGGACCTGGTGACTCTGGTCCATACCTGGGCATCATCGGGATATGGTTCCACTGCATGGCCTGCAGGTTGGCCTCACCTGGACCTGGTAAGTCTGTCTCTACCTGGGCATCATCTGGATATGTTTCCTCTGCATGGCATGCAGGTTGGCCTCACCTGGACCTGGTAACTCTTCTCCCTACGTGGGCATCATCAGGATATGGTTCCACTGCATGGCTTGCAGGTTGGCCTCACCTGGACCTGGTGAGTGTTATTGCCCCCTGGGCCTCACCCATACCTGGTGACTCAGGTCCCCACGTGGGCCTCTTGGACCTGGTGAATCTGGTCCTTACCTGGTCCTCACCCGGAACTGGTAAGTTTGGTCACCACCTGGATATCACCTGGACCTTGTGTATCTGGTCCCCATCTAGGCCTCACCCAGTCCTGGTGTCTTTGTTCCCCACCTGGACCTGATTTCTGTGGACTCCTTCTTGGCCTCACCTGGAACTGGTGACTCTGGTCCCCACCTGGGCTTCACCTCGATCTGGTGACTCTGGTCCCCACCTGGACTTCACCTGGATCTGGTGAATCTGGTCGCCACCTGGGCCTCTCCTGGACCTGGTGACACTCTTTCCAACATGGACCTCACCTGGATCTGGTGAGTCTGGTCCTCAGTTTGGCCTCACCTGGACCTGGTGTCTCTCGTCCCCACTTGAACCTAACTCAGAACTGCTGAATCTTGCACCAACCTAGGCCGCATCCAGACCTGGTGACTCTTGTCCCCACCTATGCCTAAATTCCACCTGATGAATATGGTCCTCTCGTGGGCCTCACATGGACCTGGCACTCAGCTGGACCTGGGACTCAGCTGGAGAGAGTGGCTCTGGTTCCCACAAGGGGTCACCTGATACTGGTGACTGTGGTTATATTCTATGCCTCATCAGGACGTAATGATTCTGTTCCCCATCTGGGCCTGCATGGCCTTAGTGACTCTGGTCCTCACCCAGGCATCATTGCGACCTGGATACTCTATTCCCACTTGGGCCTCACTTTGACCAAGGACATCTGGTCCCATTATGGGCCTCAAACTAAACTGGTTACTCTGGTTCCCCCTCTGGGCCTCACCATTACCTGGTGACTCTGGTCACCCCTTGGGCTTTACTTGGGCCTGGTGAATCTGGTCCTTAGCTTGTCCTCACTTGGATCTGGTGACTGGTCGCCACCTGGGCCTCACCTGGACATGGTGGATCCTGTTGCCACATTTGCCTCACCTGGACCTTGTGACTGTGGTCCCACCTGGACCTCACCTGGATCTCGTGGCTCTGGTTCCCCTATGGGGCTTTCCTGGACCTGGTTCCTGTGGTCTCCATCTGGCCTCACCTGGAGCACAATGACTCTGATCCATATTTGGGCCTTTCCTGGACGTGTAGACTCTGGTCCTTACCTGGGCATCATTGGGACCTGGATACTCTCTTATATACCACGGCCTCATCTGGACCTGCTGACTGTGGTCCACCTGGGCCTCACCTAGACGAGGTGAGTGGTTCCCACAGGGACCAAACCTGGACCTGGTGACTCAGGTCCTCATATGGGCATCATGGGACCTGGTTTCTCACTTCCACATCGGGGCCTCACCTGGACCTAGTGATTCTTGTCCCCCTCCGGGCCTCACCCTGATGTGGTGACTCTGGTCCCCACCTGGATATCACCAGAACCGTGTGACACTGGTCCCCCTCTGGGACTCACCCGGAGCTGGAGACACTGGGCCTCAAATGGGCCTCAACAGGACCTGGTGAATCTACTCCTCATTACGCCTCGTCTGGACCTTGTGATTCTTTTCCCACCTGGCATCAATGGGACATGGTTACTCTGTTCCGCACCTTGGCCTCACCTGTACATGGTAACTTTGCTCCGCACTTTGGCCTCAACTGGTCCTGATGACTCTGGTCCCCCACCTAGACCTCAATCTGGACCTGGTGACTGTGGTCCCCACCTGGGTCTCACCTGTACCTGGTGACTCTCGTTCACACATGAACCACACCTGGACCTGGTGACTGTAGTGTTCTGATAGACTCATATTTACCTGGTGACTCTGGTCGCACTTGGGCCTCACCTGGATCTGGTGACTCTGGCATGAATGTTGGCCTCACCTGGACCTGGTGAGTGGGGTTGCCACCTGGGCCTCACCCATACCTGGTGACTCAGGTCCCCACGTGGGCCTCTTGTACCTGGTGAATCTGGTACTTACCTGGTCCTCTCCCAGACTCAGAGACTCTGGTCACCACCTGGGCCTCACCTGGACCTGTTGAATCTGGTCCCCATCTAGGCCTCACCCAGTCCTGGTGACTTTGTTCCGCACCTGGACCTGATTGCTGTGTACTCTTTCTTGGCCTCACCTGGAACTGGAGACTCTGATTCTATTTGCGCGTCACCCAGACCTGGTTTCTCTGATCCTCCCCTTGGCATCATTGGTACCTGGTGACTCTGTTACACACCTGAGCCTCACCTGGATATGATGACTCTGGAACCTCTCTGTGCCTCACCCTGGCCTGGTAACTCTGGTCCCTACCTGGATGTCACCTGGACCAGGTGATTCTGGTACCGCTCTAGGCCTCAACCAGATCTGGTGACTCTGGTCCTCAACTGGGCCTCACCTGGACCTAGTGAATATGCTCCATTTGGGCCTCATTTGGACCTGGCGACTCTGGTAACTCCCTGCGCATCATCGGGACACGGTTCCACAGCATGGCTTGCAGGTTGGCCTCACCTTGAACTGGTGAGAGGGGTTGCCACCTGGGCCTCACCCATACCTGGTGACTCAGGTGCCCACGTGGGCCTCTTGGACCTGGTGAATCTGATCCTTACCTGGTCCTATCCCAGACCCAGGGACTCTGGTCACCACCTGGGCCTCACCTGGACCTGGTGAATCTGGTCCCCATCTGGGCCTCACCCAGTCCTGGTGACTTTGTTCCCCACCTGGACCTGATTGATGTGGACTGTTTCTTGGCCTCACCTGGAACTGGTGACTCTGATCCTATCTGCGCGTCACCCAGATCTGGTGACTCTGGTCCTCACCTGGTCATCATGGTACCTGGTGACACTGTTCCTCACCTGAGCCTCACCTGGACATGATGACTCTGGAACCTCTCTGGGCCTCTCTCTGACCTGGTGACTCTGTTCCCCATCCGCATGTCACCTGGACGAGGTGATTCTGGTACCCCTCTAGGCATCAACCAAATCTGGTGACTCTGGTCCTCAACTGGGCCTCACATGGACCTAGTGAATTTGCTCCATCTGGGCCTCATTTGGACCTGGTGTCTCTGGTACCTACCTGGGCATCATCGGGACATGGTTCCTCAGCATGGCCTGCAGGTTGGCCTCACCTGGACCTGGTGAGTGGGGTTGCCACCTGGGCCTCACCCATACCTGGTGACTCGGGTCCCCACGTGGCCGTATTGCACCTGGTGCATCTGGTTCTTACCTGGTCCTCTCCCACACACGGGGTCTCTGGTCACCACCTCAACCTCACCTGGACCTGGTGAATCTGGTAACCATCTGGGCCTCATCCAGTCCTGGTGACTTTGTTCCCAACCTGGACCTGATTGCTGTTGACTCCTTCTTGGCTTCAGCTGGAACTGGTGACTCTGATCCTAACTGGGCCTCACCCAGATCTGGTGACTCTGGTCCTCACCTGTGGACCATTATGACCTGGATAATCTGTTCCACACCTGAGCCTCACCTGGACATGATGACTCTGGATCCCCTCTGGGCCTCACCCTGACATGGTGACACTGGTCTCTATCTGGATATCACCTAGACCAGGTGAATCTGGTATCCCTCTAGGCCTCAAGTTGACCTTTTGAATCTTGTCCTCAACAGGGCCCCACCGGGACCTAGTGATTAGCTCCCCTCCTGGGCCTCATCCGGAACTGGTGACTCTGGTTCTACCTGGGCATCATCGGGACATGGTTACTCTACTCCCTACTGGGACTGACCTCATACTGGTATCTCTGGTCTGACTTTGGCCTCTTCTGTTCCAGTTGACTCTGGCTCCACCTGGGCCTCACCTGTAACTGGTGACTCTGATGCTATGCATGGCCTCACCTGACCTGGTGACTGTGGTTCCCATCGGGACCTCACCTGGACCTCAATCTCTGGTCCCACATGGGCGTCACCAGGACCTGGTGTCTGTGGTACCCACCTGGGTAGCATCAGGATATGGTTACACTGTTCACTAACAGTGACCCAGCCGGACCTATTAACTCTGGTCTTCACCTGGGCCACACCTGGACATGGTGACACTGGTTCACACCTGGGCCTCACCTGGACATGGTGAGTCGGATCCCCATCTTGTCCTCACCTGTAACTGGTGATTCTCGTTCCCACATGGACATCATGTGGACCTGGTGGATGCAGTATTTATAGTTTCTCCTGTACCTCGTCACTCTGGTCCCCACCAGGGCCTCACCGGGACCTGGTGAGTGTGGTTGCCACCGGCAACTCACCTGGACCTGGTGATTCTGGTCTGCACCTGAGACTACCCTGGATCTGTTGAATGTGGTACCCACCTGGGCTTCACCTGGATTTGGGGACTCCAGTCCC
Organism: Canis aureus; assembly: GCF_053574225.1. Lineage (NCBI taxonomy): Eukaryota > Metazoa > Chordata > Mammalia > Carnivora > Canidae > Canis > Canis aureus. The sequence continues at coordinate 1,583,129 of NW_027554422.1, forward strand.
CATCTCGGCCTCACCTGGCCCTGTTGACCATGGTCCTCAACTGGGCAAAATTGGGACCTGGTGACGGTGTTCCACACTGGACCTCACCTGGACCAGGTGACTCTGGTCCCCCTCTGGGTCTCACCGTGCCCTAGTGACTGTGAACCCCACTTTGGCCTGCCTTGGACCTGCTGACCCTGGATGCCAATGCGCCTGACCTCGAACTGTTGACTCTTGTACTTTCAAGGGACTCCCCTGGATCTGGTGATCCTGGTCCGCACCTGAGCCTCAACTGGACGTGGTGACTCTTGTCACCACCTGGGACTCACCTGGACCTGGTTACTGTGTTCCACACTTGGGCCTCAAGTAGACCTGTTGACCATAGTCCCCAAGCCGGCCTCACATGGACCTGTTGCCTCTGATCCCCACCGCGGCTTCACGTGTACCTGGGAACTCTGGTCCTCACCTGGGCCTCATCTGGACCTAGTGACTCTGGTCCCCACCTGGGCTTCACCTGGATCTGGTGACTCTGGTCCCCACCTGGACTTCACCTGGACCTGGTGACTCTCTTTGCAACATGGACCTCACCTGGATCTGGTGACTCTGGTCCCCACCTGGACCTCTCCTGGACCTGGTGACTCTCTTTCCAACATGGACCTCACCTGGATCTGGTGACTCTGGTCCTCAGTTTGGCCTCACCTGAACCTGGTGTCTCTCGTCCACACTTTGACCTAACTCAGAACTGCTGAATTTGCCCCACCTAGGCCGCACCCATACCTGGTGACTTTTCCCCAGCTACACCTCAATTCGACCTGATGAATCTGGTCCTCACGTGGGCCTCACATCGACCTGGGACTCATCTGGATAGACTGGCTCTGGTTCCCACAAGGGGCTCACCTGATACTGGTGACTGTGGTCTTATTCTATGCCTCACCAGGACCTAGTGATTCTGTTCCCCATCTGGGCCTGCATGGCCCTAGTAACTCTGGTCCTCACCCAGGCATCATTGGGACCTGGATACTCTATTCCACACCTGGGCCTCACTCTGACCAGGGAACTCTGGTCGCATTCTGGGCCTCAAATTAAACTGGTTACTCTGGTCCCCTCTGGGACTCACCCTTACTTGGTGACTCTGGACACCCCTTGGGCTTCGTTGGTGCCTGGTGAATCTGGTTCTTAGTTTGTCCTCACTTGGATATGGTGACTGGTCGCCATCTGGGCCTCACCTGGACTTGGTGAATCCTGTTGCCAACTGCGTCTCACCTGGACCTTGTGACAGTGGTCCAACCTGGACTTCACCTGGATCTGGTTGCTCTGGTTCCCATATGGGGCTCTCCTGGACCTGGTTCCTGTGGTCTCCATCAGGCCTCACCTGGAACACAATGACTCTGATGCATATTTGTGCCTCTCTAGGACCTGTTGACACTGGTCCTTACCTGGGCATCATTGGGGCCTGGATACTCTTTTATATACCTGGTCCTCACCTGGACCTGGTGACTGTGGTCCCACCTGGACCTCACCGGGACGAGGTGACTGGTTCCCACAAGGACCTCTCCTGGACCTGGTGACTCAGGTCCTCATATGGGCATCATGGGACCAGGTTTCTCAGTTCCACATCGGGGCCTCAAGTGGACCTAGTGATTCTGGTCCCCCTCTGGGCCTGACCCTGACGTGGTGACTCTGGTCCCAACCTGGATATCACCAGAACCTGGTGACTGTGGTCCGCCTCTGGGACTCACCCGGAGATGGGGCACTGGTCCTCAACTGGGGCTCAAAAGGACCTGGTGAATCTACTCCTCATTAGGCCTCGTGCGGTCCTTGTGTCTCTTTTCCCACCTGACATCAATGAGACATGGTTACTCTGTTCCCCACCTGGGCATCACCTCCACATGATAACTTTGCTCCACACTTTGGCCTCAACTGGTCCTGATGACTCTGTTCCCCCCACCTAGGCCTCAGTCTGGACCTGCTGACTGTGGTGCCCACCTGGGTCTCACCTGTACCTGGTGATTCTCGTTCCCACATGAACCACACCTGGACCTGGTGACTGTGGTGTTCTTGTAGACTCACATTTACCTGGTGACACTGGTCCCCACTAGGGCGTCACCTGGATCTGGTCACTCTGGCCTCCCGGTTGGCCTCACCTTGACCTGGTGAGTGGGGTTGCCACCTGGGCCTCACACATAGCTGGTGAATCAATTCCCCTCGTGGGCCTCTTGGACCCGGTGAATCTGGTCCTTACCTGGTCCTGTCCCAGACCCGGGAACTCTGGTCACCACCTGGGCCTCACCTGGACCTGGTGAATCTGGTCCCCATCTGGGCCTCACCCAGTCCTGGTGACTTTGTTCCCCACCTGGACCTGATTGTTGTGGACTCTTTCTTGGCCTCACCTGGAACTGGTGACTCTGATCCTATCTGCGCATCACCCAGATCTGGTGACTCTGGGCCTCACCTGGGCATCATTGGTACCTGGTGACTCTGTTCCAAGCCTGAGCCTAACCTGGACATGATGACTCTGGAACCACTCTGGGCCTCTCCCTGACCTGATGCCTCTGTTCCCCATCTGGATGTCATCTGTACGAGGTGATTCTGGTACCCCTCTAAGCCTCAACCAGATCTGGTGACAGTGGTCCTCAACTGGGCCTCACTGGACCTAGTGAAAATGCTCCATCTGGGCCTCATTTGGACCTGGTGACTCTGGACCCTACCTGGGCATCATCGGGACATGGTTCCACTGCATGGCCTGCATATTGGCCTCACCTGGACCTGGTAACTCTGTTCCCTACCTGGGCATCATCGGGACATGGTTCCTCTGCATGGCCTGCAGGTTGGCCTCAGCTGGACCTGGGGAGTCGGGTTGCCACCTGGGTCTCACCCATGCTTGGTGACACAGGTCCCCACGTGGGCCTCACTTGGACCTGGTGAATCTGGTCCTTACCTGGTCCTCACCCGGAACTGGTAACTCTGGTCACCACTTGGGAATCACCTGGACCTGGTGAATCTGGTCTCCATCTGGGCCTCATCTGGACCTGGTGACTCTGGTTCTACCTGGGCATCATCGGGACATACTTACTCTATTCCCCACTGGGACTGACATGATCCTGGTAACTCTGGTCCTGAATTTGGCCTCTTCTGTACCAGGTGACTCTGTCTCCACCTGGGCTTCACCTGTACCTGGTGACTCTGATTCTAAGCATGGCCTCACCTGACCTGGTGACTGCGGAACGCATCGGGACCTCACCTGGACCTCATGTCTCCGGTCCCAACTGGGCCTCACCAAGACCTTGTGTCTCTGGTACCCACCGGGATAGCATCAGGATATGGTTACACTCTTCACTAACAGTGACCCAGCCGGACCTATTAACTCTGCTCTTCACCTGGGCCACAACTGGACATGGTGATTTTGCTCTGCACCTGAGACTACCCTGGATCTGGTGACTGTGGTCCCCACCTGGGCTTCACCTGGATTTCGGGACTCCGGTCCCCATCTGGGCCTCACCTGGCCCTGTTGACCATGGTCCTCAACTGGGCAAATTTGGGACTCGGTGACTGTGTTCCACAACTGGACCTCACCTCGACCAGGTTACTCTGGTCCCCCTCTGGGTCTCACCGTGCCCTAGTGACTGTGAACCCCACTTTGGCCTGACTTGGACCTGCGGACCCTGGTTGCCACCTGCGCCTGACCTCGAACTGTTGACTCTGGTTCTTTTAAGGGCCTCCCCTGGACCTGGTGATCCTTGTCCCCATCTGGGCCTCACCTGGACGTGGTGACTCTGGTCCCCATGTGGATGTCACCTAGACCAGGTGAATCTGGTACCCCTCTAGGCCTCAACTAGACCTGGTGACCGTGGTCCTCAACTGGGCCTCACAAAGACCTAGTGGATATGCTCCCCTCCTGCGCCTCATCTGGACCTGGTGACTCTGGTTCCACCTGGGCATCATTGGGACCTGGACACTCTCTTATATACCTGGGCCTCACCTGGACCTTATGACTGTGGTCCCACCTGGGCCTCACCTGGACCTGGTGCATCTGGTCCCCATCTGGGCCTCACCCAGTCCTGGTGACTTTGTGCCCCACCTTGAGCTGATTGCTGTGGACCCTTTCTTGCCCTCACCTGGAACTGGTGACTCTGATCCTATATGCGCGTCTCCCAGATCTGTTGACTCTGGTCCTCACCTGGGAGGTGTTGGTACCTGGTGACTCTGTTCCACACCTGAGCCTCACCTGGACATGATGACTCTGGAACCTCTCTGGGTCTCACCCTGACCTGGTGACTCTGGTCCCCATCTGGATGTCACCTGGACCAGGTGATACTGGTACTCCTCTAGGACTCAACCAGATCTGGTGACTCTGGTCCTCAACTGGGCCTCACCTGGACCTAGTGAATATGCTCGAACTGGGCCTCATTTGGACTTGCTAACTCTGGTCAGTACCTCGGCATCATCGGGTCATGGTTCCACTGCATGGCCTGCAGGTTGCACTCACCTGGACCTGGTAACTCTGGTCCCAACCTGGGCATCATCCGGACGTGGTTCCTCTGCATAGCCTGCAGTTTGGCCTCACCTGGACCTGGTGAGCGGGGATGCCACCTGGGCCTCACCCATACCTTGTGACTCAGGTCCCCAGTGGGGCTCTTGGACCTGGTGAATCTGATCCTTTCCTGGTTCTCTCCTAGACCATTGTACTCTTGTCACTACCAAGGCCTCCCCTGGACCTGGTGAATCTGGTCTCCATCTGAGACTCATCCAGTCCTGGTGATTTTGTTCCCCACCTGGACCTGATTGCTGTGGATTCCTTCTTGGCCTCACCTAGAACTGGTTACTCTGATCCTATCTGCGCGTCACCCAGACCTGGTGAATCTGGTCCTCACCTGGGCATCATTGGTACCTGCTGACTCTGTTGCACACCTGAGCCTCACCTGGACATGATGACTCTGGAACACTCTGGGCCTCACCCTGACCTGGTGACTCTGGTCCCCATCTGGATGTCACCTGGACCAGGTGATTCTGGTACCCCTCTAGGCCTCAACCAAATCTGGTGACACTGGTCCTCAACTGGGCCTCACCTGGACCTAGTGAATATGCACCATCTGGGCCTCATTTGGACCTGGTGACTCTGGTCCCTACCTGGGCATCATCGGGACATTGTTCCACTGCATGGCCTGCAGGTTGGCCTCACTTGGACCTGGTAAGTCTGGTCCCTACCTGGTCATCATCGGTACATAGTTCCTCTGAATGGCCTGCAGGTTGGCTTCACCTGGACCTGGTCAGTGGGCTTGCCACCTGGGCCTCACCCATGCCTGGGGACACAGGTCCCCACGTGGGCCTCACTTGGACTTGGTGAATCTAGTCCTTGCCTGGTACTCACCCGGAACTGGTAACTCTGGTCACCACCTGGGAATAACCTGGACCTGGTGAATCTGGTCCCCATCTGGTCCTCACTCAGTCCTGGTGACTTTGTTCCCCAAATGGACCTGATTGCTGTGGACTCCTTCTTGGCCTCACCTGGAACTGGTGACTCTGATCCTAACTGGGTCCCACCCAGATCTGGTGACTCTGCTCCTCACCTGTGGAACATTATGATCTGGATACTCTGTTCCACACCTGAGCCTCATCTGGACATGAGGACTCTGGATCCTCTCTGGGCCTCACCCTGACATGGTGACTCTGGTCCCCATCTGGATGTCACCTAGACAAGGTGAATCTGGTACCCCTCTAGGCCACAACTAGACCTGGTGACTCTGGCCTCAACTGGGCCTCACCAGGACCTAGTGAATATGCTCCCCACCTGCGCCTCATCTGGACCTGATGACTCTGGTTCTACGTGGGCATCCTCGGGACATGGTTACTCTATTCCCCACTGGGACTGACCTGATCCTGATAACTCAGGTCCTGACTTTGGCCTCTTCTGTACCAGGTGATTCTGGCTCCACCTGGGCCTCACCTGTAACTTGTGACTGTGATCCTAACCATGGCCTCACCTGACCTGGTGACTGTGGTTCCCATCGGGACCTCACCTGGACCTCATGTCTCTCGTCCCACCTAGACCTCACAAGGACCTGGTGTCTCTGGTACCCACCTGGGTAGCATCAGGATATGGTGACCCTGTTCACTAACAGTGACCCAGCCGGACCTATTAAGTATGGTCTTCACCTGGGCCACACCTGGACATGCTGACACTGGTTCCCACCTGGGACTCACCTGGACATGGTGAGTCGGATCCCCTCCTGGTCCTCACATGTAACTGGTGATTCTCGTTCCCACATGGACATCATGTGGACCTGGTGGCTGCAGTGTTTCTAGATTCTCATGTACCTCGTGACTCTGATCCCCACCAGGGCCTCACAGGGACCTGGTGAGTGTGGTTGCCACCTGCACCTCACCTGGACCTTGTGATTCTGGTCTGCACCAAGACTACCCTGGATCTGGTGACTCTGGTCCCCACCTGGTCTTCACCTGGATTTGGGGACTCTGGTCCCCATCTGGGCCTCACCTGGCCCTGTTGACCATGTTACTCAACTGGGCAAAATTGGGACCCGGTGATGTGTTCCACAACTGGACCTCACCTGGACCAGGTCACTCTGGTCCCCCTCTGGGTGTCAATGTGCCCTAGTGACTGTGAATCCCACTTTGGCCTGACTTGGACCTGCTGACCCTGGTTGCCACCTACGACTGACTTCGAACTGTTGACTCTGGTTCTTTCAATGGCCTCCCCTGGACCTGGTGATCCTGGTCCCCACCTGGGCCTCACCTGGGCGTGGTTTCTCTTGTCACCACCGGGGACTCACCTGGACCTGCTTACTGTGTTCCACAACTGGGCCTCAAGTAGACCTGTTGACCATGGTCCCCAAGCCGGCCTCACTTGGACCTGTTGCCTCTAAACCCCACCGGGGCCTCACGTGTACCTGGTGACTCTGGTCCTCACCTGGGGCTCATCTGGACCTAGTGACTCTGGTACCCACCTGGGCTTCACCTGGATCAGGTGACTCTGGTCCCCACCTGGACTTCACCTGGATCTGGTGACTCTGGTCCCCACCTGGACCTCTCCTGGACCTGGTGACACTCTTTACCACATGGACCTCACCTGGATCTGGTGACACTCGTCCTCCGTTTGGGCTCACCTGGACCTGGTGTCTCTCGTCGCCACTTTGACCTAACTCAGAACTCTGAATCTGGCCCCACATAGGCCGCAACAAGACCTGGTGACTCTTGTCCGCAGCTGTCTCAATTCGACCTGATGAATCTGGTCCTCACGTGGGCCTCACATGGACCTGGGACTCAGCAGGGTAGAGTGGCTCTGGTTCCCACAATGGGCTCACCTGATACTGCTGACTGTGGTCTTATTTTATGCCTCACCAAGACCTAGTTATTCTGTTCCCCATCTGGGACTGCATTGCCCTAGTGACTCTGGTCCTCACCCAGGCAACATTGGGACCTGGATACTCCATTACATACCTGGGGTCACTTTGACCAACGACCTCTGGTCCCATCTGGGCCTCAAACTAAACTGGTTAATCTGCTTCCCCCTCTGGGGATCACCCTTACCTGGTGACTCTGGTCACCCCCTGGGCTCTACTTGGTCCTGTGAATCTGGACCTTAGGTGGTCCCCACCTGTATTTCGTGACTGCTCGCCACCTGGGCCTCACCTGGACTTGGTGAATCTTGTTGCCACCTGCGCCTCACCTGGACCTTGTGACTGTGGTCCCACATGGACCTCACCTGGATCTGGTGGCTCTGGTTACCATATGGGGCTCTCCTGGCCCTGGTTCCTGTGGTATCCATCTGGCCTCACCTGGAACACAATGACTCTGATCCATATTTGGGCCTCTCCTGGACCTGTTGACTCTGGTCCTTACCTGGGCATCATTGGTACCTGGATACTCTCTTATATACCTGGGCCTCACCTGGAACTGGTGACTGTGGTCCCACCTGGGCCTCACCTGGACGAGGGGACTGGTTCCCACGGGGACCTCACCTGGACCTGGTAACTCAGGTCCTCATATGGGCATCATGGGACTTGGTTTCTCAGTTCCACATCGGGGTCACACCTGGACCAAGTGATTCTCTTCCCCCTCTGGGCCTCACCCTGACTTGGTGACTCTGGTCCCCACCTGGATATCACCAGAACCGGGTGACTCTGGTCCCCGTCTGGGACTCAACCAGAGCTGGGGACACTGGTCCTCAACTTGGCCTCAACAGGACCTGGTGAATCTACTCCTCACTTAGGCGTCGTCTGGACCTTGTGACTCTTTTCCCACCTGGCATCAATGGGACATGGTTACTCTGTTCCCCACCTGGGCCTCACCTGGACATGATAACTGTGCTCCGCACTTCGGCCTCAACTGGTCCAGATGACTCTGGTCCCCCCACCAGGACTCAATCTGGACCTGGTGACTGTGGTCCCCACATGGGTCTCACCTGGACCTGGTGACTCTCGTTCCCACATGAACCACACCTGGACCTGGTGACTGTGGTGTTCTTGTAGACTCACATTTACCTGGTGACTCCGGTCCCCACTACGGCCTCACGTGGATCTGGTGACTCTGGCCTGCAGGTTGGCCTCACGTGGACCTGGTGAGTGGCGTTGCCCCCTGGGCCTCACCCATACCTGGTGACTCAGTTCCCCACGTGGGCCTCTTGGACCTGGTGAATCTGGTCCTTACCTGGTCCTCTCCCATACCCGGGGACTCTGGTCCCCACCTGGGCCTCACCTTGACCTGGTGAATCTGGTCCCCATCTGGGCATCACCCAGTCCTGTTGACTTTGTTCCCACCTGGACCTGATTGCTGTGGACCCCTTCTTGGCCTCTCCTGGAACTGGTTGCTCTGATCCTTTTTGGGCCTCACCCAGATCTTGTGACTCTGGTCCTCACCTGTGGACCATTATGACCTGGATACTCTGTTCCACAACTGAGCCTCAGCTGGACATGATGACTCTGGATACCCTCTGGTCCTCACCCTGACATGGTGACTCTGGTCCTCAAATGGGCCTCACCGGGACCTAGTGAACATGCTCCCCAACTGCGCCTCATCTATAACTGGTGACTCTGTTTCTACCTGGGCATCATCGGGAAATGGTTCCTCTATTCCCCTCTGGGACTGACCTCATCGTGGTAACTCTGGTCCTGACTTTGGCCTCTTCTGTACCAGGTGACTCTGGCTCCACATGGGCCTCACCTGTAACTGGTGACTCTGATCCTAAGCATGGCCTCAACCTGACCTGGTTACTGTGGTTCCCATCGGGACCTCACCTGGACCTCATGTCTCTGGTCCCACCTGGGCCTCACCAGGACCTTGTGTCTCTGGTACCCACCTGGGTAGCATTAGGACATGGTTACACTGTTCACTAACAGTGACCAGGCGGACCTATTAACTCTCTTCTTCACCTGGGCCACACCTGGACATGGTGACACTGGTTCCCACCAGGGACTCACCAGGACATGTTGAGTCGGATCACCACCTGGTCCTCACCTATAACTGGTGATTTTCGTTCCCACATGGACATCATGTGGACCTGGTGGCTGCAATGTTTCTAGCTACTCATGTACCTCGTGACTCTGGTCCCCACCAGAGCCTCACCGGGACCTGGTGAGTGTGGTTGCCACCTGCAACTCACCTGGACATGGTGATTCTGGTCTGCACCTGAGAATACCCTGGATCTGGTGACTGTGGTCCCC